>NW_008794836.1:2801540-2844445 GCF_000699145.1 Aptenodytes forsteri | reverse complement strand
TTTCACATTTCACAACATGGCCTCATCTTTTTTTCTTAAACAAAACAAAAAAAAAAAAAAAAAAACCCAAATCCCGTGTCTCCTCCCCCCCGGGAAGAAAAAATTCCAGGGGGTGAGGGGGCCCCAAAAAAAAAAAAAACAAAACAAAAAAAAAAAACAAAAACCCAATTCCAGTGTCTCTGCACCCAGGGAAAGATACAAATTCCATCACAAAATATTTTTATGCATTTGTCATGTGTCATCTGGGATTTTGGTGTATCACTTGTCCATTTTTTTTTCTCCCTTAATACAGGATTGCACTAGTGACTAGATGAATTTGAAATGTCTTGGGTTTTAAATTAATAACTGGGTGCAGCATAAGAATACGATTTAGTGCTACTTCTGTATAAATATATCTAGATGGGTGGTTATAAATGCACAAGAGCCCTTACAAAACTTCAAAGCCTACTCACACTACTGAGTTGCTTTTTCCTATTGCAAGATTCAGAGGCATATCAGTTTAAACATTCTGTTATGACAGTAGGCATTTCTGCATTAAAAAGCTTCAGCATGAAGAAGAACTGCCTAACAAGAATATAATCAAGTCCGTATAAAGAGATCAACTGCTCCCTGCCATGCTTAATGTAGTCTACCTTTTGTTAATGACAGTTTCTCCCAGAAGCATCCAAAATTTCTGAATTTAAGCACAATTGCATTAGGAATTTTAGGACCTGAGGAGATTGACACAGTTCTTGCCCATTTCTATTGAAGTAGCACTGGGAGCTGGTTTCTCATTGCTGCTTATAGAGCACATTCTTAAGAGTGTGGTTTAAAAGATGCTGGAGCTGGAAGTTTTAAATAGACTAACTGGATATTTGTGCCTTTCCTACTTCCTAGTAGCTAAACTAATGTAGGACTAAATCTTTCTTGAACCATTGTGCTTCATCCTCAGCTGCATCCTCCATCCTCCTTCGGTGGCACTGAGACTTCTCTTGGTAATGACAGGAGCAGAGTCAGTGCCCAGACAGCCATCCAAGTAGAGGAATCCAAAGTTACCTTAAAGTCACCTTTATTCTCACATGCTTTTGGTGTGGTTCTTGTTCCTTAACGTCGCATCCCAAACTCAGTCTGCATTATTTTAAAAGTATTTTTTATATCTAAAATTTAAAATGAAAATAAGTGGAACAATCTTTTAGTCTGTGCTGAATAACTTCAGCTTTTGCACAATCCTGAAAAATATGAAGTTGTTATATTGAAATTAATTTAAATCTATCCTCAAATATGGCTGATATTTATCACTTTTAATGACATATCTCTGTGAAGGAATGGTACCTTGGCTTCTTAAATATTACAAACCCAAGATGTTTAAATTTACAGTTCCCACAGAAGCTTTGACTCTATTACCCTGTGTGTACACTTTTTAACAAGACCTTTCACTACATGATCACATGTAGTACTTATGGAGAAAACAGACTGCTAGCTAGTGTACGTTGTTCGATTTATTGGGAGTGAGCTGGGAATAAGTGTTGCTTAGAAGGTGGTATGTACCAGTTGTTTAAACAGGTAAAGAAACACCCCATTTCGTGCTTCCTGAGAAATGATCTCCCATTTAGGATCAATTTTCTATTAAAATAAACAATTCTGCTGAAATCAAACTTCAGGCAAGATAAACAGGTTCTTGGCTTGCCTTCTATATCTGTGGTATATATGTAGGATATAAAATTACCTCTTCAAAACAAGAGGTGCTTTAGCACACCAGCAAGATAAAAAGCAGTGCTGCCCAGCATCTGAAGTTTACTTCCACATACATTATTAGCCCTAGCCCTAACTCTGTAGCTTTCTTAGCCAAAAAGAGTTAAATACTCTGTTCATTGTAAAATGAGATTCATTTGTCTCTTACAGAATTAATAGGAAAAATGCCTAATAGAAAGCCTCCTTGAGAGCAATGTGAGATCACCATGAGATAGAGAGTGATGTGTGAGTCTGACAAAAGAATGGAAGTAGTAACTACTGATAGCGGGATCTAAAAAGTATTTCTAATTGATTTCTTCACGCTTTTATGTGCAGCTACTGTTCAGGGCCAAAGTTTCATTTTTCTTGTATTAAAATACTTCTGAGATAAACATTCACCGCTCCAAATATGTATTCATCATTACACCTCCACCTCCCTTATAGTGGTTTATGCAAAATGAAATGTGGGCCTCAGTCTGGTTTCCAGTCTACATAAAATCCATTACAACTGACCCTCGCTGTCCCGGTTAAATAGCCAAGAAGCGAATTAGCATAGAGACAAAGGATGGCTCTGAGTATTGTTAACAACAGATTTCTTGCAGAATAAATAAGTATATGGTAGATCGGAATAACAGAGGCTTCAGCGCTGTACCACAGTAGACCCATGCAACTTAAGGAGATTCCTAACAGACTTAGCCATGAATGAAGACTTATCCTCAGAGAAAATAAAATAGTCAAGATCTCAGTGTTCTTTCAGAAAGAAATCATTAATGCCAATTAAAAACATGAATCAGAAGATACATGTCTTTGTTGTTTTAAAACTAAACATCAAAATATTTCATCTGAGAATGATGAATCAAAATGCTCTGCTTCCTAGGGAAAAAAATAAATCACTTTTTTCAGCTTGAACTATTGAACACATTCAGGACAAATGATTTTTATTAACCTTTCTTTAGCAATTATTTATCCCCAAACCCTGCTTAATTTTAGCCATAAGAAGTACAGACAGTATTAGTCACTCCAGCTAGGTTGGTGAGGAATATTGAAAAGAGGAGCTGTAGCTACAGGAGTTTGTTCAGACACAGTTTATTCCAAACCACAAGCCAGCCACAAAGCCAGGGTATATGGTTCTGCCACTACGGGAGCCTAGAACTGCAGGCTTTACAATTTCCTCCATAACCTAGCTGGTCCTGAATGTGCCAGTCCACTCCCTGAGCTCCTGCTCTGGAACAAGCCCCATATGTCGTGAAATAGAAAGTGCGGCCACGTGGAGGTGAAGTCTGTGTTGGAAGGCACAGTGTTGCAGCCCAGATTTCCAGGAGTCGGTATGTGTGGAAGGAAAGCAGTAAAAATAAATGCTTTATGATCCCAACTTATGATTGTGCAGTAGAAAAGGGGAAAAGCTAGAAGATAAGTCACAGAAGACTGTGTTTGTGGAGATACTCGTGAAATAGAAAGTGCGGCCACGTGGAGGTGAAGTCTGTGTTGGAAGGCACAGTGTTGCAGCCCAGATTTCCAGGAGTCGGTATGTGTGGAAGGAAAGCAGTAAAAATAAATGCTTTATGATCCCAACTTATGATTGTGCAGTAGAAAAGGGGAAAAGCTAGAAGATAAGTCACAGAAGACTCTGTTTGTGGAGATACCTGTGCTGCTTTTGGCTGGGCTAGAGTTAATTTTCTCCCTAGTAGCTGGTACAGTGCTGTGTTTTGGATTTAGGGTGAGAATAATGTTGATAACACACCGATGTTTTAGTTGTTAGAATGTGCTGCTTTTGGCTGGGATAGAGTTAATTTTCTTCATAGAAGCTACTATGAGATTATGTTTTGGATTTGTGCTGAAGGCGGTGTTGATAACACAGGGATGTATGGTGCTACGTTTCAGATCTGTGACAAAAACAGTGTTGATAACACACCAATGTTCTAGCTATTGCTGAGCAGTGCTTACGCAGTATCAAGGGTTTCTCCCTTTCTCTCTCTGACCCCCTCAGCAAATAGGTTGTGGGTGGACAAAAGGTAGAGACAGAACGCAGCTGGGACAGCTGATCCAAACTGACCACAGGGATATTCCATACCATATAATGTCGTGCTCAGCAATTAAGGGGGGTGTGGGGGGGCAGTTTTCCAGGGGTTGCCATTGCTCAGGGACTGGCTGGGCATCAGTCGGCTGGTGGTAAGCGACTGCTTTTGCATCACTTCACCCCCCCCTTTTACTTATTAAGCTGTCTTTATCTCAACCCACGAGTTTTCTCACTTTTACCCTTCTGATTCGCTCCCCCATCCCAGCAGGGGGAGCGAGCGAGCGGCTGCGTGGTGCTTAGTTGCCAGCTGGGGTTAAACCACGACATTGTAACAACATGCTGTAACAACATTGGGAAGGTAGCAGATCTCAACTGAGGTAAGCAGCTGTAGCCTGTGGGGATGAGGTGTGCAGCAGTCCTAGCTTTAAGGAACGAGGGATTGTGCTTGGGGAAGGGAGAGGAAGGGATTGAAGCATACCAACTCCTCTGAGTGACAGGCCTGGCGCAGACCTGGAGGCTACTATCAACAGCAGCAGCCATTCCAACTAAGTTTGGAAAACCTTGTTGAAACGGGACAGTAGCTTGAGTTTTATGCAGGGCTCTAAGCTCTGGAAGTCAGTTCTGTATTTGCTGCAACAGAGCTTGGATTTGTGACCTTGAGATTGAGCTGTAAGGCTCCCAAAAAATCAGAAGTAGAGAAATATATTAGTCCTCAGTATTGCAGATGTTGTTTCTCTGTCAATTGTCACTGAGCTATTGCCTCAAAAAAGAACACTGAAGTGTCAGCGCTGTCTGCAAGCCTCAGTGAAAACATCAGTCACTCTAATTAAAGAGCAACCAGAAATTGTTTTCCCTTACATACTGTTCACCATCAAAGAATACATTGGTAAAAGACCACAGCCTGTTGTTGGGATGATGCTGTTAAAAATCTGAAACCTGGCAGATATTGACAACTTCTGCTTTTGGCAGAAGTTATTATTCCAAATTCATCCAAATATTAAATATTTATCCATATAGCTAAAGAAGAAACAAGAATCTTGGGCCAGCATCAACAAGACAACATGGAAGTAAGGGCCCAGTTAAAGGGAAGGTAGTCTTAAAGAGAAGATCCTGCTGAGAATTTCTCTCAGAGGACATATTGCTAAGACATGCATAGTAGAAAGAGCCAATAGTCGGGATACAGCTAAATACCTACCACTCTTATGCCTCAATCCCCAGATTTTTAATACCCAGTGACAGCGGCACTTCGATTTTGTCTCTTCCTCACTTACACTACTGGAGCAAATGCATGCTTAGTCTTTCCCACCGTCTGCTGCGCATGTGTTTTCTAACAAAAGTATGGTGAATACCTGGGGATGACAGAATTGAAATTACATTTATAAGAAAAAGAAAATCTCCAACTTTAGCAACAAGACAATATAATAATAACTATGACCTTAAATGGCTAATGGTCCAAGCTAAAGGAGCAGGATTTTGGGGAAAGCACGAATACAATATTATCCCATTTGACTAAAATCTGCTAGTGTCAAAATAAAAGGCAATGCTGTTGCTGTAATAGCAAAACTAAATCCAGCTGAACAAGCTAAATGGCTCTCAAACCCCCAATTCAGTGAAACTTATGAATGGGATAATTATATGCTGTTAGCTTTTCTTGATCCACTAGTTTGAAGGATGATTTCTCTAAAATGCTTGCACCAGCCATCTACCTTCCCTTCTTTCTCTGCATTTTTTCCCAGACTAGGTAAATTATATGATGTAGAACACACACACACACACACACAAAAAAAAAAACCCACAACAAAAAAACATGAGAGAAGGCAAAAGGCCTTGTTCTCCAGAAGTACACAAGAAAATTACCAGTGACAGATTCAATACTGGCAGCATAAGTCATTGCTTACCTTCATCAACAAATCATTGCACATGTTTGTTGCTTTATTCAGGGTGAAGAGGGAGGATGATGAAGAGAGAGATAAACAGGTGGAAAGACAAGGTAATATTTTAAGTTTTCCTAACCTCTTAGTTTACATTTCAGCCTTAGTTAGCAATAGTACTTCTGGATCACAAAATCAAATACTTCAGATACTAATTTCAAACAATTTTGGCTGCTTACCCAGGATTTCAAGGAATAATATATAGGTACCTCTACATGTCAGTTATTTTCTTAGCTAATCATTTTTTACGTTAATTCTGTTTAAAAATTCAGGCTCAGGAATGAATTATAGCCCTCTATTAGAGAATAAACCAGCAATGTCTGTAATAGCTAATAATGCCCAATAGTTTCCTCATTATCCTTTGTTCGGAAGTCATACAGAATCTTGGGCTAAATTCTCCCAGTAGGGCTCCACCAAAACTTTTCAGGTTATATTTGCTTTTCCTTTTGTTTGCTAGAAATTTTCAGGTAGGCAAGGGTATTCATGCTACCTTTTAAGCTAAAAACATAGAGCAAAAGATAAAAAGATAAAAATAACTTCTTTAGTATCTGTTCTTTGAATTACTTGAAGCTCTATAGGCTTTTGCTCCTCAAACCTTGATTTTATATATAAAAAGCCTCCCTTGGGCTTCTCTTTACCATTTAAGTAATCTAAAGTGTCACTCAGAGAAGAGAAACCAAGGACTACTTTTGTAACTTACCACCACCACTACCCAGTAAAGAGGGGGACTAACTTTGAATGTCATCGCCACTCTTTATAGGATGGCCATGTTTTCTAATTACATTCCCTGCTTCTACTAATATTGGAGTTAATCCGACTGGATTATACTGTGTTTTTTCCATTGATTACAATGGACTTTAGATCCAGCTGACTGAGAAAAAGAAATAATGGGCTTAGGCCAGCATGCTGAATTAGTATGTTTTAAAATATTCTATGAAGAAAAAAAAAATCCCCCAAAAAAACATTGTCACTTTTGCAACCCCACAGAATAGAGAAGCAGAGGAACCAAAGAGACTGAAAGCAAGAATGAGAGGGGAACAGTAACAGTACAAGAGAGAAGTTAAACAAGAGAACAGCAGAATTTCAACTCTGCAGAGTTTGAAAGGGACAGGACAGGAAGGTGAATTTGTCTCATTATCTTTTTGTACAGTTGCCAACTGATGCTCTTGGTGGGAAGGGAGGCCATTTCCTATTAAATGTAATGAGGAAAGATATAATGCAAAAGTAAACTATAAGTACACCACTTCCTGAACTTATACAGTCAGTGAAGATGATGTCAACAAAGAACTAAATAATTAAAAACCAGGCAAATTTTCTTAACATGTACACGTGTATATGTATTGGCAAGGGTTAGACCAAGTTTAACCCAAAGAAATTGTGTCCATGAAATAACTTTTTTTTGTAATACTAAACTGCTTCAGCAAGAGCAATATTTAGAAAACATTAATGTTATCAAGAGACGCTAAATGAAAATTAAAATTAACCTGATGTTCCTACTTGAGAAAATACAGTATTTTGGAGCTGTATTTCTCAGCTTTGCACTTTTACAAGAATCTTAGAACCCATACAGCAGTAAGCCGCCTATTCTCCTTCTCCTGTGCTTCATATGCATCAGAAATATCACAGCAAGGTTAAGAAACTATAACAAGTATTAAGTGAGATTACCTTGTACGTACAAAACAGTGGATACAACTGTTGTATCGCAAAATGCCTATGGAACTTGGAACGGTCACATCTTTCTATAAATCTAATGGACCTGAGTCTGCTCCCATCTTACTGATGATAGTCAAATGGGGCTTCTGCCACAGGGATGAGGAAGGGCAAAGGATACTAATAAAAAAATGTATACTACTACTACTACTACTAAAATACTCTACCTCTGCTGAGGACATTGTGGCTTCTATAACGAGGTACAAAAAGTCATGGGATCTCCCATTAATGAGATAAGTTGACCCCTGACTGGATCCACTTGGGAATTTCCAGTGCTTGGCAAGAGGGCTGGAAGAAAATGAATTTTCCATCGCAGTGCGAGTGAGTGACCTGCCTTGTAACCCTGATCACTGCATTGCTGATTTGTATGCCTAATGGCCATCCCTCTCCCACATCAGGTCTGAAAGAACATTGCAAGCTTCCGATTAATTAGATAGAGCATAAAGGCTGGGTTCACTTGTTGCAGCAGCAGCTCCTTTTGAAGGTTATCACCTTGATTTCTAAGACTTTGACCTATGACCAGTATTTGCCTTTACTGCTCACAAAGGATGCTTATATTATGCACTTGCAAAAGAATTCCTCTAAAGCATGGCTATCCAGTCCTACATGCCATACAGGAGTACGGAGCCTAGAAGTAATCTTGTGGTATCCAAACTTGACAGCTGTCTGCTGAATATTATGTCAGATCTGTCTATCCAAACTATTATCAGGTCACAGGTAGGTATATTTTTAATGTTTCTTCCTTGTCATATAAAGTTATCTTTTTTAGTGATGTAAGGAAACTCTGACATTCTTTTTCAAAATTAATTTCATATAACACAACACTATGAGGTAGCCTAGTCACAGATATAAACTGGTCTGCCTATGTGTATACAATACACATACAAACATTCTGAGTTCAGCGTATAGATTAATCTGGCTGTTCTAGACCAGGAGACAGGTAGGATTTCAAACACTCTCCTTACTTCAGCATTGCTGCTTGACAGGTATGAACATCAGTGTGATGACTATCATGGCTTTCAGCCAAAGGCATCTATCTTTCCTTATTTACTGCATATGCATATGAGCTGCCTAGTCTAGCTTAGTAAATTTATAGGTCTGGGTCCTTGTGTTGCTGTGCTTTGTCTAACAATGCCCAAGTTTCTTGTTAATCTGGGTGTAAATAATTTCTTTCCCAACACATAAATTAGAATACATTTAGAAGCCATCCACCCTGACTAATGGTTTAGCTAAGTAGAAAAGAAAATATCACTCTGTAATTGAGTTGGTGTGGTGAATGAAGGTCCCTCTACATGAACAGAGAATAATGAACTGGATCCAGAATGAAGTAGAGTGAAGACTTCTGTTCATACACAGCAGTACCAATGCATCAGAAATTGAATATTGGAAATTCTTGTAATTATTCATAAAAGGAGTCTCTGCAGTAGTAAGTAGATTTCCCAAAATGATACCTGCTCATGTGGCATTTCAAGCACACGACTCTGAAGTGCTGGACCTTGAACCAAACCTAGTACACCTAGGCCCTCACCCTACGCCCAGGTGTCTAATGACGGATGCCCCAGGAAGAATATGAGAGAATATAGAGGAAAAACACAGTAACGTGTGGACACATGGACAAGCATGTAACAGTATTTCCTTAGAATACGTCTTCAGCCTCCAATGATCCATGAGACTGATACTTAAAGACCAGTTGGTCAAATCATTGTACCAACCAAATTAGCAAAAACTACAGTTAAGAATAGTTCTAGCAAACAAAGAGAGAGAGAGAGATCAGTAAAGAGTCTTACTTCTTACTAACATTTTGGAGAGGTACCTAGGAGTCACTGTGGATACTTCTCTGACAACACCACCTCGACATTCAGCTGTGGACAGGCAGGATGTTAGGAATTACTAGGAACAGACAAAAACAGTAGATGTAACTATAATGTTTTATAAACACAGTATGCACTCACCATTTTGAGTAACATATGCTAGTCTAGTCAGCCCATCTCCAAAAGGATATGGTAAAATAAAGTAAATAAATAATTAATAAGGTATAAATCTGAAAGGTGCTTAATGGTTTCTTAATAATGACTGTAAATATAAATGCACTTTAGCTCTTAAAGGAGACAACAGATGGAAATAAGGCAGCGTTAAAATAGTCAGAGACAATGTGCATACCAAAGAATGATCACTCTATTCTTCTATTGTTTCTTATATGCATGTATAACATCTTCATTCCTAAGCATCCAGGATTGGTCACTGTCAGGAAGAAGATATAATGTTAGGTGGATTTTAGGTATAAATGGCATGGCTTTATGTAAAAAAAAAAGGGAAAAAAAAAAAAGGAAAAAAAGATGAAGTTCTGTTTTTCTTCAAAGTGACTTATAAGGCAGTTAAAAATTTCACAGCAGGTTGTGCACATCATTCTTGTAAACTAAATGTGGCAATGCTGATATGGTTGTGGATTTTTTTTCCTAATATGTTTGTTCCCTGCATGTGGCAACTTTGTGAAACAAAAAGTAAGCTGAGATTTCCTGTTGAACTCCAACCTTCCCTATCCAATCTTGAAAAAATATGTAACACGTTTCAATCAGTCTGAAGTCCAGGACAGTGGAGACCTTCGATCGATGAAGTAGAGAACTCCTGGAGAAATGTGCTTTTGGTCCATTTTAGCATTAAAGGTGCAATACAAACAAAAAAGTACTCTATAACGTTTTGTGTTTCACAGTTCTTGTAGAAATTTAATCTTCTGAGTGATCTATATTCCTGGAGGATTCAATCAAAGGAAGTTTAATGGTTGGGTATACGAGCAATGGAAGTGTGGTGGAAAGGTAGTTGGGTAGGTGGTATTTGGCATAGCATTATGAGGCATGTGATGGTCCAGAATATTTGTCTTGCTTAAAATCACAAAAGTAAAGGTATTTAACTGGAACACCTCTCCTATGAAGAAAGGCTGAAAGAGCTGGGGTTGTTCAGCCTGGAGAAGTCTCCAGGAAGACTTTATTGTAGCCTTTCAACATAAAAAGGGGGTTTATTAGAAAGACAGAGGGAGATTTTTTACCAAGGCCTGTAGTGACAGGACAAAGGGCAACAATTTTAAAGTGAAAGAGGCTAGGTTTAGATTGGACATAAAGAAGAAATTTTTTACCATGAGGGTGGTGAGACACTGGAACAAGTTGCCCGAGAAGCTGGGGATGCCCCATCATTGGATGTGTTCACAATCAGGTTGGACGGGGCTCTGAGCTCTTATCTAGGACTAGATGATCTTTAAATGTCCCTTCCAACCCAAACCATTCTATGGTTCTATGATTCTAAACTATACAAATAGTTTGTAGCATGCACAAATATTCAGCAATTCACAGTTGCCTGGGCACCTGTACAAAAATGTCACTAAAATGATAAAAACCTGCCAGACAATCACTACTTTCACTAGTAGTTATGTACTAGGAAACCTTGTTTCCTAAGCAGTGTGTGTGTGTGGGGGGAGGTCTAATGACTCCTTGTTTTAAAATAACTACTCAGCACAATACCAGCTTTGTAGAGCTTTGTGAATCAGGATGGGAATGGTGAAGCTCTTAATTTAAACATTGTTTCTCTTTTGATTACAGAGAAACAATGACGAAATTAAAAAGTAATGTAGTTTTTTTCCTGTCTGATGACAAACTAAGGGGAAAAAAAACATCTTTGTTTTCAACACTATCTAGTGTGGGGAAGTAAAATGGAAATTGAACAGATGCCTTCATTCTACTGTAGGTTCTTTTTCAAACAGTTATTTCTATAATTCTGTAAGAAGAACATGATGATTCAGCTTTCTGAATTAGGAAAAAAGTGGGTTTACTTGAGAGAATGGTTACTGTATACTTTTTGCTTGTGATACCTGCTTTAAGATGTTGCATTATGAACAATACACTAGTAGCACACAGCAGTTACTTTGAATCCCTTAGGATTTTCAATGAAAGCTGACAAAATCCCACCGTAAATGCATGTTATGCAAAGGAACAAAGTGGAGTTATCAAAAGATATTATTACGATACTTCAGACAAAGAATGGTGCATGATTCTTCACAGTAACAATTTTAGTTACATGCATAACCAGATCCTTAAGGCAGACCACCATCACGGTCTCAGGGAACAGCAAGAGGTGGACTTAAGAGTCTAGTGTTATGTGTGTGAGGCCTCAGATTGCTGTTCAGACTTCAGATGTTTGAAACCAAGATGCCAAGCTTTCAGTAGCTTCATTTTAGCCAAATGGCCAATGCTTAGGAAAGAAAATGAGATTTAGGCACCCAGGCCCACCTGGTTTTAGGCTCTAACACACACATTTGAGTTCCTCACTCACTGTACAGTCAGTGGAGAAAACTCCAGAAGGTAATTCAGTCCTTGAGTGGTTGAATATGCCTGTTTCTCTCTCCACTCATTATAGAAATAACAGTAGATAAGTACAAAGGATCTGAAAAGCTTATTGAGCTCAGCTTCTCATGACTGGGGACAGCTATGCAACGGGATATCCATTTTAAAGTCTCTGCAAAGCATCTGCACCACCATACCCAATTCAGTATGAAAAACTTAACAGCTTATAATACATTGACATGCGCTTTAAAATTTTAATAAAGGTCACAAGTCCACAACTATAATTTGACATAGAAGGGCAGCAAAAGTCAACTGCACTGCCAGAGAACATGCTCCTTTCACTAATTGGGGATTTTTTAGCTAAAGCTTCCAGAAGACCCTAAACACCCATGCTACCGAAGAGGACAACCTTGCCTTGCCTCAGACCCCACCAACCTGACCCAAGAGGAAAACCCACATTCCTGAATTAGGCAACTCTGCTCAGGTGACATGAAATTCACCTGTGTTCTAGATGTGTCATAGCATTTGCAGACAGACCAGTCTACCAGTCACAATTATTGCAGTACAGTAAAATGCTTTTTGGAATAAAGCAGCATCCAGAATACAGTCTCATAAATTTTTCTAATAGTTATCTAAAGATACCGGAAAATTACCCTGTCACAATCGACTCCCTCTGTGCCACTCCAACAGCAGGAAGACCTGGATACCTAACAGAAATATTTCTGGCATAGAAAGCCCAGCACCAGCTGACAGAAAGGCCATACACATACATAACACTTACCAACACACAACCTTTGCCAAGGGACAAACAGGGCCTAATCAAAGCACGCTGCTCTCCAATAATTCTTGGCTGCAGAGCGTCCCCCCGGTTCCACCACAGTTAAGCACAATTTAGAGATGTGATTGAGCTGTTCTAACTTATCCAGGAACCTTCATCCAGAGATCACCACAGACATAAAAACTGTCCTGAAGTCACCCTTCCCATACGTACCTCTTCCTGGAAAAGATATAACGCAGGGGCAATGTAAAACTCACTGATTTGAAACACAACCAGGTCCAGGAATTGGTAAGTAAGAAGATTTTGCTTTTAAGAAATTTCTGGACCTTCCAAGGACATACAATGAGAATGGATTGGTTATGCTGGAAAGGTTCAAAAAACACCATGTGCAGAAACCATGAGATGAGCCACATACTGGAATTTAATTGATCCACCTTTAATTAAAACTACAATTATTTATTAAAAAATAATGTTTCACTCACACATCCCAGTACATGGGAATTTATGTGTTTAATTCTTCTTAGTATACATGTTTAACTCTTCTTAGTATTCTGAAGTTACACATGCAAATTCCCACATCTCACAGTGACAGTGTTCCCCATAAATTCAAACAGATGATTATCCTCAACTGATGCATCAGGGCAAGCATTTCAAATTGTATCAGACAAGTGTAAAAATTCACAGAGATTAATGAATTTAAGTTTCAAAACTAGCAATGCACCTTTGAATAAAACGCATTTGCAGTTTTCTCTACAAAGATGGGTTAATTTATTAGACATATGTATGAACTGATAACTTTCCTGAAATATTTATTGCCATTTCTAACTGGCAGGACCTTTCCTTTTTAATCAGTTCTTCCTCACTCATATTGAATCAAGGTTGGAAAGAAAACCGCTCCTTAATGAGGGTGTGATACCTAATGTCACAGCATACTACTCCATGAATGTACTTTGTTCTGGTTAGGCTTGCTGGATAAATAATTCAAGTTCTTTTCTAACTTTATAGAAGCAGGTGATTACTTTATAGTAACATAATATTCTGTTTCTCTGAAGCTTGCTACCAGAGCCTGGCAATAAATATACAGAAGCCAGCAGTAGGCATTTCCATGCTCAAACTTTATTGCAACTTTTTGGTTTTGACACAATGCTTTATCTTAATGGGCTTTATTCCCTGCATACGTTTTAATTAAACAATAAATAACCATCAGCAGAACATGGATAATTACTGTAGGTACGTTAGAAATGAAAATCCCATGCTATAACTGTCTCCAAGTCAATGAAAACATTTGTTATAAAAGTGTACCTTATTGGAGATTCAATTGCTTACACTTACACTTTTAATCAGTGGCAATGCAACAGTTACTAACAGAGAGAATCTCTGGATATAAGAAACTTAAGTCACAAAGACAGTTTAAAGACTTTTGGGTACGTGAAAATTTACCCTTCTTTTTTAATATAAAGACTTCTGGGCTTCTAAATTGGTTACAGTCCTTTTAGAGGGAATGTTGTTGCTTCAAATCCAGTTACTGCAGCTGAAGGAAATGTAAAATCATCCACTATTCTTGTTATCATACAGCCGAAGCATAGAAGCAAAACATTCCCCACCCCCAGCCTCTCCAGAGTGAGAGAAGTGTACTGATTTTGTGATTTGTGGATCATTGTAACTTTTACGCAACAGTACAAAAAAAAAAGACAAGTGTTTTGGGGTCTGTCTGTTTGGGGTTTTTTTGATCTTCACAGTTCAAAACAATGTTCCTTGGCACTATTACAGTTGTTTATGGAGTCTTTCCTCTGTTAATAAAAAGATGAGCCACACCTATTCATCTCTTGGCTCTTCTACTCAGAATTACCTAAAACTAAAACCCTATTTCTTCCCTTCTGCCCTTCCTTTTCCTGGCTAGGGAGTATGCAGCTGATATTATCCTATGGTTTCTTCCCTCTCCAAATATGCTTGGCATTTTGACACTGCCAGCCCAGCTCTCCCTGGACCCTAGCAGAGGTCCTAGCAGAAAGTGTTCTGGGGCAAGTCTTTAGTACGTTGCTCATCTTTTGGAGGGCAACACCTTGCCATGCTGTCTGAGAATGCATTTTTTGATGCCATGAAAATGTGGGTCAGAGTTCTTCACTGCTTAGGAAATGTTTCCAACCTAGTTCATTCAATATAGAAGGAAAAAATGCATATGAGAGATACAGGTGACAAGAAAATTCTACAGAATGTGTAAGCTATTCTACTGGGAGCAGATCTGGTCTTTGAAAAAATAATGGGAGTGAACATTATGATTGATGTCAAAGGCTCTTAAATTCATCTTTGTGTAAAGATCCCGAGATCCCAACTAATCCTCCTATAGCAACAATAGACAGGACCCTCCCTTGTCAGCGTTCGTCGAGTGTTTTCAGCCTGGGTGTGTAACACAGATATGTCCAACACTGCCTTAAAGCCTTCCTGTGTCTGGAAAGGCTTTTATTTTGATAAATGGATTCTCAGTATGGATGTAGATTATAATTCAACTTCCATCTGACACCAGTGGATTTTAATTTCAAAGGAAAGTCAACTACATAAGAGTTCTAGGAAGCACACGACACTTTAGAAAAAAAAAAATACATAGTCAAAAATCCAAATTTCCTCTGAAAAATAGACTGAGTGGAAAATTTTCAACCAAATTAAGACATAGGATGGCCACTTTTCTAGAGAATGTCTCGTTTATTCTTCTCTGAACAATCTGTTTCCCTTCAGTGTGATATCTTCACCATAAAAAGAAGTGCATCTTAGGTCACCTTCAGCTATTAAATTTGGCTCTTACAGTCCCTAGCATCTATCCATCCTGTTAAAATCACCGCTCAAGTCTTAAGCTAAAGCATCTAAAACCTCATTCTTTAAATATTTCTTTTGGCTCTTTTCCTTTCAACGACCTCAACCAGACAGAGAATAGAAATACTGATGCTATATTTCACATAGTGGAAATTAGGCAATGCATTGAGAGCATTTCTCTGAACAGTTGATAATGGATTCCCATCATAGCTCTCAAAATTGTTCATTGAGTCACAATTTGAGATCAAATAAAGAGCTTTTCAAAGAAAATGAGCATGAACTGGCAATTAATACAATTACACTGGAAATTTGAGGGTTTCCAATTATAAGAATAGCGAGAATCTGAAGCAATCTCCTGAGTAATAATAATGAAGGCAACAATCTACCTATTGCTGAAGTGAAACTTGATGGCTTTTGTAATCAGATTGGCTATAATAGCAAGAATTCACTTCCTGGATTCAGTGATCCAAATGCTCACTCTCAACGTTTATCTTCTAAAAGCTGATTTATTTATTATGATTCTACGTATCTTCCCAAAATATCCTGGGAAGGATAATGAGGTGGGAAGGAAGGGAGATGAATCCCACTTTACAACATTTGGAAAAGAAATTAATAAGAGGTCATTATAAAACTTTTTTAGATTACATTTTCGACTACTGCAGTGAGCGCATTACATAAAAAGAGAATCCATACTTCTCCAAAAACAGAAAACACTGTTCAATTTTTTTGAAAGACATAATAGATTTCCAAATTCTTACACTGAATTAATTAAATCCCCCTTATTATTTATAGAATATAATTTCTAAAACCAACATGACTCTAAGGATGAACACCAAATGGTATTTTTGTGAAGTAGTCTGACTATGCTGCCAGTAACCTGTTGCATGTCTTTTAATTAGTTCTCATAATCAATTTTAATTAAAATGAATAATTCAAATATTATGCATTACAATCTCAAACATTAATATTCTCAGGAAAGGTAAGGAAACTTAAAGGGCTATGATTTAAAACATAGTCTCCAAATTTGTGTATATAAGCTTGTGGGTGTAAGACAAAGGATCCACAATTTGGATTGCCCTCTTATATGACCTTTGCCTGTGCAGAAGTTGCTTGGACAAGCAAAAGTCCCAGTGGAGAGACTGAAGACATCTAAGTGCTCAGAAATACATCCTCGTGTTTCTATAACCAAAATAGCAGACACACATAATAATGAAAGTTTAGACAAAAAAACCTTTGAAAACTTGGTTTAAGCAAGTATTTTATATTGTTGTAACCTCTGGGAGGCCTGGAGCTGCTGTGCATTACAGAAAAAAAGTTCAAATAAGATTTCAATTAACAAAAATTCAATGACTGTACTTTCTAAAAAAAAAGTAGACTGTACTTTCTTCAATTAACAAAAATTAGATGTTTCTAATTTCTAAAAAAAAAGTAGACTGTACTTTCTAAAAAAAAAAGGGAAAAAAAAAAAACCCCAAACCCGCTTCATCCTGAATGAAATACTTAAAAAGTAGACTGTACTTTCTAAAAAAAAAAGGGAAAAAAAAAAGCAAAAAAACCCCAAACCCGCTTCATCCTGAAAACTGAAATACTTTTGTGGAACTCAGACTCCAAAGTTCAGTAGCACAAGATAGGAGAAAGAAAACAGTTCAGCTAGAAGTAAAACAGGTACAGTGTGAAGTTTTAGTCATAATATATAAAACTCCTGCATATTAAAAGACTTTTATATTTAATTGCTGATAATAAAATATAGGAAGTGACAGAACATTTTCCTTATTTTTTTCAGTGAAGATGTCAGATTTTGGGTATAAAATATACTGTGACTGTATTCAACAATACTGTACACCTAAATCTATTTAAAAA
Source organism: Aptenodytes forsteri (assembly GCF_000699145.1). NCBI lineage: Eukaryota > Metazoa > Chordata > Aves > Sphenisciformes > Spheniscidae > Aptenodytes > Aptenodytes forsteri. The sequence goes on along the minus strand of NW_008794836.1, from coordinate 2,827,300 downwards.
TAGTTCAAAATGTATTTTATTCATAGCTTTTCTTCTATTTTCTATTACAATGAGCAGTACTCAGGATGTTTATATGGTATACAAGAGGTGCAAGGGTAAACACCGATAAACTTAGGAAAATAAATGTATATCAGATTGATCTTCAACTTCTCTAAACTGGTGAACTTGTATTGACTCAGTGAGATGACTATCATCAACTCTACTCTATAGAAGCTGCTCGCAGCAATCTTTCCCAGACTCGGCGATGAAGATGCAGTATTTCAGACTTAAGTAGCCATATTCCCTTTGACCCCAAATACATCCACCTCATGGCATGCTCTCCAACCTGATGTAATAGCTACAGAAGTTTCTGCAAGTAGAAATGTACATTATTGACATACTAGTTTTGCCTCAAGTTATGAAGCAAGTCCTTTTTGCGCTAGCCTTGCACAAGCTGAAAAGTTAAAAACTTGTTTTACAAAAGGAGAGTAAAAGAGCTTGAAGAATTTACCTAAACAAAATGAAGAGCCAGAAGGCATACAGTTGTTCTCCCTAAATACGAAGGAGGAAAATGAACTATTTCATCCCAGCAACAATATTAGCCACGCTGGCATTAGAACAAATACGTGTAAACTGGCCGAGAATAAATTCAGGGTGGATATTGAAAGAAGGTTTCAAACCATTGGGGAAGCAAGACACTAAGACTATTTTCTATTAAAAATAGTAGAAACAAAGGAAAAAATGATCATTTTCAAGATTTGGCAAACATGATTAAAATATGACATGACAGATCTGGGACTGACAGCCCAAGATGTCCTTCCTATGAGGAAAAAAAAAAAATATTAATCGCTCCTACTTTCCAAATGGAATCAGTTCTACCTTGGGCAGAAAATTACAAATATCCCCTTTAAGTCTGAGCAATGCTTGGTTCATGCTACTCCAGCTGTTTACCCCATAGGAAAAACTCATCTGCAAATCAGTAGAAATTTTAGTAGAAATCAGTAGAAATTTCTGCTGTTTATTCTTATTTCAGTGTTAGTGAAAACGTTTGTTTGCACAAACCAGAGTTTTAGATCATTGCAAACTGAGTCCAGAACGGTTGTGTGTATGCGTATGCATGTGTGTGCATGCATGCACCAGTCGGCTAAAGGATGAATAGACTGATGCAGTGCAAAACTAGATGGAGGAAATTATCAAACTGGTCTCTGCCAGATCCATAGTGCTGCTGGCAGAACAGACTATGGGAATGCTCCTCATCCATTTCAGCTGTAGCATCCACTGCTTCATCTTAAACTCAACCACCTTGGTTTACCTGGCTCAATGCTGTTCAAAACTGCCTTTGCACTGAGTTGATAGATCAGTGGCACATACTTCACTAGTTTTACGACTCTGACGGGAGGCTAATAGCCTCCTAAGAGATGGGTCACAACTACAAAAGCCTGGGGGGGGGGGGGGGGGGAAGGCCTTCGTCATATGCAATTTACACCTAAACAGAAAGTGCAGAGAAAATATCTGCTTAGGTTCTTAAATGAATAAACATGGGGATAGGCATTCAAAAGCAAGTCCTAGCTTTGAGAAGTGCTGCGATGGTGCATTTGGGGATACCGATATACTACAAATGACATTATTTTCATGATGCATCAAAGCTGATGGAAGACGTGCTTGCCGATAAAGTCCTGGTCGGAGGCTCAGCGAATCAAGTTTCAGCTGCTGACTCCTCTGTCTTCTGACCTCTTTCCCTCTGACCACGCTCAGCTTTACCTGTGTAACCTTCAATCCCCAGTCTGTAAAACAGGGATGACAAAATTTCCCTAACTCATAGGGATTAGAAATTGTAATGTCTAGACAGTGAGTTATTGTTAATAAGAAAAAAATGAGTGAAATGTATAACAAATATTAATTAATTGAATAGCAAACAATGAGCATTCTTTTTTGGCAGATGAATAGTGTTGTTTGCCCAAGAAAATGAATATTTGTATGAGCACTAGTATTCCTTCAAATTCAGAAAATGATTGTTCATATGCTCATAGAAAAAAATTAAAAGACATAATTATGCATAATTCTAATGAGTAATTAAATTTTGAAATTGTGTTCACAAGTATTTGCCAATTATTCGAACAAGCTGCAAACTAAATACAGTGCTTCATTAAAAAGAACATTAAAACAGCAAATTCAAGGACTAAAATATGACAAAATCACCACACTTATGTTGTTTATGCAGTCTCATTTCTAACCCCTTGTCCATAGTAAAGTTTGTCAATGTGATAGCATATTCTAACATCTACAGAACTTTTGTCACATTTAATAGAGAGAATGAGTGATATTCAGAGAATGGTATTTTTGTTCAGTTTATTTTCTTCTATTTCTTTAATTCCTTCTTTTTTTTTCTTTTTTTTAATTTCTTGGTTAGGCATGGTGTGGCCTAATTCCTTATATACCCCGTTTTGTTGAAGTGCGGTTTCAACAGTGTTTTATATCTCTATATAGAATATCTTATAACCTTAAATGGCTTCTCTTACTATTTTCTAAAAATCTTCAGCATGTCTTTGAAATGAGGAAGCTCTCTGTGAATATTTCACAGATGGGAAACTGAGTCATATATAAATATAACATTTAGGAAATCTAATTTTGGGTGTTAGCTTTATGCCAAGATATATATTTTTCATATCAGAGAAGCTCCCATGTTTGAACGAAATTCTAAGTTGTCAGCATTTCTAAGAATTAGGATTCAGGATGCGTTTCATGCCACTTAAATACATCTGAGCTAGAGAGGAATACATGGAGATGAAATAGGCACTTAGAGGGCAAATATCTCATCCAAAGGTAAGGAACCAAGATAGGCATAACTCACGCTTGAAAAGTACCTAGTTTTCTCCATTGACAACAAAGGGAGTCAAAAGATCAAACTCACATGTAAACATCCAGAATTAGGTGAGATGAACCCAGCCCAGAATTCTTCAGGTTTTTGACCCTTGATATTAAGCATCCAAGAATTTCTATTAAATAGTGGAGCCCATCTGACAGAGGAAATTTTTCTCATAAATCTTTGTTCTCTGTCTTAGCTTAGACAACCTCAGTGGCACCAGTCTGTAGAAAGGACTGGTAAATTTAAAAAGTATACTAATGTCCCTTGTCATTCAGCAACTTACACTCCTCTTGTTCAGTGGAAAATGGAAGAAAAGTTAAACACTTCTCCAGAAGCATAAAATTGCCCAGTGAGATGCCAAGCCCTCTTATCTTCATAGTGCAACTGATGGGACAGCCAGTTCAATGAGAGAAAGCTTGCTCTTGCATCTCCTAAAAGCTCTGAAATGTCTTGTTCTCCTTTTTTTGCCTTACTGAAGACAAAATCCTGCAAACACTGGCTGCCAAATCTGTTAGAAGACAAACAGAACACCCCTCTGGACTGTGGTTTATTTCCAGTGAAAACCTTGTGGGGACGGGGTGGGGGGAGGTAAAGGAAAATAAAAGCCTTTTCTCGTTATAAAGTAGAAAAGCAATGTTCCATAAAAATCTCCAGCAACATCCACCTGCCACTGGGAATTTTACAAGCCAAGTAGATGATTGTTGCATTGGCTGCAAATGAAGCCCAGAGCTGCCATATAGCAGTGCTAATTCAGCCACCAAATGATGAGTAGTCCAGGGAGAGGTCCTCTACCCTCCCCAGAAACACTACCAGAGAAAGCCTGTCTTCTCACCCAAGGTATTCTGCTTGCAGGATTGGCTGTCCTATGATTTTTATTTTGAGTTTGTGTTCCAAACATGCTCAAACACCAAAAAAAAAAAGTTTGAAGCTCTGACATAGGGATCCATACACATAGATAATATAGTATTTTTCCTCCAGAGCTTACAAACCTAAACAAGCAAGTCAAACATACAACAGTGGAAAATCCAACATGAACAGACATTCTTAGGTAGGTGTCTTCAGTACTTTGCTATTATTGCTGTTTTGCCACTTGTTTATACAAAGCAGCTCTTTGATTCTTTGATTTTTAGACAATTATAAAGACAATGACTGTGCTAAGTACCACTCTCTCAGTACAGCCATAATGAAAAATAAAGCTCCTTTTTCTGCAAGATAGCAGGAAGCGACAGAAGCCCTCATCCCGTACCGTATAGCACCAGGCAAGGCCACATCAGAAGTGTGAGGTGAGAAGGGCTCGATAGCTGCAGAGAGACTAAAGGATTTTTGGGAGGGCTCTGAATGTTTCAGCCATGTACTCAGTCAGAACTGATCCCATTCCTCTATTCTTCTGACAGCTGATTTTACATTTTATAGCCTTTCCTGTCATACAGTTTAGCAGCAGTGCATTCTGCTTTCCACAGTGCTTAATGTGTCACTCTTCCCTGCATCTACATCCTAATTTAATTTCCGTGAATAACCGCCCTTGTCTCCGCCCCCCGCCGCCTTTCTCACATCTTCACCAGTCATTGCTTTTAAGGAGGCTCAGCTATTTTTCAAGAGAAAATTAAAAAAGGAGCAGGAGTTCTTTGTACAACTGTGATGCTCTTCATCTTTCCTTCCCACTCTGTTTCCTCAGGGGTACAGTAGCATTATGGGCCTTCTCTTGATGGAGGAAGCTGGTGGCCACTTGTTCTCACACTGGGGTGGAGAGAGCTCAATCTCTTGTTATTGGCATAAATGTTTAATAGTCATGCAAGCAGAACTGTCTCATGATGGCTTGCTAATTATCCACTGTAACAGACTCTGGATCTGATGCCCTTAGAATATTCGCCTTATTGGCTATGCTTTAAAAAATAATTACTCATCTTATTTTCAGAAAAATCAAACCGTATGTTTTCACAGCAAAGGCTCTACTAGCAATGGGGAGGATACTAAAAATAGAATAAAAGAGGCCAGTCATTTCTTTGATTCATCGGCACTGCTTCTAGCTCTGCAGTCTGCAGTGTGTGACCAGAGTTTGTATGGAGAGCAGAACTCCACTGAAGATGAGATCTTCCTCATATCGAAAGCTGCATGCATTACTACTGTTGAATGAGTAATTAGGTGCAATTTGCAGAAAATTAGCAGATATTTTTTGTGACAAAAGTCATTTGTATCTAGGATTGCCATTTTACATACTGCAGATTTGGTGGTATAGAACTCCAAAATATAACTCAGCATTACAATTACACCATTCACAGAGCATTGACGTGTGTCCCTAAAACACAGAAATTGAAATAAGAACGACTGTGTAATTCAATATCAGACAAGTTGAAACAGACAATTATCCAAAAGTATAACAGTTGGCTTTTTTCAAATCTCAAGATTTTTGCTCTACCAAACCTAACTAAACATCTGGAATTTCAGATATTTTACTTTATCGCAGTCAAAGTCCATAGACAAGCAGTGGAAAGAGACTAAATGTAGAAGTTTTGACGAATCAGTTGTTAAAATAAGTGAAATTTAAAAATACAATGAAACATATCTAGAATATGAGAAAATTTAATAATAGTGCAATAAGGGTAGAAGAACAGATGGGGACTTGGACACCAAATTTACTGTCAGTGTATTGGTGTAAGAGGCAATACAGAGGCCAAATGCAGAATCTGCCAGTATGGAAGAGGCTGTCAAACTTGCCTACAGTTTGGAACCTCACAAATTTAAAACAACAGCAAAATAGAAAGAAAAGGATGCTAATCAGTTCATATATACAAGGCATTAATATGTGACATATGGTTTGAAAATCGACGTTATAGAACAATGACTAATAAACAGACATTAGTATATGGAGGTTTTTCCTTAAGAAACGCTTTTCAGAACCATACAGATATGCCTACAGCAGCTCTGCATCAAGTGGATGCAAAAACGTAGGTTCTGTTCATATTCCTACAAAAGCATTACAGATTATACAAACAAAAAATGCTTGACAATGCTAAGTCTAAGAATAAAAATTCAGCTACTCTAATAACTAGAATTATGCATTAAACAAAGCAACTTCCAAAGGTAAAACTCATCCTATTAACAGGTTTTACTGTTTTTACTATAAAACTCTAGCAGACCATTACTTTCAAGTTTAGCCTTCTTCAAAATCCTGTAAACTAGACACTTTAAAAGAATATTCAGTGTTAATATTTCCAATTTATCTTAAAGAAAGAAAGAAAATTGAAACTGAAATTCTTTTTGCTTTCAAACCATGATCAGCCCAAAACAAGATTAAAAAACCAGTTGATGCCCTCTCTTTCTTGTAGCCAGGTAGGATGCAGGAAGAAAAAGGAATTCTTGATACTCTATGCTTAAGCAAGTGAAAACAAACCACCTTTCTCCTTGTCCCTTATACTCCAGAAACAGACAGAAATACAAACGTGAGCTGATGCATTCAGGGAAATCAATGAAATGGTGACATACCATAAAAGACTACAGTCAACACATCTAGGGTTATTCAGAACCAAGTAAATCTTCCATCTTGGCAAAATTCTTCTATATTTTTTCTACGACACTGTAGGATTGGCTGTGTTATGTCATGAAGCATGCAAAGACTAAATATTATTCTGGGGAGGATATAACATATTTTTCATTTACAGCAAAGAATCTAATCCTTGTTTTAAATGCAGAACTTAGGTGGCAATTGAATATGCAGCTAAATTCGGGTTATTTACTACTGATATAACATTGGCTCAAGTGCAATACCTGTTTTCAAGGAGCTTGTCCTGAATAGTATTAAGAACTGGTATAACTGATATATAGTTTAATCATTAAATCATGACTGATTCATACAAGCTAAAGCACTGTTAGCAGTTACCGCGTAGGCATCACATCCACAGATGGGGAATAGAAGACATACGAAGAACTGTATCCAAATATATATGTGCATGTATACATACATATACTTTCTGTGAAAAAAAAACAGAAATGACAGAATCCCTTTGGACTGCAGTAAAGCTGATTTTTGCCCCAAAGATGTGAGGTACTTGTGGTATTTTTTCCTGGCTCTTCAATCTCTAAGCCTGTAGACTTCCCAATGACAGGGAACAGCTGATACTTAACTCCTTTCTACACTATTATGTTGAATTGTCATTTGAACATGCCCATCAGATGAAGCCTCCCATTGGTATAAGCAGCTTGAGAGAAACTGCAACCATGGTAGCCGTGCCTGAAACCACTCAATGCCCCAAACAGTTAGGGAAAATTGTTCAACAGCTCTGATTTTTGTTCTTAGTAAATTAACTTTTTATCCTAACAAAAAAGTGTCATCACCTCTCTGAACTTCTCCCCCACTGCAGATTTTGTTTGTATTTTCCTCATGCAGGAGTCATTTCTGTGCTGTTCTATCACAAGTCAAATACCTTATGACAAGTCATTTATAAACTTTCTTAATACTTTCAAACTCATTCCCTATTATTTTTTCTACAGCTTGAACAATCCCTACAGAATAGCAAATTAATATAGGGTATAACCGCCATACATATGACCTGAATTTCTATGGGCAATTACTAGTCTGGGTTATCTATGGGAGGCAAATATACTTATCCATAGGCAGTTTAGACCAGGTAAGTTCACCGGTTTCTCCAAAAGGTCTGCATTTGGAGCCTATGTTGATTTTGCAGACCAGTTTATATAGTGGTAAATGCAAGCTTTTGATAAGCTAGGGTACTATTATAATCAAACATTGCCTGCATTTTAAATTACTACTATTTCTTATGCAATGTATAATGAAGGATAATGCATGTATCTTTAGAGCTCATTTTGAGTTTCAAAACAAGTTACAATGCAATCACCTGTTAACCTTTTCATCCCAAGGGTTTTTTCTACAAAAAGCTAATATCCCTGACAGCTCCTTGTTTATTTTCAGATCCATGCACTGTTTGCCACTAGTGACCTTGCAAGCAGATTCACACCTTGCAAAGTCCCTGACCTTGTAGTCATTAAAATCCAATCACACACTGGGCAGGCTTCCATATTCATTAGGACAGCAAGAAGATAGATTTGAACATGCCTCTGAAGTGACCAATACATTCATCAGCCAATTTCCATCTTCTTCAACAATTTCAGCTTGCTTAGGGATATTACTAGATTAATTGATACAGAAAATCTTTTGCAACAAAAGAGTAGCAATGTTAAACAGATGCAATATGGTTCTAATTAAAAAGGCTGTGATCAAACATAAGTTCTAAATTGTAAGTTGTCCTATGAATACCCATATGAAGTTCCTGGAACAGTTCTTTTTGCTTATGCTTTTGATGTAGGGGTCAGAACGTTTTTTCAAAACACGTTATAGTGAAACTAGCATCTAAAAATAAGAAAAGCCATGTCTACAAGTAAAGGAAACTTCATGTAGGATATTTTTTGGGAAAATTAAACCTACCACTGGAATGTACTAAATAACCCTATTAAGTTCCTACATATCTATTGTTTAAACAGGAAGGTAAAATTTTAACTCATAAATAAAGATAGGAGTAATGACAACCGCAAAAAGAACAACAAAACCTGAAAGAAACAAACTAACACTTAGGTGTAACATTTTCTCCATCCTATTTTGACATACACTTGCCTTAATCTACATAGATTGTTCGCATGGAAAAGTGAAATTTACGTGAATATACTTTGAGGAAAAAAAAGATTTTTCACATTGGGAATATTTAGGCATGACCTCTTCTGAATTTAAAGCGAGAAGGATTTGAAAGAGGGTGGGGTAAAGGAAGAAGTTGCAAATACATAAATAGCAAGCCTCAAATGAATCACTACCTGCCAAACAGGTTGCTCAAGAATCTGTGTTTGCTCTCATTACAAAGCACATTTAGAGCAATACTGTTCAAAAAACATTTATGTTTACCTGGCAAAGGCCACTGTTATATCAAAATATTTTCAAGGGGAGTGAGCTTCAATACTTTGGTCAAAGGTCTCTTTGCAGAGAAGGCAGCTGACGGCAGGTTGTAAGCTCCTCTTGAATTTTTAGGTTTCTTATATTGTGCGTGGGGAATCCATCCACGTGAGTTGTCATCAAAGCACAGACAAGAAGCTTTAAACACCTAGGTTTCTTATTCCTTGCTTTAAAGTTTTAAATAACATTAATTTATTAGTTATAAAAATATATATTAATTAATGTTAATTAGCCTTGCAATTTCATTCTGGCAGCCATTTTAGTTTATTTTTTGCTGAGATCTGTCTGAGGCACATCAGTGACCACAAATCAAACCAAGGACCCGTTGAAGAGAACTTTTGATTCAGAAGGCTTTTGCCTGATTAACAGCTTTTGAGTGACATTTGAAACAAATCACCTCTTTTTACAGATTTCTCCAGCTGTCTGACAGCAGAAACCAAAAATGGCACATGTCCTGCAGGGGGCTGATCTGCAAAATTACTATCTTTCTGTGTTCATTGGCCAGCATATCACTTACACGTAACTTCAATGAATACAAGTTTGTTTAAAAAAAAAAAAAAAAGGAGAGAGAGAGACTAAACACATTCATGTCTTAAAAGACAAACAATTTTAAGGACCAAAGTTAATTCTAAAACTGGGTTCTTAAGGAGAGAGGAGAGGAGAGAAGAACGATAGAAAAATCAATATTGCTTTGAAAATGCATTCCCCTAGATAGGAAAAGGGCTGTTGTCTTGAGAATCTAGTGTATAATAAGCAACTTGTTATTTTCCCATGTTTGTTCAAGACCATGTGATGAATGTCCTGAAACAGCATCTGTAACTATAAAACTAGTATAATAGACTTTCCATAGTACTGCACAGTAAACAACTGGATACAGAACAACATTGTCTGTATCCTTTGTGTAATGGTCAGGTATTTTTCATTTATACTGCCCTTTCATAACCTGTATTGTGCTCACATTGAGCCAAAGCTCAACGGCTTTGGCACCCAGTTACACCATAAATTGAAATAATGTGAATGATTCTATATAGTTCTACAAAACATGTCTAGGGAGTTGTGTGTGTAATGTTAACAACTTTGCAGCCAAGACTTTTTCTATGGAGAAAACTAAGACCCTGAGCTTCACTCTGCTTCTGGAGAAAGCAGGGATGTTTATGGCGATAAATACACTGTTTTGAAAGCAACTAATTTTAACAGGCCTACTATTCTTTATTGAATTAATAGAAAGAATTTTCTTTCAAGAAAATTAGGTTCATGAACATAAATGCAATTATCTGGCATTACATTTGCACACAAGAGAGACATTTCAAGTCATTACATAGTACGTCCTGCATATTCAGCAAATTAAACACACCCCTGATACTTCAGGAACACAGTAGCTGAGAAGATGAGTGTCTAACACAGTATATAATAATCTATTCATAAATTAAAGTAAATATAGGATTTTAAAACAATAATACTGTTGGAACACAAACCATGTATACTATAGCTTCTTGAATACCTATTTTCAGGAATAAAATTATGGAAAACTTTGGTGCTCTCTTTCCCATTGTTTACAGAGGAAATTTATCTTTTTAATGTTTAGAATTTTATTTTGTAAACTATTATCAAAGCATTGTAATGTAGTTATCAATAGTTATTACTTGTATGACAAAACACAAATAAAGTTTAAAGAAATAAATTAATAAAAAATGAAGAGCCATATATTTTGATTTAAAAAGAAAAAAAAAAACACTATAGAAATGTATATTAAAAATTAAGAACTGTCCATTCTTAAAAATTGACACTTTGTGTTTATACACCCTGCATTTTTTTCCGTTGGTATTAGCATTCTAACTCAATTTTTAAACACAGTTAAGTTCACAAAGGAGTTCAGGATCATTAAGATTTTGATTTGCTGAGGGGCTGAGAGTCTGCATGGCCTGTTGCCTTCAAATGAGTCCGTGACCTCCTCTGCATCTTTGAAAAACTAAAATCAGGTTCTAAAACTTTATCTCATGCATAACCAGTCCTACAGCCATGCAGTTTGTATATATGAATGTGAAAACATCATATGAATGTGAGGCCATCAAAAAAGTGAAAAAAAAACAAATCCAAAAATCAATAAACATGCATGGAAATAGTCAAAATGAGCACAATAGAGTATCAGCCCCCATCATTTACCTGCAGAAAAGCAGCAGGTACAAGAGTGTTACACTGCAGTAGGCCAGCACAGAGTTCTATTTTGTTTGAGTGGTGACAACACTGATCAGTCTCTGGGTTGTATTACCTGTATTTGGACTGTATTTAATATCTTCTAATGTCACTGTTATACCTCTAATTATTTTATTGAATCTTCCCTTATTCACTTCAATGATATAATTATTTGACTATTTGATTTAAAACAAATAGTTTTCTATGTCACAGTTAGTCTCACTCTCACTTTTGTCTTGTTTTAGAAGAACTTTGCTACTCAGGTTCCAGACTTCTTCAATGGTTTCAGATGGCTTTCATCCCAAAGCCCTATTTGCTTAAGATACATCTGATCTTGTGTTTTCAGTGTGTTTTAAGTGGGCATAGCCATTATCTGAAAATATTTCACCAAATAACATACTTTCATGTTAAAATATTATGTTAATAACCAATTTCCCAAAACTCATTTTCTTTAAACAAGGATGAGAATGCAATTGGGCATGGATTTCCTGTTCATGGCTCCAGCTGTAATTCCACATTTAATATAATTATTATTTCTGTGTTTACTAAGCCTCCAAAGGGCTTAGTACAGAGCCAGTAAGTGCTTAGAAAACTTGATAATAAAGCACAACTTAGGAAAGTAATAATGGTTCCACTTAAAAGGCAGAATTTAACAAAGGTTCATTGTCTTCCAAGTCATAGAAGTAGAAGGGTGCTTAAAATAACTATGACCGTAGGAAGAAAAGAAACAAAACACTGACCTGACCCCAAAAAAGTAAAGAAGCCAGCCATGCATCCCAGGAAAGAGAGGATCAACTCAAGGGAAAAATAAATCACATCAACATTAATTCTTTGCCATGGATACTTGATAATTTACTTACTTGGTTGTATCCCTGCATTCTCAAGGGTGACAGAAGATGCAGATGTCCCCAATGTCTTCTATCTGTGTGTGGCCTCCAAGAGAGAAAAGTCAAAGATCCTATACAACGTATAAGTAATGGGGAAAAACAAAAAGTGGGAGAGAGGGATTTTTTGTTTGTTTGTTTTGCTTTGTTAAGGTTTGTTGTTGTTGTTGTTGTTGTTGGGTTCTTTTTCTTTGTTTGCTTTAGGGGAGGGAGTGTTAAGCATTCTTTTTTCCAACATTAAGTAGAACAGAAAAGACTGTTGGTTATAGGGGTTGCACACTGCTCTGCTTTTTTTTTTTCCTTTAGCATTCACAGGAATAGATATTTAAGTCTTCATGGGTCGTATCTTCTTTCTTCAGACTAAGCTCTGGAATTAAATCTTTGTTCTAGGAAACGGGCATATTCCCCGTCTGCTTCAATATTATTCAGGCATAGAATTTACCACCCATTGACCAGCAGACACAAAGTCTCCTAGACTGCAATGAAAATTGTTTATAGAATCATAGAATCATTTACGTTGGAAAAGACCTTTAAGATCATGGAGTCCAACCGCAAACCCAACACTGCCAAGTCCACCGCCAAACCATGTCTACATGTCTTCTAAATACCTCCAGGGATGGTGACTCAACCACTTCCCTGGGCAGCCTGTTCCAATGCTTGACAACCCTTTCAGTGAATAAATATTTCCTAATATCCAATCTAAACCTCCCCTGGCGCAACTTGAGGCCATTTCCTCTCGTCCTATCACTTGTTGCTTGGGAAAAGAGAACAACCACCCCCCTGCTACAACCTCCTTTCAGGAAGAGAAACCATCACAACCAAATAAGAAAAGACTGTACAGCAGAAAGAGTATAAAGAAGTTAACAATTTCAAAGTTAAATTTAACACAAAATGATCCCAGCAGTTCACAATAGCAGCAGCTAAAATGTAGGTGGTGATTTTTGGTGCAGCAGTGGGTGGTGATTTTTAGGGCACTTTATATTTAATTAGCTCAAAGTATACAACTGAATTGCTTATGAGGAAGCCAAGGCAATTTTAAGCTGTTATTCAGAAATAAAAAAATAATAATCTAATAACGCAATATAATAAAAGCACACTTGCATTTTTACAGTTTTCTCCCTCTTTTCAAAATGTATGCTTTTTCTGGAGGATTTTTTTTTTTTTTTCTGGATCTCTCAGTGTTGCTGAATTCAGGAATCAAAATCATGGACTTTCACCTAGTTGTGAAGATGAAAAGTAATTATCCTATCTAAAGAACAGAGAGATATTGATGAAGAAAAATCAGAAAAAAATTTATACTAGCTGTGAATCATGCAACTGCTTTTCCAAGTACAAGACACTTTTTTTTTTAATAATTTTAGCATTGTGAAGAGAAAATTTATTTTGAATCAAAACAAAATCTAGTAATTCCATGATTATGTACCTAGGAGAATTGTGAAGCATTTTCACTTCAAGAAGAGCACACATTCAGTGAAATATAGTTTCATCAAAAGGTATCTAATCATCTCAATTATTTGCAAAAAGGGATGTGATCTTCCATCTGATTAATGTTTCCAAAATGGTTTGTCTAGAGGGAAGCTGGCATGACATTGAGTAGGGGACAAACCACAAAAATTTGAAAAAGCAGAAAGTTACTTTTGCTTCAGTCATAATGTGAAGAATTTGATGCAGCTGTTCCACAGGGACTCTGTAATGCCAAGACTGAGAATTTTGATATTGCTTTCCCCTACCTCATGCTGCAACAAATGCTTGCCAAAATATGTCAAGTCAGTATCATCATTTACTGATACTCAATATATCATGGAAGTTTGAGATGAACCTTGAGAGTAATAACATAGGTAAATCATTTACAAGATTTAAAATATCAAGTAATGGGGACTGGGGGTGGGGAGAGAGAGATTACAGTGAACAAGATGCCAAAAATAATGGTAAGGCAGAGTAGAGTATTGTTTGGAACTAAAAATATGTTGCCACAGCTAGCACTTGATAAATTTTCTACAAGATGGTAACCAGATATTTGGATTTAAGGGCACAGTGTTCCAGTGGAATAAGAAATGAAGACCATCTATCCTGTATCTCAAGTTTATAGGCCAGGAAAACACTTCAACAGAAAGGAAATGTGATCTGCACAAGTGTTTCAGACTGGAATCATCAATATCTCATATAGGAAATTCAGTGGTCAAACATAGTTTAGATAGCAAAGGAGAGGGAATACTGAAATGCCAGTTTTACAGACTGGTATCTAAATATATTGTAACTTGATCCTGCAAAGGATCCACATCACTGGAATTGCAACTGTGCTTCAAGTCCAACAAGTGCTTAAGTGTTTTGCTGAACTACAGTGTTAATGCCAGCTGGGACAGGCATCTTATGAGTTCCTGAGGAAACTGGATTTATATTTCTTACTGTTCAAAATGTGCATTGGACATCTCACTCTGATACTTAAGCATCAATTAAAATCTGCAGATGACAAAACTTAAAGTTGCAATTATGTAATTTTGGTTATTTCCCAGGCTAAATTTACTGAGCTTTAACACACACAGCTCTCAGGACAAATATACTCAAGGTAAAGCCAAGACAAGAACAGATTCTGTCTCTTCTCTTTCTTCTCGCATAGGTTTAGTTCTACTTTTCCTCTCTTTTATGAAATGAGGCCATTTTCACCTTTTCACTGTGTTTTCCCTGAAGCAAATATTGCAGCCTTCCCCCACTGCTAGCAGGCTTAAACTGTCATCTAGTGTGACTGCATCATTTTAGCTACTACTGGCCTCTCCTGCCTATTTGCTCCCCGGGTCTCACTTGCTCTTACTCTGATCCCTGAAGGCTCTAATTCTTCATCATGACCAAACAGAAGAAAGGGGATCAGTCATGGAAGTGGGTACATGACCACAAGACAGAGCCAAACTGAATATTACATAAAGAAAAAAATAGCCAACATTCAATGAAGACACTTCTACTATCTTCTGGTGGCCAGAAACACTTTAGAAAAACAAAAACAAACAAACAAACAAAAAACCCAAAAACCCAGACCACCATAAAGTAGTCCTATAGCAAACACACAATGTTGGAGCTAAGATAAAAGGAATGAACCGTAACACATTTGTAAAAGCTGACTCACAAAACATATGTAGAGGGATGCATTTTTAGAGAAGAACTGAGCAACAGGGGATATTAGGATAAAACTAAATAAATGTGAGTTCATGATAAAATTACATTGCATGAGAAACTTTTTTAGTGGCATATTTACAGTGCTCTATTTAGACGGTACTAGTGAATTTCTGGAATACTGCAAAGGCAGAAAAAGGCAAAGAAAGTTGAAACAGCAAAGTAGTAGTGGCTCTTGAACATATGGCTCACAAAACAAAATTAAAAATATTTGTATTCTCCCTGAGGAAGTCGAGTTTAAAAGTGAGCACAGCTCTGTATAAATACATGGGATCAATGAGTAGGCAAGTTAAGTGTTTAATTGAATACTAGCAACAAAGTGCAATGGATATAAGCTAACAAATATGGTACAGTTAATTTGGCTCAAACCTTTTCAGACATATACAGTTTAAGCATTAATCTAAAATATATATTCCAAAAGCCTCTTTGCACTCACAGATAGTAGTATAATAATGGCAGATATATATATATATGTATATATATAACATGCATATGTGTATAATATATATGTACATGTAAACACATGTGCACACACAGGTATCCCAATTTACAAATAAACCCTTTCATACAAGTAATTTGGACCGCAGATTGCAACAGTGGTGAGATACCAGAGAAAGAAAAATCTGTATTCATTCAGATTTCCAACAGCCATTTATGAGAACTTACATGAAGTAGCATGCCAAAAAAATGTGAATAACACACTATCTGCATTGATCTTAAAATATCTTACCTGAACTATCAGATAGTTTCTAGTACTTCTGAAGTAGTCAATAATATGTTTATGAATGATTCATAAATTGAGAACTCCACATATGTTTATTAGAAATAAATTGTACATTAATACAAGGTCCTGTAAAAATGTATTAGTAGTGACACAAAATTGTAAACAATTGGGTCAACTCTATCAAATCAAAGAAAGTTGCACCCTGCTGCACGAAAAGAGTCACTTGAAAAGCAGCGGAAGCTTTAGCTCCCTGGAGATCTACTTTGTGTATGCTTGAGGGGCTCTTGCAACAAGAGAAAGTACTTTATAACTCCTAATTAGTTGGGAAACACAAGATTGGAAAATTCAGTCCTAATTCAGTGCTACTTCCTGCATCTACTTCAAACAAGTTTTAAATTTCCTAGGAGGATTAGTTTAAAACAAGTTTCATGCAATAGGTTTCAGATACTTTGCCAAGGTACTTCATGTGACCGGTCCCTATTCCTTACTGGTCTTTCTAATTGCACCTGCAGACCTATTAAATTCTCCTGAAACTTTCCTCCCTCTTCTGATGGCAATCCTGACCTTAGATATCCAGTGTGCCAGTACACAGGCCACAGTTCAACAAGAAGAGGTGTTCAATACCAATTCTGTCTAGGAGTGCCCACCTCCTGCACCTCATCACTGCTGGCTCCTTCCTACCCCTGCTCTGCACTGTGCTGTGCTAACACAGCCATCAGCACAGCTGTCGGCCCGGGCCGGGGAGTGAAACGGCATAAAAAAATAAAGGGGGGGAGGAGGCAGCTTTATTTTTAATCTAAATCAATTCCCTGGTCTGATTTGATGCACTTCACACCCTCACAAGCAATTTTCAGGAACTTGGCGATAGAAGATATGGACAGAGAAAGAAACTACTTAAACTGTCATTGCGGTATCAGGGAACTATATTCTCGTTTTGTGCTTTAACCAGCTGACGGCTCGGCAACAGAGTAAGCGTGATAGAAGATACAGATGGACAACTTACTCCATCCCAGTATATTGCAAGTTTGGTTAAATTCCTCTAAAAATGCCCGTTTTATTTTCTCACCTCTTACCATCCTAAGCCATCCTAAACTTTCTAAGTTATCAGAGTGTTAGATGGATTTAAAATGAGATTACGATATTCAATACATCCTTAACCACTCATTTAGGTAACACAGCTAGCAAACATCCAGTACACACTTTATTGAGTAAAATGAAGGCTACATTAAAATAAAATTAATCTTAGATACTATCTATTAATTCATCTTAAATACACAAAACAAAAGTATTTGTCAACATCTGATCAATTTACTATTACTCTAATGATCTGAAAGACCATCTCTCTCCCAGTACAATACTTCGTGGGAAAAATGTGCTCTCTCACATGCACAGTCTGAAAGGTCCATTCTCCTGGGTTCAACATATTTGGCTGCCTTTCTGTAAATGCTGGCACTAGTGTTTTGGTAGCGCTCAAAACAAGGCGGACTGTAACTCTGCGGATTAGCTTTAATTAACTTTCGAAGTTGCAGCAATATGGCCTGACATGAGGCAATGAACTGACCTGGGTGCACAGGGTGAACACCTGCAAGAAGGAGTTTTCTGAGCAAGGCATTAGTATTTTCAGAGTAGATGGAAAAGGAAGGCTTTGAGCACAACTGGCCACCTAAGCTCTCCCTCTGACTTAAAATTATTGCCATCACTAACCCTCTATTTCAGAAACAGCAGGTTTTTTAGGTCATCCCTAAAACTGGGATTTTAGGTCATCTCTAACCTTCTGAAAGTATATTGGTAATAATAATCTCTATATAAGTAATAACCCTTTATATTCCAATCTATTTTTACCCATAGATACAATGGAGTAGAATTTACTCACATTATACTTTCAGCTAACCTACATCACTATCAAGTGTAACACATTTCATTTGTTGTAAAGCCCCAGAAAATCTTTTTCATCCACAAAATCTTTGCTCAATGGCATCTGCGTAAGTGCTAAGTCATCAAAAATGTACTTTGTTATCACTTTTATTGCTGGTGTGTGTGTTAATGGAATATAAATGGAAACTGAAGAAATCTTTCTGCTTTGTTTTAACTTAGCAATGCCAAATGTAGTTCATAAAGCCTTTATTTTAGCTTTGTTGTAAGTACTTCTCCACTCCCCCCACTTATGTATTGTTTTCTGGTAATATTAGTAACAGAAATTATGCAATCTTAACAGTAAGTCTGCTACACAATCTGACCTATGCAGCTGTCACAGTGCAGGCAATAGGGAGCCATAGGGAGCCAGAGGTTCCTGGCTGCTTACATGTCAGTGTTTAAGTTCTGGCCCATCAAAATCTAGCCATCAGTGTATTTAAAAACCAGCATCCAAACAGCCATCATTAAAATTAGAAATTTTAACATGGGCATTCCAAATAAACAAAACCATTGTCCATTTTGAAAGTCACATCTTACTTCCGCAGGACCTTAAGGAATACCTTCTAGGAGTGAGAAAAAGAAATATCATATAAATTTTATGCTACTCATCCACCTGCACTTTTGTTTTCTATTACAACAAATAGAGAAAAGAAATTCCTGTACCAAAGTTTGGCGCAGCAGACATTTGGCCTTTAGCATGATTAGGTTATTCTATTTGAGTAATGGTCCTTGAAAACAGAATATTGTGTACTACTGAGGGCCAAATCTTCAGATGGCATAACCTGGCATAACTCCATTGATTCAGTAATACGGATCATAAACCCTCTGAGCAAAGGATGTATCATTTTATGCTTGGAATGTGCCACTCACATTGTGGGTGTTATTGTAATTCAACTGGATAAAAACTGCTAATAGCTGAAAACGGAATCTTTCCAGGAAAACATGAAGCCAGCTTCTAAGTAAAGAAGAGCCCAAATAGTAGCTCATTGGAAAAATTAAACATCTTATAGACTATTACAACAACAATTTCTGGCAAGTTCAGCACTGCGATTTTCCTATGACATTTTTTCACTCCATAATAGTGTTCATTGGTAATAGAACACCACAAATCCCTTTTCATTAACATGTAGAGTTTGATGTTAAGCCATGTTTTCTGAGGTCGGCTATCTGTTAGTGTAGGTATTTCCATATGACAGAAGATACTCATGAGGAATCGTGCATTTGGCCACTAAAAAAAAGGAGGAGGTGGAGCTGGAGTACAACAATGGGAACTTTATTAACAGTACATACGATGCAACAAGGAGAGATTTTGATCTTCACAAAGTTAAAAAAAGGGGGAAAAAAATGAAAAAAGATGAATACAGAAAGTCAGCACTGCAAGAAGACAATCCAGAAGCCCAAATCTGTTAAGAAAAACTAAATAATTCCTCAACTAATTCAAAACCGAGCAAGCTGTAAATTGATCCTGCAGTAAGAAACTGATCAAGTGGTTAAAAAAGGCAGGAGCGGGAAATATTTCACAATTGTGACTGGATGCTTTCTCATTTTCCCATTTGCAGAAAAACAGGAGAATTTGAAACTGAACCCACAGGAATAAAAACTATCATTTGCTCTCTAAGCATATTCAGTTCTGACTGCCTATTCTTATTAACCAGCTTGTCACCAGAAAATGTTCCTTATTAAATTGTCCAAGTAATAAATTATTATTATAATAATGTTTCTCTGTTTCTCTTCATATAAAATTAATGTATCCAGACTGGCATTGTATTTGCTATACTTTGCACTTTAAATGTAAATATTATCAGTTATTTTCATTACAAAACTGTTGTACTGATGTTTATGTTGTTAATTCAATTTTCCTACCACCAGCTTTGCTCTTTTTCAGCGAACATCCAACACCCTCTATTACACTCTGCCAGGCAAAACAATTTCTGCTACCAGACTGTGGTCATACTGGAGTTAATATGTTTCACACAGGAAAGTCAAATGGAGAGGGAATAGGACAACATATGATAGCAACAGAACTCAGAGTTTACTACTACAATTTCAGAACACACAGGGGGAAATGGTCTATCCTGGTAGAGCTAGCAATGTTTGTTGTACAAGTACTTTGAGATTAGTCATATTAATGATCTGTAACACATTTTCAACTCTTTACAAGGAAGGCTGGCAAAGTATGAAAAGAGAATGGAGACAAGGGAAAGTCTCACCCAAAGACAGAACAGAGCTGAAGGAACTAAAAAAAGAAATTGAATCAAATTTAGCGATGAAGCTATGTGGTATCAAAAATGAGACAAGAGTATAAACATATTTGTTATGGCTTTATGCTTTACTCTGAAATACTAATGCTGACAAATTTGTAAGAGTACTATTTCAGTACTATTTCAGTGTCTATTTCAAAGCAATATTCTCCTTCACTGTATTCTCTTCTGATTACATTGGAAACTCAGTTACACCTTTTAATGGCTACTGACCTGTGTACTTCCACGGTATTTACATACTAGGTGAAATGTTTTAGGATTAAGAGAGGGAACACTGACAGAATAGCAATTTCAGGAGGCATTACACCCTCTAAAAGACAATGTGATTCCTAAGGGAGAGGAGGAGGACGGAAACATGAAGAATATTTTGTTGTAATTTCAGTTTTTTTTAATTAAAGAAGTCCCCTCCCCCCCCCCCCCCCAGCCACTTTGGCATGCTGAGAGATAATCCTTCTTTCTGTGATCTGTCCAGAAGTACCTGTTCTCTTTCCTGGTGACTTCTTTAAATACTGTTCCTGCTTAATAAATTTATAGACAACATCTATCCAATAAAAAGTCTGCACGATAACAGGTGTGGAAATGCATGAAAATGATTTTTTTCTCTGTTTAAAAAAAAAAAAAAATCTTTTCCATCTTTTCTAACTCCCATCATATAACTACAGATAAGATAAAGGAATGTTTAAACATCTTAACAGATCACTTTCAGATCTGTTTTCTCAATGTTGAAAACATTTCACTTTCAGATCTGTTTTCTCAATGTTGAAGTTCAGGGGTGTTTGGGTTTGGGCTGGTTCCAATATTTCTGAAATTATTTACATCATTGACATAACTGTGTAACTGCAAAGAAAGCTAGAAAATTGCCTTTTAAAAAGACATGGAAATAGTCAACAAAGAATTCCCAAAAGCATATTACCATACATTATTTCTCATGATTTGAAGATGTATTAGGAAAATATACTAAAAAAAATGGTGAGATACACAGATATTGGGCTATTTTACTATGCTTTAGGAAAGGACATATTATAAGTAGTTCTTTACAGAAATCTCAAACCGGAGAATTCTTTATCTGATCCTGATAAAAAGCAGAAATAGCAATCAAGAGCTTCAGAAAATCTCATTATATTAATAACAAAGAAATAACAAAGGGAAAAAATCAAAACATTCTTTACATCAGAAATGTATACTATTTTAGTAAGTTTGATTTTACAGAATATTCAAAAACTTTTTCAGATCAATTGCACAAAAAGTAATCTTTTTAAACTAGTAGATTTCTCAAAGAATAACTTGTTTAAGTGCTTTTAATTCCTGACTAATTAGTAAGCTTATAAATTATCAATATTCACTCTATCATATCTTATTATTTTCAGAAGACTATAGTACATTTTTCTGATTCCTCTAAAATAATAAGCAGCAGAATCTCAATTTAAAACTGGGATTTCTATGTCATTTCATATTTTGTAATGTTTGACTTCTACTTTGTACAGTGCTGTACAGAAATAAGGCCAGACAAAAGTTCCTAATCCAAGGAACTCAAAATGCTTTACTAAAGTAGGGAAGTAAAACATCGTCATTCACATTCCACAGAAGGGAAGCCACTGTCAGAGAGAGATTTAAAATCAATAGCCTGAGGTCACAAGTCAAGTCACTTGCACAATCCTTTTTTAAAATTATGACCAAATCCCCCATTATTGTCATTTGAAAGAGCAAACATGCTTAGCATACTTTAGGGGCAAAATATGTCTTAAAATACTAGAAACATTATTTGCAACACACCTGAAAAATGACTGTAGGTCTTGAAAGTACTGGATAAATTGTACTTCCAGGAGTGTCACATTAAGATATGATCTGGACCAATTCTTTTCTTGTGGATTTAAATAAGAAGACACACATTTGTACCAATGCTCTAATTATTGTGTGCTGCAGAACAAGCAGTTTACTATTTCACAACCTGCCTCCTGTAACAATTCTGCTCAATTTTTTAAGAGTTCCCAGCACAAGTTCTCTGTCATAGACTTACGTAGGCGCAGGGGACTCACAGTCCTCATGAAAACAGAACAGCATTTCCTTCTACTGCCTTTGTCTTTCAGACCTGCTAGCACTGCATATTTCTTAGGTACCACCTTTACAAGTTCTAAAGGGCATCTGTCGATTCTGCATCGGACTTTAAAAAAACATAAAAAAAGGATTTGTAAATGAAGATGGCAACTTTGAGCCACTACATCTGTCTCTGAAAAAAACCAACATATATCCTACTCTTCTCTGTTAAGGTTTAGTCTGTATGAAGGTAGCAGCCAAGAAACCAGTCATTTTTCATGCCTTGCAACAGATCTTCTTAACACTGTTATTTACATACTATTGATTTGTTATGTTTGGCCATCTGTTTGTGGGTGAAATACTGTAGGCATATTTCATTTTCTTTTGACTTTGCTTAAAAAGCTTACCAAAATCTTCTCTTTTTTCCCTTATAAATACTCTATGTTCTTTTCATCCTGCTGGAAAAATGCTACATAATGATAATCCAAGACACTAGCATTACCCTCAGTGAAGTATCATCTGCGGGTTTCTTTAGGATCTGAAGCACTGAATGGATGATTCTAAGTACTTCTTTCATTCTAGAGACTTTATTTTTCCTCTTTTACAATTAAATGGAAAGCCTGGTTTCACATAGTTTAACTCTATGTTCCTCTATTTAAAATCCTCTAAACAATGCCAATGATTTTGAACCAGTTAATACCTTTAAACAACAGATAAAGATTGTTCAAAAAAAAATACATATTAGACAAGGACAATATAAAATCTACATTCCACTTCAAATTCAGCTAGAAGAAGACCTGCTATACTAATACCCTGGAAGCAAGATCGTGTGTAAATCCTTTAACAGCAGCTGCATTGAACACAGTAGCTGATCTGAAATGCCTTGTGATTTAAATCCAAGTCGTACACAAAGTAATCCTCAAAACTGAATCCTATTTAACTTCTCAAAACATCTGAATTTGAATGTAAGAATAGCAAGCGTTTCTAAAACTTCATTTTTAAATACACATTTAACCTTAATCTCTTTTTCTGACTCTTTCTTGAAGTATACCACCTGTACATCCACCTCAATTATATGTTCATGTATATACATATATTTAAATGTATAATGTATGCAGCTTACTAAGAACAGATTCGAATGAGAATTTTCCTCACTTCTAAGACTACCACTACAATTATCAATGCCTGATCACAGTTTGGACAGCAATATGCTGTATCTATGCTCTATGCTTTTTTGAGCTGGTGAGCAGGAAATATTTAGTTGGTATTCTTTTTTTTTCCTTTCCCAATACAAGAAAATTACCAAAAAAAAAAAGAAAACAAACACAAGTAAATCGCATTCCCCACCAGGCCCAAACTAAGGTATTTCAAAATTGATAATGAGAGAAAACTGGAGAGCCACACAAGAAGAAATAATTTATGGTAAGGATTATTCCAGTGTTACATCAACACTTAGGCCTACTGTTGTGGTACTTATTTGCAAACAAGTGCTGAGTTGGTGCAGGAAAATATGTGCCTGAAAGACAAAAGTCCTGATTCAGATTCCTTCTCTCTGGACTGACATAAGGAGAAATTTAATCTCTATATTAATCTATCACCACTCCAAATCTAAGATGGTACAACTCCACTATATGAATTCCTTGAGCTGAATATAAAGAATGCAGCTCAAGAAGCTTACTTTTAATTACTGGCTTTCTGCCAGTGGCTATTTTTTTCCCATCAATCTAAAGCCATGACTGGGTGAGATGCCCACACCCTCTAGCCTACCTCACATCGTGTCAGGAGAGGACCCAGTGCAGCTGCCAACTCTAAATCAGAGGACTTATTAATTTTATAGTTTATGACACTCAGAAGCATTGACTCTTATCCCCGAAATCCACAACCATGAGGATTCAAAAACTAGTATTTCTCCAGCTTCTTAATTCTCACCCCTTTGCTTGAAGCTACTACCCATGGCAAAGTTAGTAAAAAGGACCATTTCTGTGTCTCAGCCATTCCAGTTCAAAGCCTAGTTTCTTTACTGAGCCACACAAAAAAGCAGCAAAAGTAGAGGCAAATGTCCACTTCTGTCAGCTTTACTACAGCTTTACTACACAGAAAGTAACTTCCACAAAGGAAGTTCTTGGGCTTAGCGACCATGAAATGATAGAATTCTCGCTTCTTGGTGAAGGAGGGGGGGCAGCAAAACCGCAACCATGGACTTCCGGAGGGCGGACTTTGGCCTGTTCAGGACGTTGGTCGAGAGAGTCCCGTGGGAGACGGTCCTGAAGGGCAAAGAGGTCCAGGAAGGCTGGACGATCTTCAAGAAGGAAGTCTTAAAGGCGCAGGAGCAGGCTGTCCCTGTACGCCGTAAGAAGAATGGGTGGGGAAGACGACCGGCCTGGCTGAACGGGGAGCTCTTGCTGGGACTCAGGAAAAAAAGGAGAGTTTACCGCTTGTGGAAGAAGGGGCAGGCAACTCAAGAAGAGTACAGGGATCTCGTTAGGTCGTGCAGAGAAGAAATGAGAAAGGCAAAAGCCCGGCTAGAACGCAATCTGGCTGCTGTCGTTAAAGACAACAAAAAAAGTTTTTACAAATATATTAATGACAAGAAGAGAGCCAAGGAGAATCTCCATCCCTTATTGAATGCGGGGGGAACATTGTCACCGAGGATGAGGAAAAGGCTGAGGTACTCAATGCCTTCTTTGCCTCAGTCTTTAACAAGCAGAGCAGTTATCCTCAGGGTACTCAGCCCCCCGAGCTGGAAGACGGGGACGGCGAGCAGGATGAACCCCCCATAATCCAAGAGGAAGCAGTCAATGACCTGCTACGCCACCTGGACGCTCACAAGTCTATGGGGCCGGATGGGATCCACCCGAGAGTGCTGAGGGAGCTGGCGGAGGTGCTCGCCAAGCCGCTCTCCATCATTTATCAGCAGTCCTGCTTAACGGGGGAGGTCCCAGACGACTGGAGGCTTGCCAATGTGACGCCCATCTACAAGAAGGGCCGGAAGGAGGATCCGGGGAACTACAGGCCTGTCAGCCTGACCTCGGTGCCGGGGAAGATCATGAGGCGGTTCATCTTGAGGGTGCTCACAAGGCATGAGCGGGACAACCAGGCGATCCGGCCTAGCCAGCACGGATTCATGAGAGGCAGGTCCTGCTTGACCAACCTGATCTCCTTCTATGACCAGGTGACCCGCCTAGTGGATGAGGGAAAGGCTGGATGTGGTCTACCTGGACTTCAGCAAGGCCTTTGACACCATCTCCCACAGCATTCTCCTAGAGAAGCTGGCGGCTCACGGATTAGACAGGTGGACTCTGCGCTGGGTCAAAAACTGGCTGGACGGCCGGGCCCAGAGAGTTGTGGTGAATGGAGTTACATCCAGATGGCAGCCGGTCACGAGCGGTGTTCCCCAGGGCTCAGTACTGGGGCCGGTCTTGTTTAATATCTTTATCGATGATCTGGATGAGGGGATCGAGTGCACCCTCAGCAAGTTTGCAGATGACACCAAGTTGGGCGAGAGTGTTGATCTGCTCGAGGGTAGGAAAGCTCTGCAGAGGGACCTGGACAGGCTGCAACAATGGGCCCAGACCAATTGTATGAGGTTCAACAAGGCCAAGTGCCGGGTCCTGCACTTCGGCCACAACAACCCCATGCAGCACTACAGGCTTGGGGAAGAGTGGCTGGAAAGCTGCCCAGCAGAAAAGGACCTGGGGGTGCTGGTCGACAGCCGGCTGAACATGAGCCAGCAGTGTGCCCAGGCGGCCAAGAAGGCCAATGGCATCCCGGCCTGTATCAGAAA
>NW_008794836.1:2782687-2792577 GCF_000699145.1 Aptenodytes forsteri | reverse complement strand
TAGATGAGGCGCTTAGGGACATGGTTTAGTGGGCATGGTGGTGTTGGGTTGACGGTTGGACTCGATGATCTTAGAGGTCTTTTCCAACCTCAATGATTCTATGATTCTATGATTCTATGAGGATGAAAGGTCGGAAATGGCATCCACTAAGAGGCTGTAGCAAGATTCACCAACACCTATCCGTCAGAGATCTCAGTGCCTCTGAAAGCTAACATCTATGCTCAGTTTCTCCATATTTTTTACAGAGCACTTACAAATAAAGAGTGGAAAAAGTTTATAAAAAGTACAGTACCTGGTCTAACAGTAACAAACTAAACTCATTTTAGCTTTCCACCTCCACAGCTGCTTTTCAGTCTGTTCAGTGGTACTCTGTCTTTCTCCTAAGTAGGAATAAAAGCAGTAATTCATCCACTGTTTGGTTTTCAAAGACTGCAATGCTTAAGTTCCTTTAAAAAGCTTTGTTGATATTGATAAATTTGCAGTGTGATGACACATTGCTGTTGTATCATTTTTATTTGTATCATACTGAGGTCCATACAAGCCCTAAGAAAATCTGTTGTGCACCTTGTAAGGTTATTTTTATGGAACAACATTTTAAATAAAATCAATAAATAATGTGACCTGAAGGTACAGTGAGCTGCTCACACTGCCTATGAATTGCTACTACAAGTTTCCCCAGGCTCATAAACTCCCTGTCGCCTGTCTGGCAGGATTCAACACAAATTTGAATGATTCAGCTGGACACACTGGGACAAGTGAACCTAAAAGAAAACAGCAAAAATCAGTTCTATGACATGATAGGATTTTTTTCAAGTATAGGAGCCATCGAAACAGCCAAAATGAAAGTGACATTCAGAACCAGAGCATAGTGTATTTCTACATGTGATTTTAAAATGTTTCAGAAGGTATCTTCCTTCCCTTCTGACAGATCCTATTTTTAATTCAGTCACTTACTTACTCCATTTTCATGAGGTAGAAACTTTGTTCCCCTTTCTTACGTATGCCAGGCTATTAAACTATCCCATGGCATGTGGGGGGATGTGGGTTGGCGTAAGCACGCTCAGTGGGGCAAAATTTCTCAGGAAAACACAAAAGAAGACCTGGAATTCAGCTTATACACGTAGGAAAATATTGCTGTATTCTGATGACTGCACTGACCCACACAACCCTGTGTAATTTTTTGCCACTTAAAATTGTACACAGAATACAACTATTCTCTAAAATAACTATGCTAGCACAACTGCTAACGTGAATTTAGTCAAGCTTTGCAAAGGTAACCTGTAACAATACGGCTCATACATCTTTCTGTATGGAATATAGCAGTGTAAATTTGTTAAATGACTGTGTATGTGTATCCCAACTGGGCAGGATAAAGACGTGCAAACATGCAGACCCCTTAAACTATACCAGTTATGGGTAAAATGGTAACGTTTATGGGTAAAGAAAGCCTCAGGCTAGGGCCACAAAAAACATTTTGGATACTATAGCTGTCTGTTAGGGTGATGCTTCTATACTGATAACAGCTACAATGTACCTGATGCTATACCAGTAAAAACTATATTAACAAGAGAAAGTTGTTTTCTGGATTGGCATAAGTAATATTGATGTAACACTTTTTTTTCCTCTTGGCGTTAGCTTTATTAGCTAAATAGTGGCCTCTTCTAATACAGTCTAGGTATTACAAACACATAAGGACTAATTATTTTAATGCAATACATACAAAAATATAAAACATTTATTTGAAAAAATTACAGAGAATCAGGGTAGCATGACTTCTTCTTCTTGCTCTCTGTTTCCTTGCCTTTCATTGGCTATGAAGCAAATTGCATTTGAAATTGATAGGGGGCAGGGGGCAGAAAAAAACAAAACAACTCCTCACTGAAATGACTACTGGATGATGATTCACATTCTCTCGCTTGTCCTTAGTGCTATGCTTACACCTGGACAACACCACTAAATACAGTACACTTTTAGTCACATATATCACATAGCTATGAGAAAGTAGTAAAAGGAGAGAGAGAGGAATGGAAGGTTATTAACTAAATTTAGGACCTTCTAATTAATATAGTGATGTCTCAGCACCATCACTGAGCTGATCAATATCACAATCAATATTCTCATTTGCAACTTTACAGGTACTTAAGGGGAACAAGGCATCACATATTTAAAAAAAAACAAACAAAAACTTCCATATGTAAATCATGCTTAGCACTGAAGGCAAATAATAAATGCTTATCTGACCAACTTTTCCAATATTTACCTAAAGGAAACTAGCTTCCATCAGTTAGAATAATTCAACATCAGAAACAAAACCTACTTTCCAGTCCTGCAGAGTAGGGAAAAAGAAAAGGAAGCTTGCAACTTCAAGAGCTGTATTTTCCTAACCAGAAAAACTGTTTCCTCCAATTTTTATTTGAAAGCTCCCTCAAATTCTTAACTCATACATCCAAGGAAAAACTAATTTGAGTTTTTTTTCCAGATGACCATTTAGCAAACTCCACAGACTGACAAGTAAAACACTGAAGCAGTATCTGAACAGTAAGCCCCACATGCCAATGAACCAACGGATGCCAAAGCAACAGTAGTAGATACCAAAGTAGTGACACTCTCCTCTTTTTCTCTGAAGACTGCCAGTTATTTCATTAACAGTCATTATCATCATCCCCATCTTCTTATATTTCTATATGCAAAATTGTTTCACTTTTCTAGAAAAAAAAGGTAAAGAAAACACTGACAAACTTTACCAAAATGATCTTGTATTTTGATCTTTTTGCATCCATAGAGAAGTGGTTTTGATGGGAGTCTGCTTTACAAACAACAGAAAAAGTTCAGTAATAAAATTGGTCATTTGCATGTTTTAATATTCACTGTTATCATGATGTACACTTGGAAAAAGAACAATTTGAGCTTAACCTTCTGCCTGTGGAAATCCAGCTTCCTGCCACTTGAAGCAAAACACAGTCTTCAGCTACTTTAGTACAAGGCATATGTTGCACAACTCTGATTCAATTGCGGGGACAGTGGCATTGTTGTATGCTGGTCAATTTACTGCAATACTCCATTGCTCTCCTCCTTGACCCATAGATATCTAGACTCATAAAAAAAGAAACTACATTTGAAAGAAGAAAGCCGTTCCTTGAAATGTCAAGAGTGTGTTACACAGAGCACAGATCACAAAGCAACACACCACCACGCTTGTTCTTTTGACTGTGCTCGAAACCGTTCATTTGTTTTCTTGTTATAAAGAAAATATTTCAGACATATCTGAACAATTTTTATGGCATACAAAATTTGTCATATGAGTGTGACATAGCAAAAGGATAGGCAGTTATCTCCCCTATATATCTATATGGATATCTGATTTAGTTTATTATGAAATAATGATAAAATGTGCAACTTGTGTTAAACTTCTGACAATTCCTAGCTTGTTTTTAAGCATATTTATATAGGAATACACACATATATAAAAATTAGGTACTTTACATTAATCTAGAATAAACTGATAAAACATACTTTGGTTAATACCTTTTGCTGAAAAATGAGTTGGCAATTATGACAAATCCAAATATTTTCAGCTGAAAACAAACATTGGAAGGGTCAGAATAGTTGATTTAATTTTGTTTCAACAAAATATTCAAATTTTATAGCAAGTACTGAGGTAATATTCAGGTGACAGCCTTCTCTAACTTCCATGTCCGTCCCGTTCCCTTTTCTGCCCCTCACTTTATGTGAGTCCTGTGGCTAGGACACTCATATGAATTCTAGTCTTGCCCTTCGTTGGACTTCTTCATAATTATGGTATAGAAGGTAATCTTTTACTTGTCCAAAGACGTCCTAAACGTTCAAGATAGCAGGCCTTCCCTTGAAGAAAATCCATTTTGTAAAAAATGCTTAAAAATGTACTAGAGCAAAAACTGGAAGGAACAGGTATGCAACCATGTAATTAGATGGTGGATGACAACAATCATCCCTAACACTTGGTGGATTTTGTGAGATTCATCTACCGCTCCTCATTAATCTAATTTTACACTTGTATTAAAATGCCCAGAAGAAATTTGTAGATTTCTTAAAAAATCCTGAAAAGTATTGGCTTCAGACTAACCCAAATCCATTTGCCTTCAGGTTGTCTTCTGAACTCAGAAAAGATCAGTTATTATACCCCTAATGTAAAACCTAATGTTAGTCCCTAAGATAGAAGTATCAAGCTGCCCAACTCAACAGTCAAAAGCTTTAAGAGTACAAACAAGGAAGCGCAAAGAAAACTTGGAGCACAAGGAGGTGAAAGAGGGGTGAGAGTAATATCAAAAGGCATGAAAACTTCTCCCTAAAATATACTGAGGTGCACTGCATCCCTTTCAAGAAAAGAAAAAGACGTGAATGCATAATAAAAACAAACATTAATACTGACTAGAAAAAAGTGAAAAGACTGGAAGTTTCTGTTCTCCCTCATTTACAATTCAGGAATGCTTACTGACAAAATGAACACCAGTTTAAAACTTGTAATCTGAGCTTCTTTTTTGTTTTTTTTTTCCCCCCAGATAGAATGTATTGCTGAAGGATATTATTAAAAAAGGAGAATTTTGCCCATTCAGTAACACTGTACATTAAACAGCAACAATTAATCACAACAAGTCATTCTAGAAGCCTTACAAATTCAAATTGAGAGCTTAAAACATTAGATCCTAAATTCTGCTACTCGTTCATGGATTTATATTTCCAGTTCCAAGTAGAAATACAACAGAAGAAAGGACCACAACAACCAAGCTTGGAAGCCACAGCCTAAAACAAACATTATTAAATTTAATAACAATTGAAGATAGATAAAGATTATGGTGGGAAACTAAGTACTGTGTATCATTCTTCCGTGAAGCTTCTAAAGATGGTTATATCCAGAGACAGATTATTAAAACAGACAGATCAAGGTATGAACCAGTTTGACTTTGCAATAAGTTAAGAGATTAATCATTCAACCACCTGCCTATCTCACTCCATATTTTGTCCTGGCTCCGCAAGTGCACAGCTAGACAAACAATCTATACACACAGATAATGGTAGCTTTGGATCATGGGCACACAAGAGTAGCTCTCAATAGCTTTTCAATAGCTTGTAAACAACAGGTATTATAAAGAGTGACAAGAGGAAAGTAGTTTCCATAAGGAATATTACTGAATATTAATCACGAGGCACAGAATGAAAAAAATACTAAGGATGCTCTTCCAGCTCTGCTGACTTGGAATGCCAAACTGTAGCTCTAATTAGTAGAACTTACATATACGCATGTTAAAAGTAGTATCATTGGTATGTTCTGACAGGCTTAACTTAATATACTGGAATGTTACCTTTTTTGTTTGTATGTTTCCCTGCGTTTATCGGAAAAGAATGCCAAGCTTCATCCTACTGAGAATCTTGGGCCTTGTTTCTCCCTAAAGAGAGGAGCAAATCAGTGGTCTTTCTTTTCTAATTGCCAAATCTTTTGTCACCTCCTGTGTGACAACAAAGAAGTTACTCCTTGCAGATATACTCCCTTTGTATTGTAATCAGATGTCTTTTTCCTTCTAGCTGTTGCTGAGTTAGAACCAAACAGTGATGTACATTTTGAGATGTCATCATTTGGTAGCTAGATGAATGCAGCACGGAAATGAATGGGTTATTAAAATATACAAAGGTTGTGGTTTTCAGGCTTTACCGCTGAAGCTTAATAAAGTACATCACTCACCATCCGGTTCATGCTTTCAAGATATTCTTTGCATTCTTATCAACCAGAAAGTTACTTTCCCATTAAATGAATGCTGAGATTCTGGTGCACAATTTGTCTGACTTAAAGAAACAATTGTTTTTTTCCTACTGCACATTCCCTCCTGTTCATGTCCTGCTGGCATTTTTCAAGAACCCTTTCTTCCATTGTTTTGTCAATGTTGTTTTTAATATTGCTTATGTAACACTACTCTTCTGCGTTTGTTTGCAAAGCCAGGTAATTTTCCATACCAGTCTCAGTTCTATCACGTAAGCCCTGATTCAACAGAGACTACAACCGTATGCTTTTAAACTGAAGAATACAGATAGTCTGTTTATCACGTGCTCAGATTCTTTGCTGACACGGAGTCAGTGCTCAGAACACACAGGGGGATAAAGTAGTTAGAAGGGAGATATCACTGCACTATCAAGTGCACAGTCAGAGTACTCTGAGGTCTTGTCTGTGCTGGAAAGTCATCTCATTCTAACTAGGTAGGTGCAGTCAATATAGCATAACCTGCATTGGTTGTTAATCTCTCGAACCTAGAAGTCTGATAGAAGACTGCTTCACTCAGTCTCCCTGTTGTACCTGAAGACCACTGCTCTGAACAGGAGCTTCTGCACAGCAAATGAGTCTCCCGGTGTAGATGCAAACAGAATCATCTTTATATGGATAAAGTTATTCTTATAAAAGATGAGGAATAAATTATTCTGGTACCTTTATACAGAGGTTCCCACAAGTGGGTCATGCCAATATCTCATTCCGACACCCCTTGACAAGTCCGACAAAGACACTGTGAAGGAACAAAGTTGCACTCTCTTTTGCTTATGAAAATGCACACTTGCTGCTACTTTTTAATTCAACTGTCTTATTGAGACTGTCCATTCATTACCAAATCTAAATCACACTTGGTTTTGTCTTGAAAAACAGCTTTGAGATTTAATTTACACTTTACTTGTTGCCACCTGCCAATTGCCCCCCAAAATAGGTTTTGCTCTGACCTTATTGAAAATCTTTAAAGCCACTTATTATGTTGTGTATTACACTATTTATAAAACATCTGTCCTACATTTGACTGAAAGACCTAGCAAATTACATGAAGTTTTGTTCATTCAAAACTAACCTTCTCTCTCAAAGCCTGTCAGTACTGTACATCCCCTGATAGTTTTGTTTGTACGCTATTTGGCAAAATGATCATAATACTTTTTGATGCTGAACAAAGGAAACATTTTGAATATCATGTCTTCAAGTGTCTAGTAAAACGAAAACCATCCTTTCAGTCTCTGTAGAATATTACTAAATATTCATCTGTGCTATAACAAAATGTCATCTATGTTAAGCTGGACATATTTTTGATAGCTTAGAATCAGCCTAGAAAACTAATGCTATTTATTTTTTATCTTCCTGACAGAACATCTTATTTGATTTTCCTGCACAGCATACAGTATCCAAATCTTGCCTTTGCAATAAAAACAAACTCTACTTATTCACCTTTTCGCTGTAATATTACATGGACATTCATGCATAGAAAATTAAATATTTTCATCTTCACTCAGTCTGAGAATATGTTCCCTTATGAATTAGAATATTTATTGCATTTTCACCCAAAATACATAGGGTAGCATTTTATTCAGTATTCCAGTAGTCTATGTTTAACATGACAGCAGTCAATCTTCTTATGTGTATCACTTTCATCAGGCATTTTAACTACACTGAAGAGCAGCAGAATATTTACCTACATTTCAGATGTTTCATTAGTTTCATAAAACGTAGTAAAATCAACTAACTTTTAATTCAGTCTAGTACTTTAGGAAACTAATCCATACACTGCTGTTTCCCTCTACTCGGTCCGTTCCATCGGATGAGTATCAGCACATTTACAGATTTCTGCAGAGGTGAAGGCAGGTGGTAACTGCTGCGGAGAAAAGGAAGAGAAAAAATTGGAGGCTGCTACCAAGATCTGCTTGTTTTTTAGCACTGAGTGCTTCTGCTGCCTGATTGCTATAGAGACTAGTCATCAGCCTAAGAAGGAGCTGTTATTAGCATCTGTGGGCAGGCAGAAGCAGAAGGGAGAAAAGCATCTCTAGCGAAAATGAAGATTTCTGTTCCAAAGGGAGGAAGGATGAAAGGACTGGTGGTGGTAGCAACAAAACCAAGAAAAAAAGGAGGACAAAAAACTGAGGGAAAAGAGTGAATTTGACAAAAGTGGTGCACATGGAGAGCCAGATGGCAAATCCTGACACTCCTTCAGGCTTAATGGGATGGGGGAATGTCATAGGCTGTCTATTAGCATTTTCTAATGCAGTACATGCTCTCTGCCATACGAAGAGGCCTCACAGACAGGCAGGCTCTGATCAATGCCATATCCTTATTTTCCCATGTTCCCAAAAGAACTGCTTTCTACGTAAGCCACTGATCAGTTAATATTTATAGGTTATTTTGCAAAAAAATAACAAGGATTCAAAATTAAGAATCAGTAAAACTAAATTTGCAATAATTAAGGACTACATTTTCTAAAAATCTGCACAACTGCTGTTAGTGTAAGCTGCCTGGTATTTGAACCATTTTTAATCGTTGCTATTTTACAATGCCTATACATTATGAATTGTACAGGGTCAATGGAACACAGTGATAACTTGGTTCATGGCTGGATATCTTAGGTGACATTATATGCCAGCTAAAACATTAAATATTTTTTCATCATTTCTTTTAGTGACTAAAAAAGAAAGAAAGAAAAAAACAAAACAGCTCCAATTGCTTACTAAATCTTCTGACTTTCTAACATGTAATTCATAGTCACTTTTCCTATGTTCCTGTGTTGCATATACAACAGTAGGCACTTCATTGGTACACATGAAACACAAACACTTGGGGAATAATAAATAAATATGTATTCCAGCAAAAGCTCAAAGATAGCAGTACATAAAAGTATGGTTGCTATAAGTCAAAGCCCAAATGTTCATATATTTTCATACAGTAATACAAAGGGGGGGGAGGAGTTGCATTTTTTTCTATTTCTGTAGCTTTCATCTGAAATCAAATGCATGAAGTTTTGAGGATGACCATTTTTGCATGTGTTTGTACTTTTCCAGACACCCTTGAAGAATTTCCACGCTACAGAAAATAATAGGGTTTCTGTGGCTACCAAAAGCTGTGCCATTGCCTATAACATGAGGCATTCAGGTAAGAAAAGAGAATACAAATCTGGTTATGCTTCATTGCTTTGTGGTACAATCTAGAGTAACAAACAAGTTGTTTTGCAAACCATTTCATATTTTGAGATTTCTGCTGATTTAAATGTAGAACATCAATAGTGCTTTTACGATTTGAAGTTTTGTACCTTGTATGTAGCATTTTCCAAGATGCCTACCCTAAAGATTTTTCTTTTATGTTTTCAATTCACCAGTCGTCAGCAACATCCGGCAGGCCAGGAATTCACACATGTGGTTTTCTGTAAAGAGATAAAGAAAAAGATTTTTTAACCACCTCTCAAAGGCTCTCAAAGTGTCAGTAAAAAATGAAATTAGAAACATGCATGTCTGTACTGAATATGTCAGTAAAAAATTAAATTAGAAACATGCATGTCTGTACTGAATATACAGATGATGTTAACAGAAAATTATACAGGTGCATGTTTGCAGCCTGGTTTTGTCTAAGAATAGCGTTGAATGAGTGATTATGTCCACTCATATTTCTCTTAAATGGTACAACCAAGCCCTAATAAGAAAGATGTCTAATACATTACAGGAAATATTATCCAGGAATAGTGGTTTTTTACTACCTGAACTAAAACCAGTAGTATCGTACCTTTTATGTATGGCGTTTCAGGAACATTTTCGTTTTTAATTTGTATTTCATGTCATCTAGATTTAAGCGCATTTTCAAAGAATACTTTATCTTCTGATAAAAGTAACCAGTAAATCTTCAGCTGGTAATGGGAATTTAATTTTACACAGAGATTTTGTAAAGTGCACACTTTTGTAGTCATAATAATGAATGTCCCATTTATCTACAGGATTTTTTTACCTTATAAGGTTGTAAAGAGGGCAGTATTGTTAGGTAAAACATTTTTTCCTGAAATATTTCGTTGTTGTTGTTTAACCCGGCAGGCAGCTAAACACTACACAGCCGTTTGCTCACTCCCTGCCCCTCCCCA
>NW_008794836.1:2780857-2782501 GCF_000699145.1 Aptenodytes forsteri | reverse complement strand
GTCGGTAGAGCATGGGAAGCTGAAAAGTCCTTGACTGGTGTAAGCACTGCTTAGCAACAACTAAAACATGGGTGTGTTATCAACATTGTTCTCATCTTAAATCCAACACACAGCACTGTACCAGCTACGAGGGAGAAAATTAACTCTATCCCTGCCGAAACCAGGACATTGGTCTAGTTCTAAAAAATTTTATTTAGTCCAGTTCTAAAAGCCTAATGGCAAGAATATGTTTGATTCCATTCAAATCAAGTTTGGAAATCATTAGAAAATTCAATTCACTTTGAACTGCCCTGTAATAAGAAACAATTCAATCATCTGCTCAATTTTGTACTGTTTCCTTTCTTAATGTTGACAAATTTCAAAGGACTTGGTTTTTGTCCTTCTTAGACAACATGCTGCTTTATAAATTTACTCTCACAGATATTAGAGAATTTCAAGTCTTCCAGTGGTATCAATAAGTTTGAATGACACCTGGGCACGGGTAGTGAGTTCTGTATTCATAGCAACTAAGGTCATTATAGGATACACTGCATTAGGTTATAGAATAAAATTAAGATCAGATACAATGTATTACGTTCTGGATTTTTATTTATATATACACACATACATATATATATATATATACACTCCTATTTTTTCACTTGCCTTATAGTAACCATCAGAAGTAAGACTACAAAAGCTGTCAGATGTAGCTCAAATTTTGTACTTAAAACAATCTGAGTAACCATCAGATGTAAGACTACAAAAGCTGTCAGATGTAGCTCAAATTTTGTACTTAAAACAATCTGAAATGTTATTAACTGAAGTGTCTTCAACAATAGAGACTTAGCCCCACTTTTTATATCTAATATTATTTGATTTGTGCAATGCACCAAGTTTTCTGTTTAGTCGTAGCTGAAGCTGTGGAATATGTGAAAGTTAATGATACTTTAGAGCTTATTACTTGCACTTTTAATTTTTTATAAAGAAGAAATCTTAGATTTTTCTGATACATATGCCATACAGGTGGCATATCCATCATTATGCACCATATATTTCAACATTTGTAGATTTTTTTTTTTTTTTAAGATACAGGGCTCTATCATGTCACCCACGTTACAGGCCAGAGAATCTTACTCAGAAAACTTTATGAAAATACAGACCTCCTGCCTGAGCTCACACAAATATTTTAGAAAGAAGTCCATGGTAGAAATGTTAAAAGTACTTAATGTTTACATTTCTATGACTTATTCACAGTATATAAGTTATACATCAACAGACCTTTAAAAATGTATGAAGAGAGCATTTCAGAAGAGGAGCCACATAAGCCAGCAGATGAAAAGAAAACCTCCTCAACTAGACAGTAGAAAGTACTGCAAACAGTTCAAAAGAATTTGGGTGCTTTTTCTTTCTAGCTGTCTGGGAAGTACCAGCCAGGATTCCTGGCTTCTTCCCTAGGTCGTGGAGAGAGTGAGTCCTTTTCAAAGTCTGAGCAGGGCTGAAGGCTGGTGTCGTGGTTTAACCTCAGTCAGCAACTGAGCACCACCCAGCCCCTTGCTCACTCCCCCACACACACGGTGGGATGGGGGAGAGAATTGGAAGAGTAGAAGTGAGAAAAACTCGTGGGTTGAGATAAAAACAGTTTAATAATTGAAATAAAATAAT
>NW_008794836.1:2778326-2780498 GCF_000699145.1 Aptenodytes forsteri | reverse complement strand
CAACACACAGCACTGTACCAGCTACTAGGGAGAAAATTAACTCTATCCCTGCCGAAACCAGGACAGTTGGCCAGGCCAAAGGAGAGCTCCGCATTCTGATTTGAGAGTGTGGAGGAGTGTTTCTCACACTCCTGGGTAAGTGCTCTTATCATGAGGTAACACTTAATCTGTTGGTCTTCCTCTAGAACAATAAATATTTGTTATTCCATGCTAAGAGAGGCTCTAAGTTTCTATTTTTTGCATTTAGAC
Organism: Aptenodytes forsteri; assembly: GCF_000699145.1. NCBI lineage: Eukaryota > Metazoa > Chordata > Aves > Sphenisciformes > Spheniscidae > Aptenodytes > Aptenodytes forsteri. The sequence continues at coordinate 2,780,249 of NW_008794836.1, read as the reverse complement.
ACTCAGAAACCAGATATGCTATTTTAGTCCTTTTCTCTTCTCCATTCCCTTTACCCATTTTGTTTGAAAACTGCAAAGTGATGACAGATCTGATGTGTTACTAGGTAAACTGTTCTAATAATTTATTTCCTAAAGTATTAAGAATTTGAGCTTTCTCTGAAGCTTGAGTTTGCTTTGCTTCCATATGCTGGCTTTGCTTTTGGGAAGGACGTACAAATTAGAATTTCTTCTTGTAGGAAATGATAATGCAACCTTTGTTTAGAAATGAAGGGTAAGAAATTTGAACTTATATAACACAAAGGAACAAAAATTTTTAGTCACTTTGACATTAAATCTGCATCTGCTAAAAACAGTGCTCCCACATCAGCCTATAGAAGATGCAGCGCAGTGTCAGAATAAAGCATTGAAATTTGGTTGTATGAATTCTGTTACCACACAGAAATTTTAATTTGTATAGCAACAGGGAAAAATGAAAACATTTTGCATGTCAGCAGAAAAAAAAGTTGGTATTATTATTATTTCTCACAACTGTTCTCTTTATTTATACAATTGTTTTATTCTAGATGATGTACCTTATTTTAATATACACATAACTTAATTCAGAAATAACTACTAAATGAAGTAACGGATAAGTAAAATGTAATTAGACTATATTTAACATAAAGTTACACAGATTTTCCCAACTGATTACTGAAATTATAGATTATGTCCTAAAAACTCAGAACTGATTCTTCTGAAATCAATGCACACAGCCATTCCTTCTGTTCAAAAGGGAACTTTAAAACAAGACAAATTTTGGAAATGCTAGAAATAAACAATAAAAAGAGGCAAGTCCTCACAGCTATACAACATCAATTACACTCCAGAAAGAGAGGTCAGCTCAGATAGCATGAAGCAGGAAGGCACAATGGTATGGACACTGCCAGGTGACAAAAGGCTTTCTGCCACCCTGAGCAATGTGCTACCTAACAAAAATTTGTCCTTTATTGTGCCGTCCAGACAAAGAGAAGCTTTTCCCTTCTTCTCTTCTTCATTAAATGCATAAGTTCATATATTACAGTTCTCACAGAATACAAAGCACTGAAAGTCTGATTTTCTTACACCTTATGCATTTCTTTGCACCTGCGTAAAATGCTGCCATCTTCATTCAGAGCGTTTCCTGCTACTTTGCAGAGGTGTAGACACAAGATAAAAAGTAGTCAAAGAAGAGGCCTGTAATACCCAACACTACAAGGTTAATGATGTTATTGGAACTTTATTCTTTCATATTTCCTAACTTTGAGAGATAACTAAACTACTTGAATATTGCAACACAGGGCTTTATTACTAAATTTTATCTAAGCCAGTTTTTCCATCCCAATTCCAATGGCACTGTTCTTCTTTGTTTTCTACTAATTTATTGTGTGAATCTGATAAATTTTAGCAGTCAGGGAAGTGAAAAACTGCCCCCATTGGCTAAAGCCAAGAACAGTTCAGACGTGCTAAATCAGGTTCTCCAAACAGCTGTGCCAGTGTTTCTCTGTCCAAAACTGCTAGTTGAGTCTTGGGTCTTTACTGAACAGGCTGCCAGCTGCATGAAATAATGCCAGATTGTATGGAATATAAACAAACATCTACTTGGACTTATATTTAGACCAACAAACATGATGCATTTGTGTCCCAGGGTCAGATTTAAGCCTAGACCTCCAAAAATATATCCTACTCTATTGACCAACTGTGCCATCTAGCTCTCTTTTAAGGTAATCTTATTATGTAATGAATTATGATGAGATATTTTAGCACTGCTGAATTTGAGTTAAATAATCCCTCTAAGCAGTTGGATACTAAATGAAAATATTTCTGCTGTACCTGGGCCAAGTCTGAAAACATTGCAGTATTTTTCTCTTTTTTTTTTTTTTTTTTAAAAAAGATTAATTCAACATA
>NW_008794836.1:2765092-2778050 GCF_000699145.1 Aptenodytes forsteri | reverse complement strand
GAAAACATTGCAGTATTTTTTTTCTTTTTTTTTTTTTTTTTTTTTAACACAGATTAATTCAACATCATTACTTTACCTAATTTTTACCAGGCAAGTATTCATGCAAGAGGCTAAATCTTATATGTTTTCAATAAAATCTTCTAAACAAATTAACTCGGGTCTCAAAAAAGTTAATAAAACTGAAAAGTACACTTGTGTTATTCATGGATGTTAAGGAGGAACAGGCTTATCTCAAATTTTATAAACTGGAAAGTCTTTCCTTTAGATTCTTATCACTTAATGGTCATTTAAACACCAGGCTTCCATTCACATCCCATTGGGTATGACACCAGAACAAAGATTTATCACCAAAACTGGTTCAGCTGTCACAGGGAGGAGGGGAGGGAATCAAGAAAACCCTCCCAGCTTATTTAACAGGAAACACTTCAAAGGGCCTTGAAATCAATTCAGCAAACCAACCAAAAAAGAAAGGAGAAAATTACAGCATTAGCATGAAAATACTGCAACTGCAAGACACACAATTATGGTAATTTAAGGAATAAAAGAACTTGAGGTTCCTTCTGAAACAAGGACTCAGAGGTGAATCCTTTACACAGCCAGGAGGCTTGCACTTGATAAGCAGTTGCTACTGGAGGCTCTAGATTAGGTGTTCTCTCAAGAACTGTTTATTGACTGAAAAAGAAAAAGGAAAAAATATTAGTGGCAAAACATAGTTTATTAAATGAGGTAAAGAATGACTCAGCATGGAATGACCAGTCTCTGAGAGATGGATTCTGTGCAAGATTACTGTCTCAGCCAAAGTACAAACGGTAAGACAGTGCACTATTCACAACAAGGAAGTCAAATACGCTGCTGAATGACAGCTGCTAGGAGATGGGAATACCTGACCAGCCAGGAGGTTGCCCCGCAATGTGCACAGAAAGCTGCTGCAGGCAGCACACTTTCTCCTTGCCTAACCTTAGCCAGCACTACAGAGACAGACATACGTACACGCACGTGTTCAAAGGTGCAATGGATCATCAGGTTCTCCCATTAAAACTGAGGATAATGGCTTAGTGGTTTTGCGAGCCCAAGCTGGTAGGTTTTCTTGCATGAGGGGACAGAAATATTGATGCACGCTTGTGCACACCCATGCACGTGTGTGTGCAAACACACACATAAAAAATAGAATGTGGAATTACACAAACTCAAAATTACACATAAACCACACTATTTCTGTCTGATTTCTTCTGTCTTATTTCTGTCTTTACGGCTTTCAGTTGGATAAGAGACAAATTAAGCATTTACCCTACTGTTTGAGAAGTGTTCTTTCCCAGACAGCAAATTCTGGTGTGTAGTCAGGCTAAAACGCCCAATGACAGGTTCTAACTGCCAGTGACATCAAGACAAATTATGGCTTAGGGTTGTAGGACTTTAAAATTTTAAATAGGTCTCTCATTAATAAATCCAAGCAAAAAAGGGGGGACTCAGAAGTGAGTGCGTAGTTCTGGGAGGCTAAGGAGGAAAAATTAAGCTACAGTGAGCTTTTGGCCTCTCACCAACCCTGTCTAGTTGACGCACTGCAGTCTCAGTGCAAGCATGCTAATTAGGAGCCACCAGCAAGCCACAGTACTCCTGCCATGCACTTTTTCACCTATGTTAAATAAGCTGAGAAAAGCTTCACTGGTTTTCATGTCACTCAAGGGTTTCCCTCGCACCAGTGGATATCTCAGCTGGAGATCTAGGATAAGTATTTCAGCTGCTCTTGAAGCAGCACAAACCCTGAGCATGCCCCAGTATCTAAGGTGTTCAGAAGAATACCAGCCTAGTCTCTAAAATAAAATATTCTAAGAGGAGGAACCATAATGTTAAGGAGTGGCTAAAGCCTCAGGGTATTATAGGAAATGTAAGTTAGAAATGTAAGTCAAATGCTGATCATCTTCTGTACTGACTGAATTTTCCCTTAGATGACCCCAAGGGAGAAAGTGGAATTCTCTAATGTAACCAGAAGATAGCCACATCAAAGGCTTGACTAAATTTTGAGCCTACAGGGGAATCAGAGAGTTATCCCCTTTGTAGTTTAGCAACATGTACACTGAATTAAATGTAAACTGTGATAAAAATACTAAGCGAGGTAAATTCAGACTACGTGGCTGAATAATAGAAATACAGGGAAACAACACAAATGCAACTGTACGTTTTAAGTAATATTTAATATTTTTTTTATAAGCCTCAGGCAAATTGCCCTTCTACTGCTGTGTTATTTTGATGTGAATTACTTCCATTTTGCAAGGGAAGAGGAGGGGAGGGTGATACTTGTCTATGAACATTCTGCACCAGCCCAGGCCATTTGCAATCCAACGTCAGAGATGATGGTCTCAGCAGAGAAAAAGGGTTATTAGTTTCATTACACTGATGTGTGAAATGAGAATAACTCACATTTAAAGGCAGCTACAGGGGAGGATCCCCACGCAACTCTTTCATGACATGATGCAACCTATTGAGTATTTGGTATGCGTGTTAAATAAGTAAACAAGAAATATTTTTCTCGTGTTGAAATACCTACCAAAAGGATAGCAGAAATGTGTCTAAGACAAACAGTCCAGAGGTTTTGAGAAGGAAATTATATAATGAACAGATGGTAGCAACTAATTCTTTTTAATCATTTCACACTATAGCTTCCCTACAACTTTTGTCAGGAAGATTAAATTGACAATTGAAGTTAAGAGAAAGTTATGAATGCTTTGATTTACGGGAAGCAGAAAAATTAATTTTGGATTTCAGATCATTACAGTATCAAAAATCAGAACTTCCTTAGCACGTATTTTCTTCTAGGTCAAAACCAGTTCAAATTTGCTTATTTTTAGTTACCTTTTGTGCCTAATAACCCTTGACTGCATATGGAATGGGAATAAGTATCTTATTCCTGCACCGATCAAAACCTGATGATAAAAATACAAGTGATCATAAAATATTATGTTTTTTTCAAGGGAAAAATTCCAGCAAAACATTCTAAAACATGTTTTAGAAGCACAGCCAAGAAAATAAATTAAATACACACAAGTATAACAAAGGGAATCTGCCTCATGGGACCATTATTTTATATCTTAAAGGAGGAAAAAAATGCAATGTAAGGCACTGAAAACAGTGATCTATTTACCAAAACATGACGAAAGTTGTCTAGGCACATTTGCAAAAATTTAGTTGTAGACCATTTGCTATGGATTTGATCCAAAGTGCAAAGAAGACAACAGCCTTTATTACATTGCATTTGGTCCAGTAACTCATTAATCCCTTTCATGAAAAAGACAGAAAATCTGTTATAGATTGTAGTTATCTAAACACAAATAGAATCTAGTGATAGAAAATTCAGAGAGAACAGTAAATATTTTACAGAAAAATGTACTCAATTCACGATATAGATGAGATTTTTAAACAATGCTAATTGTCTAGTCAATATTAGCTTTCTCCAAAACAAGAGCAATGGGGGCTACGCTGATGTGGAATTACAGCTTTCAAATATCTACTGTTCTACTAGTTGGCACAACCCTCCTCCCCCCCCACCCTGAAATCTCTGTAAATATGTGTGCAAACTGTGATTTTTTTTTTTTCCAGTTATAAAAGATATTAGGATTTAAAGTCAGATATTTTGATAAAAATAATTTAGATAGGAATGAAATAAAATTTCACCTTGCTATATTTCAAAAATTATGCACAACTCGGGGAAGAGAGTGATAATGTAGTGTGTTTGGTGTCCCCCATCTACCTAATAAAACATAACAAAAGCACACATACAGATGCCCACACACACACACACAAAATTATTTCTTTGAAAATTTTGATTTAATGATTCAAATTATTTTATCAAGTCAAATTTGGCAAAAAATATCATCACCTAATAAAAAAGCTAAATACAAATGGGAGACAGAGTGCATTTGAGTAATACAAGTGGTAGAAGAAGAAGAGAAAACATTAGTATCCTCTCTCTTCCTTTAGGTAAAGCAGTGAGGAAATAAACCCAAGATGTTTAAGGACTGTTAGCATAGGTCAGACAACGCAGGAAATAAATGAAACTGAACAACAAACCCAATTTTTTTTTTAATCAGCTCAGTGCATACAGATATTAACTCATGAACTATGTGTTCCTGGTATCAATGATTTATAAATCACTGCCAAGGGATAAACTGAATTTTATTACATACTTTTTCCTGCTTTACCTTAAGTCTTCCAGAATTTCCTCCACCAATAACAGGCATGTGAATAAATCAAACAGCCAAGAATTAATAAAATTAGAGAACAAACAAAAGAAGAACCATAATGTCCAGCTGCCTGAAAAACATTCACTTTTCCCTCTACTTTGAAATTTACACTGGCTTGAAGCCCAGAAATGGCAATATGCAATCCAGCACCTGTGACAGGTCTTTTGACCTGTCAGGATAGAAATGGAGGACAGAAAAGGAAGATCAAGAGCTTTCTAATAGAAATAGGCCCATTTTTATCTGTTCAAAATAGTAGCTTTTAATGGCACTATAGTACTCAGTATGAAAACAGGATTTTACAGATTTAAAGTTTTTTGGGGGTACCATTAATAAACTTCATTTCTCTGTGGTTTGCACATCACGATTGAGAACATGCCTACAAACAACAGAGGGATTAAAAAAAATAAAACTTAGAATATCTTAAAAAATTCTTAGGGCCCAGGCCTGCACTTTTTAAATTTAATGGCATAAACTCCACTCACTGTCCCAAATCAGACCCTACAGTGCTTCTACACTAACTGGGGACTGATTTTTTTATTTATTTGCCTTTCATAAATGTTTCACAGTAAGATATGGGAAAGGGTTTGTTGGCTCCTGCCTGTAATGACACACACAACTCACTTCTAGCTGAGCACTCTAAGGATTTAGCTCTTTGCTTAGTGCCTAAGTTGACAAACACAAAGCTAAATCCCATGTGGGACACAGTACAGAAAATCGTATGTTATAAGCATGCATGCAAAGGAGCAAAATCAGGGCTTAGAAACACTGAATGTTAGGTAATCCATGGAGTGGACCAGTGTTTGCATCTAGCTTCATACCTTGTCTCTTTGACCAGGAGCCATGCAGTATGATGAAGAAAAGTGTTATCTTATTCCCACTTTTACATTAGAAGCAGAAGTTAACGTCCAGGATAAAGAACAGTGGTTTTGATGCAAATAAAACATTTTAACGGTGCTGCTTAGCACTACTTTTGCAATACAAAAGTCTCAGAGCAAAGTAATAAAGATGGTGCCTGAATTATCACAATCTTCAATTTCAGAAAAATCCAGGACCTAATGTATTAAGCATTGAATAGGTGGAGTTCATCCTCCTGGTTTGTTTTCAAGAGTCCATTTTCAAGGACTCTTGCAATAACCTCAATGAAAAAAATCCAACTGTTTTAGATAAGACCCTCCAATATAAATGCAAAAAAATCACTGAGTGTTATTTGCTCAAAAATGGGAACAACAGAAATTTGTCATCACCTATGAATAATTATTATATGCTTAATAAAATCACAGAACTATCCATAAGCATTTCAAATATTTTCATAATTAAACAGCAGTCAGTGATGCCCCATAGTATTAAGAAAAAAACTGGACAGAAATGGTCAAGTTATTTTAAAACTCATAAACATGCAAACACAAGTTATCTTCCAGTCCATAAAACACTTGAAAGTAAAGTTCTGAGATTTAATTTTTTCAAAATGAATAAGATCAACTGTTTGCACCCAGATCATATGCTGCAATTTCAGGTCTCGCTTCAGAAAAGTAAGATTAAAACCACAAAAATAATAAAGAAAATGTTTGATCACTCCCAAACACATACCTGATGCACACTGATCAATCCATTCACACATAGGTTTCAGGAACTAATAAGCAACATGAACATGACAGACAAGCACAGCATTTAAGAATTTAAGTGAATTTTCACATATTAATTTACTTTTCCAGGTAAATATACAGATCAAAATATGGATTGGGATGTGAATGTTAAGGGTTTTTTTGGGGGGAGGGGGAGTTAATGCTATATATTTGATTGCTAAAAGATAGCTAAAGAATGTTAGTTGTTGTCATGTGGTCATGGTTCTATTTCTAATTTTTCCTTTTTCTTTTTTCTGCCTCTTCGAAAAGTAGCTACAGTGTTCACTTGCTTTATGTTTCATTTTACTCCCTGGCAAATTGGTTGCAATACGGTCTATACAAGATAGATAGATATTTTTGTAAAGCTTAATTCATTATTTATAAGGTACTTTGAGGTGTTCAGAAGAACAGCATACAGCAAATGAAAAGGAAGTGGAAAGTATCCAAGGATACAAGTCCTTTGAAAGACTACAGCCTTTTAAAGGCTTGCAAAGAACTCTTAATAGTTGGCAACATTTCATTTCCAAGGATTCTGACGATATAGTCCATATATTGTGATCTAGATCTAGTCATGTTTCCTGATTCCTTGGCATCTGTTTAACTCCAGTTTTACTAAACATTTAAGGCCAGGTGTTCCAGACCAGAATCTTAAAAAGAAATCATTCATAATACAATATTTGTATGCTCAATGTCAATTCTTTACCATTGTAGTAGAAAATCATGTTTCAACTTTTTTTTTCTGACTATTTAAAATTCCTAACATTTTTCTAATTTCTTATACAACATCATTTACTTACTGTGATCTAGTGACATTTCTGAAGTTGTAAACCATTTTTACATCATTATGTAAGGCAAACAGAACTGAGATACTAAGTAATCCACAAAAACAAAAGGACTTCACTTTCATCAATCCATCTCAAAAATTGTCAACAGTAACAAGAAATTTTAAGAAGAAACTGGGAGGAGAACAGAGCTGAATTAGAGATGATCACCAAGATGGAAAAATTTTAACTGCTTTTCTCATTATCTGTAATTAAGATGTATAAAGTTGCATTAATATTACTTGTAAGTTGTTTTTGAAAATGGAACCTAGACAAACTTGACATTTCTCTTATAAATATTTTCAGTCTCTCCCTCCTTCTCTGGTATTACCTTCAACTAATAGTTAGTACAAGTATCTAAAAAAAAAAAAACATAGGCAAGTTATTTCATACTAGTACAGTTCCAATCTTCTAAACTAATTTAGGCTGCCACTAACTTGCTAGGCAAAGCTTCTTGATCTGTGCAGTTAATTTCCGGTTCCAGGCCACAATTCCTAAGACACTGCAATGCTGTATCTTTAAAAGGAATTTGTTCTAATTCATTTGCATGATCTAAAAAAACTGCAAACAAGATACAAAGTCATGTGATTTTTTTTCTGTTTGAGATGGCAACAGTTTGCAGCAATCAGTTGCCAATAACCTGATTGTGTCCTATTTTTTTGCAAGTAAAAGACATTTTTAATAACATTTGAGAAAGGAAAGAACAAGTGATTTTTATATCAATCAGTTGTCAAGAACTCAACTTTTCTTTTTTTTTTTCCTTATATACATATAAACTAAACTTGAATGTTATTGTTTAAGACATAAAGCAAAAGTGATTTCTTATAGCAATCACCTGTCAGTATTGTCATTATTTCTAGCACTACAAGGCTTCCCTATTTTCCTTACTTTGCAGCTCGACATTTAAAGGAAAACCTTTTAGCTCAGAGCTGGCTAGTGCCTGAACATTACATGACTTCACACAGGAAGAAACAGTCCTTTACCTTTGTTCATCAGCAGCGAGGCCGGGCAGCACTGTCATTCTCCCAAGCTGAGGGGCTGCTCGCTCTTAGTTCCCACAACAAGCAAGCCCTAGGTTTTGTGTGCTCCCAGCATACTACGCTACTTTGTTGTTGGGATAAAAATGAGAGGCTGAAAGCAAGGAGGTAAATTGTTGCAAGAAGGTGAAAGCCCTTGGAGGAAGAAGGATATTCTCCCCTTACTGGGATCATCTGATCACGCAGGGCTGGGAAAAAACTTCTGGAGGGCCCAAGAAAGCTTGCAAAGCAGGGAGTTAGTGGCAGAGATGGAGAGTAGGGGTCTACAGAGAGGAGCTGGGAATAGACCCATGAGCCAGACCTCAGAGCTGAGGGAAGGAAAAAAACTTTTCTTAAGGGCCTGGAGAGGGATGCCATAGCTCCAAGCTACTAAAAATTACTGCTGGTCTGAGAGTAAAATGCCTCAGTCCTACAGGGACACAGTGGGCAGGCACAGATAAAAATAAAATGGCTTCCAAACAGGTCTGTCCCACTCCGAATTTTCTCTGTGTAAAACATTACCATGTCACAGTTTATTTTCTACTAAAACTTTACAGATTCAAACCCCTCACAGTGTTCTGGGGAGTTTCACTGTAAGGAGAAAGGGTAGGCAGATCCACCTGAAAGCTCTGATTATTTAATTATTCTTCAAAAAGGGAGTGCAAAAGAGTCAGGGACTGTTATCCACATCCTCACTAGCTCCAGCAATGCCACCTCTGGTTTGCTGGGTTTTGCAATTTGAAAGTCTGAAGAGCAAACAGATACTCTGAAAAACTTTGAAAGAGAAAATACATTGGAAGGTGCAAAAGCTGAAACCAGCACATCTTTTTCAACAATATAAACTATATTTCCAAGTTTGTAGTGCTTCCACGTCTGTTGAAAGAGAAAAAAGGCAAAGGGCCTTGGAAAATTCAAAAAGACATGAAGGTAGTTTTTTGTGGGTTTTTTGTTGTTGTTGTTGTTTTGGTTTGGTTTTGTTTTTAAACAAACTTGCTATCTTAAGTTCAGCTCACATCTTATTACCCTTATTCTCATTTGCCTTTTGTACTGCACAGGAAAAAAGTTGTGTACAGTCACTAATTTCAAGATGCTGTAGAAGTAATGTGCTAAAAAAAAAAAAGATCAGCTCTAGTTTAATGCTTTTGTAAACCATCAAACACATCATTAAAAAAAAAACCCCAACCTAAAAACATCTCACTAGCTCTAGCAGTGTTTTCTATGTATGAATATATCAACAGCAAGAATCTCAGCCCAAATTCCTAATTGAAAAAGTTTTCAGTGCACTAGCAGTCTTCAGTAGGTGGCTTAGAAATATGAGACTAAAGAAAGATCCATTTCTGTAAGTGTCTGTATCAATGTCTGATTTTGCATGCTCCAGAACAGTTAATTTTTAGTGAGTTACATATTTATTTTTGCATATTTTAATATATATTTGGAGAAGCATGACTGTAACAGAGGGTGTCCAAAAATGTATAGATTTGCACCCTCTGACAAATAATAGAAACCAATGGGCCAGACAATACCGTGTACAGAAATGTTTTATATGACATTAATTTGCAAATGACTAAATTCTCTACTTTCCCCATCAACGCCATGACAGAATTTTGGCCAATATTTTCAATGTATCCAAAAGTAACACGTCTACTATTTTTATCAGAATTTTAAATAAGACTTGACAGCAGCTTTTTTCTATTTGTTGGAAATCAACCAACCCTTCCTAAATGTTTCAATTGCTGTCTACTTATCTCAGTACAGTACTAACTACTTCATTACCACATAAACCTAGTTTTAGAAATTAGTTTGAAACATTTGCACTGATCACCTTTAAAACTTATATTAAAGTCATATAAATCTTATAGTCTTGGCCTCTAATGGTAATCTTCACTGACTGTTCTTTCCCCCCACCCTGTTTGAGCACAAGGCGATATTGTCCTAAATATTTCTCTAACTCTCTTACTTTATGGAGTCTCTCAGAAATCTCTGCATTTCTATCAAGTACTTTCCGTAGCTGTTCACACTGCCCCAAAGTTATCAAAATGCCAGTTCATTACATCAGAGCTTGCGTTTTCCTTGTGTAGTTTTCTAGGACCAGCAGTTGTTGCATCCACCTGAAATTCCAGCTGGTGATTCATATGAACAATTCTAATAAATGTAAGGCAGAAGACAGATGTGGGATTATGGACCACATTACTCCAAGGTCATGCATAGTGGACCATGTATCTTTCCACAAACTTGCCTCACCGTGGTGAATACAAAATTAATATCGGAAACAAAAAGTGAAAAATTCTCTCATCGAATATATTCAGGATGCATCAATTTAATATTCTAACACTGAACACTATTGCAATGATTGAAATTTCCCTTGCCGTTTTCTACCACATCACTCTCACGTGGCAGAATATACTTTCGCTGAAGGATTCTGAAAGGGAAATGGCGTTTAACACATTACATGTGTCAGATCATACCCTTGAAAGAAAAAGAATGGCCCCAAATGATAAGCAACATGGGTTACAGCCAGCTGTTCACTATGATGGCCCGTACAGACTACGGTGATCATGAAGCTGTTTCTTGGATGACAGAAGTTGCATGATTTTCTGGAAGAATTGTCTCTTTGAATAAACTGTACTGTTTAGTCATCCCTTCCCCCTCCCCCAATCCCAGATATCTACCACCAGCAGCTCACCAGTGATGACAACCAGAAGTCACACCAATTTCTTCAATGGTTAATTGCCCTCACTTTGTAAAACTGAAGAACTATGAGACGTGATTTACTTCACATTGAACAAAATGACATTTTAAAAATCTCTACAGAGATGAGCACTAACTTATACCATTGAATGAACAATTTTTTTAGCTTGATTTCCTAAGAAAACAAGATTTGTTTGATGAAGATATTTGTATTTGTTTCTCTCACCTCTGGGATATACAAAGGTCTGTTTGTCCTATGATCCCTCTCTCTTAACTTTGAGCTTGTTGGCTAATTTTAACCAAATTTGAGACAGCAGGACAGATCTCCCAGACCTGCTGTTTCTACTAAAATAGTGAAGGAAAAAGACTTAATTAGTGCCTCCTGATAAGCAAAAGACTGCAGAATATACTCATTTCTGACTTGGTATAAAGAACCAAGATCTGAGTGAAACATTAAGAATGCCTTTGCCCACACACAAAAAAACCTCTAGTTGGAATTCTCACTTATCCAGGCAGAAAAGAATTCAACCACGAGACAAAATACATAGGAATCAGACATCATTAGTGTTATTTGTTTTATACGTTGACTGCAGACAATACTGTGAGATCACAAGTAGGGTTTCTGTAAAAAAGAAGAGGTTATTGCCAAAATGATGAGAGATGTAAATTAAAAAATATTTTTACCACTCTCTTTTTATACAGATTACCTTCATATAAGCATAAAAAAAATACTACTCTGAAATTTGAAAACAGTGTTTGTATGCATATACATATTTGATTGCATTATTTTTTGCTCCAATGACTATCATATGGAAGAAAGGCTAGTAGGTTAGAGAGGAAGCATAATCTGCCACATTCGTACTCAAAGGGACAAAATGCATGACAAGAGGACATGTCTAGCTGCAATAACTGTCACTGGAGTGTGATGCATTGGTCCCAAATTGTTAACTTGGAGTAATGTAAGGCAAAGTCCGTATGACAGACCATAGGAGGTCTGTGACTGGGATATAGGGTGCTATAACAATATATTTAAAGAGTGTATGACACTAACTGTAGAGCCACTCTACAACATTCTTCTTTTCCAGATGCAGTTCAACTTAAAGCAAATAATCACAGTGATTTAAGTAATAAACTTATATCTTAATCTGCTGACAATTTTTGTGGAGAAGATACCAAACACACAGCAATCACATAAAATTAAAGTCTTTGTCCAACTGCTGTCCATTCCACCTAGGTACGAATCTTGATTCCAAAACCAGAAATTCTATTACACTGACCTACTAAAAATGTTGCTTAATAAGATTACATTGCACAGTTTGCTTCTTTCATTTCACAGCCATGGAATTTGTCAGTCCTATCATTTTGTTATGAGTTTTGCTCTTCATTTCTGTATTGTTATTAGACAGTTTCTGAGATTTTTTTTTAATTGCTCTCAGTTCTTAAATATGACTAGCTTCACATCCAACCCATCTGCTCTTCTGGTTTGCATTCCTTAGTGTACAATTCTTAACCATTCAGTAATTTCAGTCATTCCTATTTGCAAATTGCTATATGATTATTTGCGATGGTGTACATGTTTATTGTCATGATAACGACAAATGCTGAGAACTTTACAATATCTCTTTATTTTCATTCCTATCTTCAAAATGTTTGCTGACATACACAATTCAGTGGCTATATAAGCATTAATGTTTGTATACAGATGATCCATTTGTGCACAGAGGATACCACTGGACTGCAGTTTCAGCACATTTCATATTTGAAATAGAATTCCTAAAATGCTTGTAGATTCTGTTCCTCATGTGTAAATATGTGTTTATCATTCATTCATTCATTGTGTACCTTTTTGAATTATGAAAAAAATTTCTGATGTACAAATCCTGAAGTTCACTGTTACAACTACAGTTATAAAAAGCTGAACGCAAGCCTTGAACTCTCAAAGAATGAAAAGATGTTTTCAAAGCTGAATTAAAATCTGTATGCCTTTAGGACTAATAACATCTTCAGAACTGCAATCACTTTTTCCAGTGCATGTGTCACAGTACTGTAAAGTCCCAATCGTACATGCTGATTCTTCAGCCCACTCAGACAGCAGTTCACTTTGTAGAGGACTGGCAAACAGAAACTGTTCTTTATTCTCTGTCTTATGAAGAAAACTATTAAAATAAATTTCATAAAGAATATATTATTTATGAAACCAAGCAGTATTATTCACTGAAATGAACATGAACACTTTTTTAAAGAATGTTCCAGATCATATAAATAAAAACAAGGTATACAAACTATATAGTTGTGTACTGGTTTATGATTGCTCTATAAATCCAGTTGGCGGCTGGTCACGAGCGGGGTTCCCCAGGGCTCAGTTTTGGGGCCAGTCTTGTTCAATATCTCTATCAATGATCTGGATGAGGGGATTGAGTGCACCCTCAGTAAGTTTGCAGATGACACCGAGTTGGGCGGGAGTGTTGATCTGCTCGAGGGTAGGAAGGCTCTGCAGAGGGACCTGGACAGGCTGGATCGATGGGCCGAGGCCAACTGTATGAGGTTCAACAAGGCCAAGTGCCGGGTCCTGC
>NW_008794836.1:2733027-2764497 GCF_000699145.1 Aptenodytes forsteri | reverse complement strand
GATAGTTGGACTCGATGATCTTAGAGGTCTTTTCCAACCTTAATGATTCTATGATTCTATACCTTTCAGTGATGACTAAATTATTTTCTATTTACCTCAACAGAAACTAGTGTTGAAGTATAAAGAATTTTAATTAATTCATATCACATATACAGACTCTTCATCCTGACAGTTCATCAAGTTGAGTGAGAACTATCCATTTTCTGGTAATTTAATATTTTTTCCTGAAAATGTAATTTTATGTTCCTTTTTAAATTTTCTTTTTAAAATTTTATTTATCTGAAATCATAATACAAACTGTATCATCACAACAGAATTATTCCTAATATAGGCAAGCAGAACATACTTAGAAGTACTGTGAAACAGCATTACTTTGAAGAATGTTTCTGGGATGCGTTTCTCTCTATTTTAAAATGTTTCCACAATACAAGATATTATTTCTTATAGAGCAAGATGTGGAGGATTTGCACCTTCATCTAAGTTATACAGCATGCTATTTATTACCATGTCCATTGATTAGTTTTAAAAGAGTGTTTTCTAAAACCATTTTGATGTGATTCAGTCCTTTGCTGACTGGCTTCAATCTTGTTTTAAATTCTGCTGGCCACACAGCATCTCCATCTTGCACTCACTTAACCCTCTCACTTCGCTTTTTGTCCACTTCTTATTTTCATTTCACCCTTTTCATTTCCCATCTCTTTACTTTTCCAATTTCTGCTCTCCAAATTACTACACTATGTAGTGTACTGCACTACTTGTGCAGTACATCCTTCTCCTCTACATTACATATGCCATGTCTGTTTTCATTGTAAAATTTCCAGGGCAGATACTACCTATGTCTTTACATGTGCAAGAACATTCCTCTTGTGGATCAGTCCCCATGTCTAAATATAACTAAAGTTGATAAAAAAGTTCCCCAAAAACATGCTAAAATGTAGCCTATTAACAATTATGTCTCTTCAGTTGGTAAGCAAGCAACAGGCACAGATAGATTTTTCAACCTCTTTGCCTCCCCTCATAAATGTTTTATCACATTTGATGCATGAGTAAAACCAAGATTTATTTGTTTGAATGAGGCAAGGCCATGAGGAAGACAGATGCTGAACGCACCAGTCTCTGTTATCCTAAATTATCTGGGTGTAGCTGATCATGGCTTGGGAGGGGGGAATGGATGACAGGATCTCTTGAGATGTCTACCAGCTATATTCTCTATTATTTTAGGCAGGGGGGCTTTCTCATTTAGTTATAGACAATCTTCTGAAGCAAGGCCTTAGAAAGGATAAGTCTTTGAAGTAATATTAAGGAAAAGTTATAAATGAATATGCTTTTAATATTGTTTTGATTATCCTTCACAACTTTGGAGTTTAGAAAAATAGTAAGGTGGTATTTTGTTTGGTTTTTAATCACCCAGTCCTGAATAAGTTTGTATCTCCCAGATAACTCAGTCCCTCTGTTCATTACCCCAGTGTAGGAAAAAAATTATAGATCTAACCTGGTTCCAAATGTACTGTAAATCAACACTTACTTTAATACTACTAAAATTATAGCAAATGGACATATTAAGTCATACAGCATCTCACTTCTTTGCTTTTTAGTAGCTTGCTGATGCATGTCATAAACACTATATAAGAATCATGTGCCTTCCCTTTATAGGAAAAATATGCAGAATGGTCTAAAACCTTCAACAATGCATTACAAAATTGTGCTGCCTAAGTAAATCCGTATTATACTCTCTGGCTATAAGAAAGAATGTTAGGCATAATAAGTCATTGAAATGACTACAAATATCTACTGAAAAGAACAATGTTAACTCTGGCTGCTTTATAAGGGAAAGTTAAAACATTAATGTACAACAAAGTTAACTGTGAAGCAGCAGTATTTTCATTTCTGATTTTAAGGGGTGCTGCTTTTTAATAAAATTGACAATTCAAACAATTTCATCTGGAAAAAATAATCACATTCTCACTAAAAAATGAAAGCAATGTTACAACACTGGAAATTGACATGGTGAGAACAAATACACAAAACCTTTTGGCTGCTGATAAATCTTTCTGATAGGTATGGACCAGCAGTCACACCAATTTCGGGTTATTGATTGCTGTGTGAAGGGTAAGCGAAGGCTAGCGGCCCACAGGGGTCCTGTGCAATGGCAGCCTCCATGTTGCCAGCTACCCATCTTCCTACTGCATATTCAACCTCCTCAAAACCAGCACTACATGCTTTTTTTCTGCTGGATCCTTTCACTGCCCTTCTTAAAGCCCAGCACATAAACTCATCTCCTCACCCACATGAAGCACACATCTTGTATGTTCAGTCTCTTCCCATGGTTTGTTCCCAATTTATCCTAAACTAGAAGGGAAGGTATGTTTTCAGGCTTCACCAGGACCTACCTGGCAGTAGGCAGAACCTACCACCACCACCCCAACTCAGGAGAGGCACATAATTTAGTATCTGTTCATGTGTCAGTAGTGGATATGACAGTTTGTGAGCCTGAAGTCTTGGTGAAGTCTAGACTGCCACTGATGGTTAATGGTGTGGGCAGGAAGTTAAATATCTACAGGACAGCATGGATTAACTCTAAAAAGCTAATTTGCAAATAAGAGTAATACTCTATGAACTTTGAACCTAAAGAAAAACAAAAACAAAATTCTGGAACAAGAAGAAACTTCCAGTCAGAAAATAAGCACTGGCCAGAGAAAGATTATTAACATCCAAATAAGACCTAGTATTACTCACATAATAGTAGCAATTTATAGCAGGATACTGAAGCCATAAAGGTCTAAATTTCCATTTATATGTGATTATAAATGAGATAGCATACAGCAGCATGATACGAGTTTAGAGTCCAGTCTTTGCCAAGGATACGCTCCCCAACATGCTTCAGCTGGGATAACATATTCTCCCCCCTTCAGCTGCCTCTTTTATTTTGTTCTCTCTGGGATGCTAGATTTATTTTACAGGCTATTAATAGCATTTGGACTTAGTTGCTTCATACCTCTCTAGGGTGACTTGTAATTTCAAGCAAAACCAATGGTGAACGAGGCCACAGCAGAACTCCTTACCCTACCCATCTTCTCCTTTCCCCACACACTGATGTGATCCCATATCACGGCCAGGCACAGTCTAACCGAAATGCCTCAGATTCTCAGAGCGTGTCAGCAGTGCCAGCCCAGTGTCAACTGAAATTTTTGCACCCCATTAAAAAGGAACCAAATCTCCCCCAAACTGAAGACAGTAATTATTCATAGAAAACATCTACTTAATGATACAGAAATCAAAGTTATTTTCTCCCCATCTCCATGAAAATTGAAAGAAATATTAGTTATGTTCAAGTAATTATGTTATTGCATGTAAAAATAACATTTAAATATGAAAGAGAAATATGGATACAGGAGCCAAGAGAGCCCCACAGCTGCATGACCCTGACAACATCTCCAGATGCACCTCTGTTGCCTGCCAGTAGCAAAACTGAAAAAGGAGCCAGCAGAGGTGACACCAAGGAGTTAGCAACAGACCCGCTTGCTGCTGCTAGAACAAGCATTGCAGAGTTTGGCATCTGGTCCCTACTTTTGCCAAGTATGCCCTGTTTGTTTCCACAGCTGTTAAATGTGTTTGCTCAAAAAGGAAAAAGCAGAAAGAAGAAAGAGCAGCCAGAGATATACTAGTGACTGTGGGAAGAAGTATGAAGCCAACATGCAATTTACTCCCAGATAACAATTTGCTTTAGAAAATGTATTGCTAGTTATTAGGGCAAGTCTGAGATATTCGTAGATTAAATTCATGCATAAATTCATATGGCACATTTATGTTTTTATCTTCAAAACACTGTAGGCAATTATCACAGGGTTAACAAATACATTTGCTGTAAACAACTTTTCCCCACTTTCTATATATATTTTAAATTACCTTGTGATAATCTGCTCTATCCAGCAGAGAAAATTATTTTAGGCAAACTGAAATCTGCACTAGTTGTTCCAATTTACCTGAAGGTAAAAGGATGCCAAATTAAACAATAATGTTGTTAGGTAACTTGTTACAAACCCTTGTGATGCATTGAGCATAAATGTATTTCATAAAACAAAACAGCAATTAAAATAGTAAAATCACAATTAACACTTGAATAAATTAAAAAGAATCTTATTTTGAAATAGCATGTCCCTTTCTTTTTCAAGTTTAGCTCAAAAAAGTTAAATTTAAGAAAATAAAGAATTGCATTTAAGTGACTTAAGGAACTCTAAATATTTAGACTTCATGAAGAACAGGGAAGACAAACACATCATTTCAGGATGCAACAAACATGCTATATTCAGTTTCCAGTTAAATCTTATAAATTTCTTTGCTTTTAGCAATGTTTTGGTCTTCACAGGGGAGTAATTGCTGGTCTGATTAGCATAACTAACCTTGTTTTACACCTGTGAAAGCAAGCCTTGTTAATATGGCTAAACTGAATGAATACTCAGTTAAAATGTAGCCTCTAGCTATATGTGAACCACTGATTTACTCAAATTCAGTTATTCTTTCATAGGTAAGATATACAGAACCTTTGAAAATACAGATATGAGCTAAAACCGAGTCTCTTATCCTGTGACACTGGTTCAGAGCTTAAACAATACCAACTACATAGATTTTTTTATAAAACAGTACTTGCTAACCTGAAGTATATTAAAAGAAAATAAGGAGGTTAAAAGTCACATTGGGTATTTTGTCTCTGTTGGAGTTCCCCTCACAGTTTTATCCATTCTATATTTTTTATGTTTTGTATTTTTTTTTTTTCCTTTCTTGCAACAGAAATGAAATTTCTGTAAACTTAGTTTCACTGACTTTCACTAGTTGGTAGGAGGAAACTGGAAATAAATCAGGGATCTTTTTATTTCACATTATTTTCCAATTGAAAAAATGGAAATTGAATATTTTATATTATTCAATTTTTTCCAACGAGGGGGGTCCCCCCCCTTTTTTTTTTTTTGAACACCAGTTTTGTTACACCTAATGATAGTTGTTTCACTGAAAAAGTTCTGGCAAGATAGCTGGCAAGATAAGTGTAGGCTACCTTGTCCTTGTGCTTTTCTAGGTCTTAGCACAGATGCAGTAAAAATATCGTATGGGGCAACACAATTTCTCTGTTAATCTCAAGACAGAGGTTAGGGTTCCCCATTATCCCCCTTAAGTTTACACTAGAATGGGTCTTCTCATCAAGCATAGGCCTAATACAACACCAGTGTAACCTAAATAGTCAACGCCATTATAATTTATAATTAGTTTATTGTACAGACCAGTTCTGACCAGCAGCGACCTAGTGCACCTGAAACTGTCTTCACTAGTGCACCTGAAACTGCTCTCCTTGACAGGGCTGAATCAGTGGAGGCAAATCTGAGAGCTCCCAGAAGGTGGTAGTTGAAACCCAACCCTTTCCACCAGGAGTATTGTCAGAAGTGATTACCAAAAGTTCCGTATTATAAACCCTAATGGAGAAATCCAGGCCATTAGAAGTGTAATGATGAATTGCATGTTGTCAGCAATGAACAAGAGACTAAACTTAATGTTTTCCTCTCTTTCAGCTCCAATGGTGCAGCCAGTAATTGTGTCCACCTAAGACCGGAACACGCATAAGGAGATCTGGCTGTCCACAATTCAATCTATATAAACCAGAGTTGATATTGTTAAATGGTAATCGTACATCAGGCAGTATAACTTAACTGTTCCTGTGAGACAGTATATCTACTCACGAACTATGACCCAGGTTCATGTTCATTACTGGGAAATGAAGTAAGACCAGGTTTCCATGACCAGAAATAGGCACTGGTATGCAAAACTCGAACTGTTAAGGCGAGTGGTTTTTGCCTGGTATATTACAATGATGCTTTGCAATATTGCAGAGGATTCTAGGTTAAATGGATCATTTAGGTACTGAAGACAGCACAAAATCTGCCTAGTTCATGGATCTCTGTTCTCCCCATGTTACAATGATTTGGAACAATTATCATGATTAAGTTCTTATTGTTAAATGAGGGATAAGAGAGTCTCAGTAGAGCCTGCTTTTGTCTGAAACCACTTCCATTGTTATTCAGAGACAGATTGAAATTCTCTTATCTAGAAAGCACATTGGAAAACTAGTTAATACAAACATTCATAGTCAAGGAAGGAAATCTTCAGGACTGGAAATTGGTGGTGATTTTGTTGTTGGTTTTTTTTTTTAATTGGAGACCTTGATTCAGCTGCTATTTTTCTAGCAGAAAATGAGGGGATATAATGTTCATTCTGTTCTAAAGAATAATTTCTGAAGATGTCAAAGTCCTCCATAAAGCCTGGTGTTTTATAAGTCTTTAAATAATTACATGTTTTATTGTTATTTTGGCACCTATTTGTTCCTTTTACACAACTCTGTCCATAGAAAAGAATAGAATATTTCAGTTGGAAGGGACCTACAATGACCATCTAGTCCAACTGCCTGACCACTTCAGGGCTGACCAAAAGCTAAAGCGTGTTATTAAGGGCATTGTCCAAATGCCTCTTCAACACTGACAGGCTTGGGGCATCCTTGGGGCCTCCTTTTCTCCAAACTAGACAAGCCCAAAGTCCTTAGCTGCTCCTTATAGTACATGCTTTCCAGCCCTTTCACCAGCTTTGTTGCCCTCCTCTGGACGCATTCAAGGACCTTCACATCCTTCTTACTTTGTGGGGCCCAGAACTGCACATAGTACTCAAGGTGAGGCTGCACCAGTGCTGAATACAGAGGGATAATCACTTATTTTGACTGGCTGGTTATACTGTGCGGTGTATACCACACCAGGATGTGGTTTGCCCTCTTGGCTGCCAGGGCACACTGCATATTGAGCCTGCTGTTGACCAGCATCCCTGATGCCTTTCTGCAAGGCTGCTCTCCAGCCACTCCTCTCCCAATTTACACTTGTGCCCAGCGTTACACCATCTTAGGCACAGAATCTGGCATTTGGACTTGTTAAATTTCATCCCATTAACCATTGCCGATGTAGGGGACACATTGCCATGTGTAGTAGGAATTGATTTATAAATGTTCCATGGAAGGTCAATGTCTATGGAAGCAAATCCCGGCTCAGAGCTGGAGTGGAGGCACCTTATGCATTTCCATAAAGCTTTACACTAACATGTACGTAGTAATATCTAAGTGCTTAAGTGATGGTGGTCAATTTTTCTTTCATAAACCACATGCGGCTCATAAGCTATTAAAGCATGGCTCTCGTGTTTGTGGAGTTGTTGATAATGCGGACTGTCAAGTAATCTGAAAACCTGGCTACAGGAAGAAGAGTGCTAGCAGGGTGTGCTAAAGGTCAGCCATCTAAGATGATATGTGTCCTGTGGCTATTTTCCATATGAAGATTTTGCTGTAAACTTTCAAGAAGCTTCTCAGAAGTGTGAGGTTTTTTTTTTTTTTTTTTTTTTTTTTTTTTTTTTTTTTTTTTTTGTCAAAGGATGGGAGGCTTGGGTTATCTGAGGCCAGGAAAAAAGGCTTCTGCTGCTAAAGGATAGGTATGGATGGAACTAGGGCAGGGCAGTTGGATGGGGAACAGTGAGAGAGGAAGAGCCTTTGATTTCTCTGTCTCCAGGCAAACAGGATATGTGGCATGGAGACTATGCTGCTGCTTCAGCAGTAGTTTCTGGTACACACAAATAAATACTGTCTAATCTGGTTTTCTAGAGCCTGACACAGACAAAACAGGAATAGAGTTGTGACTGACTTGCCTAATCAGCTGCTTGGGCAGCCTGGCAAGTCCTGGGCAAAAACCTTAAAGACTCAGGAAGGTTAGGCACCCCTCCTTTAAGGGGCAGTAATCGTGGTCTGGTGTTGTTAAAAGTTAGGCAGTGTAGACAATCCGATTTATTTTTCAAATCATCCAGAACTGAAGAAAGATTGAAGCGTTTTGAAAAAAGTACAAAGAAGGAGTTAGTGAACTTTTACTGATATGTCCCTTGCTATTGCCTCTCACTTTTCTGCCTGTTGCAAAAAGTTTAAAGTACATCTTGTTTTTGTTTTCCCTTCAGCTGATGTTAAAAAAGACATCAAGTGTCATCGGATGTTCTATATTGGACAGATTTTTTGTCAATGGGGGACAGAGCATCAGCAACATCAGCAAAACACATTTAGGGAAGTAAGACTGATTTTGATGTGAATCATCTAAGGGAGACCCCTGCCACCATTTGATATGCAGTCATAGTTACTTACATTATAAATCTGGGCATCTAATTTTAAGGACAGGGTAGAACTGTCTTTTTTGAAGCATATAAAGCCTTAACTGCCACAGATAATATCAACTCAAATTATTATTTCCATTCCGACATAGATTATAGGACAAGAGAACATAACTGGAAATTAAAAAATAAATTCAGCACATATATCAGAAAGCACCTTTTCATGTAGAGAATAAGAAATACTTAGAATAGCCTGCAGGCAAAGTTGTCGAGGCAAAAAGTGCCAGTGTCATTCAAGAAACAATTAGATATCATCCTTGGGGAAACAGACTACTAAAAAGAATATGTCTTGATGGACCAAATGACCTTTATTCAAAAATTCTCTTG
This sequence comes from Aptenodytes forsteri, assembly GCF_000699145.1. Classification (NCBI taxonomy): domain Eukaryota; kingdom Metazoa; phylum Chordata; class Aves; order Sphenisciformes; family Spheniscidae; genus Aptenodytes; species Aptenodytes forsteri. The sequence goes on along the minus strand of NW_008794836.1, from coordinate 2,755,944 downwards.
TTCTTATAATACTGTTGAAGACTATTTCAACATTTTGGCCTCAAGCAATGTCAATTCTTCCTTGAATTATCCTGTTCATCAGTTCACTGCTGAGGTTGATCATTTCTTATACTATAACAAATAATGAACAATTGCCATCCCTGTAACATGACAATACTTTGAGTATATAATCAAAACTCATTTTCAGTCCCATGATTTTACCCAGTTTTGTACCCAGAATGACTACAGAAAGTTTTTCAGGCATTTGGAAAATACATAAACAGCAACAAAATCCCTCTCAGGGTTTTAAAATTAACCATAAGAAATGTAGCTATTCTCCACTCGTGGCACACAGCATGCACCTTTTAGATGAAACACGTATAGGAAAACAACAAGGTAATTTTTCCTCAGAAAGCTAAGCAGATTCATGAAGGTCCTTGTGGCTTTCCAGTAGTGGCTAAAATAAATCTTTTAATCTTTTAAGTTATTGCTGGGATTTTTCAGATGTTTACTTTGTTTTAATTCAATACAGATAAAAATTAATATAAAATTAAGCATCCACAATGATTGTCTTGGTATATTGGAAAGATGTAGCCCAGTTTAAACATTTTCAGGGAATACTGGGAAAATGTAATCACTGCTATAAGCAAGGAAAAGTATAGTTTATCACTACTGACATACTGAGGTAAGCGGAAACAATATAATTGGATAAAAGGAACTTTGACAACTTAGGTAACTGGAGAAAACCTAGTGGTATCTGTAAAGTTGTGTATTTTTCTTTTTTACTTTTGATATACTTTACTCATACACACAAGTCACTCTGGACTAATCTGATGTTTTCTTTCCCCATCCATAGTCTTAGGAGGTACTTTTGAGTCCACTAGCACTCTGCAACAGACTGTGAATCCCTACTGAAATTAAGACACACACAACATTTCTTAGGACTAGCTTTATGTACTTAGAGCAATAGCAAAGGAAAAGATGCATCTGGAAATCTATCCCCAAACAGTATCTCTATAGTTCTCTCTACATGTCACAAGTTGAAGCTCAAGGGGAACTGCATGGCAGGAATGCAATCTTAAAAAGCTGCAAAACTGTTGATAAAAGTGGGTGTTCACTAAACTATAGAAAACCAAGCTAGAGTAAATTACACAAATATTTAAGATTATCGAAAGAGAAAGCTACTGACATTTTACAGAGTTTTTCTAAATGGTACAGACTATCAAGCAAAAATATTCATTTAGTCTAGGTTAAGAAATTTATCAATACTGCTGTGTTATAAAAATTAATTGCTGAATCCACAAAATATTAAAAATAACAAATTATATGAGTAATTTAAATGCACAAAGATTAATTACTCCAAGTTTTCCACATTTCATTGAATTAGATTAAAGGATCTAATACACCAATGCTGTAGAGCAATAAGGTATTTTTTTAAGCATTGAAGCTTTTAAATATGGAGAATTTTAGTATTTTATAATTTTGAAGAACTAAATTGGTGTTTAATAACACAGAAACATTAAACCATTACTTTCATTTGACATTGCTACATATTATTAGTACATTGAAAAATTCAGATTCTGTCACAAAGACTATTTTAGAATGGTAACATGTAAGCATTACTGAAAAAGACAGAAATGCTACATAAATTTTTAGAGAATTCCTTCTGAAAACAATTTTTTTCTTCATGCAGGAATGTAACATTAATATCAGTTACCAGGAGTGTGAGAGTTCTGAAAACAAGAAAAATATCACTTGGCATATTATAGTTTGCACCTGCTGAATTTCCATGTGTCCACTATAGCTTCATTTCTCTTGGTATTAGAATTTGCAACACAGACCTTTCTGCAAAAAAATGGTTCTGCTCCGTTTGAGTTTCACATTGGATCCTATCACAAGTTGTTTTTGCTACACTTCTTGTTCATTACATTTTACTCATGTTGTTATCATTTTCATGAACTTTCCACAGATGGACACTTACCCATATTGTTAAATTACTGACGTAGTCCTATTAATTGACAGAATCACTGACACGGGTATGTGTTGGCAGGCTTTAGCCCTTGTCAGAGTCCCTTCATGCCAGAACATTTACCTGCTGGTGAAGTTTTTTTTGTCACTAGTTACCTACAGGGTCAACCCTAAGGGCCAAGGTTTGAAGTCAGATTCCTGAGAAAATACAGTTGACCTCATCAATTTTAGCACTAGGATCATTATTCTGTAGTCATCTACAGCAAACTGTATTTGCATGATATTAGTTGAGATACATACTGGTGGAAGTCATTATGCAATCCATTGCTTTGTTCAGCACATTTTTTTTCCATTTCAGAACCTTCACCCAAATCATTTATATAAATATTTAAAAAACTCCAATTTAAACAGTGAATTCTGTAATAATCTAGTAGTAAAACCTGTCCAGGACAAAAATGTGTCATTTATAGTTTTTATTCATTGTTCCTCCCATTTTACAGTGTCAGACAAATTTCTACCTAATATATTAAAAACTAGTTTTTTCTCAAAAATAGATTTTCCTGTTTAGTGAAACACAAATAATCTCCTCATTAAGTAAAAAAAAAAAAGAGTGTGGAACTGGGTATATTTTCCTTCTTATTTTCTTTGGTATTTGTATCTTGAATTTGCATAACTCTACACTTTCTGAAAGGCTCTGTAAAAGAAAAAGTTGAAGAAAGTTTTCTGAAAAGGCAACCTTTTTAATTTGTTTGCCTACACTTCAAACATTTGAAAAATACCATCCATTTATATTCCTAACCATTTATATTCCTAAAAAAAAAAAAAATATGAAGAGACGTTTCAAGGGACAGGAGATTTCAACCTTAACTGAATCCCAGCTACACCTTTATATCTATTAAAACTGGCATTAAAAGTTACAGAATATAATAGAGGATCTTCTCAATGTAATATCGTATTACTCCCTGTCTTATACTTGCCAGGGCACTGCCCAATCCAATGTATTTGCTCAAGAGGAAAATGATAGTTAACAGATTTTATAAATTAACCCTGTTGCTGCTTCTATGCATCTTGTTGAGTTAGCTAGATGAAACAGGAGCCCACTGGCCATTTCTGTAGTGAAATTTGTAGGTGCACAATGGATATTTCCAACAGCGATTTGGATGTCAAAAAACCACTTGCTTCTGTGGATTTCCACCAAAATAGCTATTGGCACATGGTGAAAAAAGTAATCTCTAGTGAGAAACAAAGGGGATGAAGCATTGTCAATGCCAATATTTCTTTGGCAATTCCCTTTTCTCACAAAGAATTTTAAGTCATTTAGGATTTTGGTTGGTTGATTGGTTTTTGTGGGTTACCAATTTTGTGAAAACAAAGAATTATCTTCCTATTTAAAGGTTGATGCCTTCAAAGGCTCAGGCACTCTCAGTTGAAATTATCCTCAACAAATACAATTCGTAAAATCTCTGGGGAGTGGTGCAGGAGAAGGAAGGACAGGCAAGTGAAAGAAGAACAAGAAGAACATCGCATTTATTTTTTCTTGCCAAATTCTGTGGGTTTCCACAATCTCCCCCACAACAATACTCTTAACAACAGTTTAATTCTACTAAAGTTGACAGTTAGACCAGCAAAGAATGCAGTTTCCCTCTGTGTGTCTAGAGGTGTGCTTACCGTCTTAAACAGAAACACCAGTGCAACCCTTGTACTTCACAGCAACACAGGAAAGGGCTAGAAATTTCCATTTTTAAATCCCTGCCCCTCATCTTCTGTAATTCAATACTCAAGTTTAAAAAGCAGTAGGAAAATAAAACATGGATTCAGCCAACACTGCAAAATTGGACAGGTCTTCCATTTCAAGTGTTTTGAATAACACATGAGAAAGTCTGTTTCAGAGGTGTGGCCTCATGAACACAGAAGAAAAGAAGCTATTTAACCTAGCTGAATCTGTCTCACAATATATGGCAAGATCTTCAGAGTGCAAAGAAGATAACAGCTGCCAGCAAAGAGGAGGTAAAACTCTCCAAACCTTTGGAGCTTGAAAACAAAAACCAAAAGAATCTTGTTTTCAGATTGAATTAAGGAAGACCTTCCAGTTAGTCTAAGTAAAGAAGGAAGATGTTTAAATCAGCAGTTATAATTCATATCTCAAATGGTTCTCTTGTACCTCATAAACAAGCATTTTTTATGTCTAATTTCATATTATCCCCTCCTTTTCTGTCAATGGCACTATCCAGCTGAGAAGATCTGTGAGGTTTCTCCCTTGAAAGACTGACAAAAGAGACAATGGCAAAGCCTTGAAGTGCAGTCATCCTTCTGGCTGGGTACCCAGAGGAGAGGTCCCTGCAGACACTGTGGTCCTCTGCTGAACTATCTTACTGTTTTCTCAAATGTATCCCAAAGCAGAATTTTTTTAAATTTTATATCCCCACTGTTTTGCCACAGGATTGCATCTGCTTGCTGCACTCGGGCATCAGACATAGCTGAAAGGAGCCTATGGGCTGCAAAAAAGCATTTGCCCAAAAGTTTCTATACCACATCATGTTATCCTAGAACTTAGCCCCTGAAATATCAATGGATTGTTTATTTCACACATTTATAAAAACTAAGGAAAGCAAAACTGCTGATGTGTTTTATAGGACCCTTGACCTATGAAATGTTAGTCAATATTATGAGCATTAAGTCATGCACTTTAGCTTGTAAAGAGGATTTTGCACCATCATTCCAATGGATTAGAAACATTAGCATCATGACTCACATAAAAATGCAGCTGAAATAACTGACTTCATTCCTTTACCCTTACTTGATCGCTCTGAGAAACTATGAATTATAGGCTTCATTAAATAATGGTTGGTATATACCAATTTACCTCTTCAACATTAAGCAGTTTTTCTAAAAAATACTGTTTCTAATTCTGTCATTTTCTTTAGTTATGAAAGTTTCTGATAATCTTGAAAGAACAAAATTACTATGTTTTGTTTTCTGTCAATGCCAAGAACTCACAGGCTTACATTTTCATTTGGAAAAGCTGATTAACATACTTAAATCATATTCTCAAACTTGCCTATTTGAAAAAGGCTTAAGGAATGTAACAGGCATTTGAGCAGTGGTTCTATAGATAAATTTCAAAAACAACTAAATTTATGGAAAGACTATAATTTTCCACTGTTAAAGCCACCTTACATCTTACATGGTAACTATCACTTTTCAGTACACTGTGTATCATGGTCAAAAACTTCTTCATTTAACTTCTTTTTCTTTTATTTAATTTACCCGCTGTTTTTCTCTGTAAAGTAAAATTGCCACTTACAAATAGCTACATATGAACCTGACAATATAAACTTCAAACAAAGGGTTCTGGGGACAAAGAGCAGCAGCATCACCAATTTTTCTTCTGGAAAAATTATACCTTTTGATGAAAATTGCTAACACGTTTAGAATTACATAAAGTAAATATGATTTTGTATTGAATATAAAACACAATTAAAGATTCTATTTCACATCTAGTAGTCTACTAAAGTCAGTGTTGTGAAGCATAGTTTATCATAATTTCTACTGGTTTTATCAACTTTAAATATACAACATTTCTTCAGAGTTATAGAATAATCATTTCTTGATTACTCTAGGGATCCTAGCACTGTATATGGAGATGTGTTGTTGATTTTATTGCTCTATCTGGAAAATTCTTAAGTCCCTTGAAAATGCCAGGTTTACTGAGTTATTCAGATCAAAAATCTACCCAAGAGATTGTGGTTACACTTTGCCAAAATTCCAGAAGTAATATCTCATTTCTCATAAATTGTCTTTATAATCCCAACCATGAATGCACATATTGGTCTTGCAGTCCAAATTTGGCTAGTTCAATTATTCTTTCAAAGTACAAGAAGAATCTTCTGGTGTTTACATTGACTGCCCAGTATCTAAGGTATAAAATGCAATACAAATTTACCCTACTCAAGTGATAGCAAAAGAAGGACATGAATAGAGAAAACTGCAAGTGTAACAGCACTATATTCACAAAAAAATATTTTTTTCATGCAAACATATTTCAGATAGACAAAAAAACCCAATATTTTTTACTAGGATGGTGAAGCTAGTGTCAATGATTGGATTATCATCATAAATTAGGCAATACAAAGAAACAAGTCCATTTCTTAATCACAGAACATCTATGTGTATTTTCCAAGTAAATAGTATCAAAAAAAATGAGCCCAAAATATTAAAATTCATATGTACTAAGGTTTTCCCCGACAAATAACAAGATAACAATCAAATTAAGCTTTTACTGTATGTAAATGAGCATTCACTCTCAAAACTCTGATAATATAGAGGGCATTCAAAAGGTGAGTAACTTATGTCTCATATTTCAATGAAGTCAAGTGATAAGATGACAATAAGGGAGGTAAGATTCAGGTAAGCAAAAGGGAATTGTTTTGTAAAATGTATTTAATGTTGGATGACTTCAGAATGTTCACAGAATCCTGTATCATTGGCTCACAATTAAAATTTCATTAGGTCTTGCAAGGCCTGGATAACATTTTGTAAATAGAAGCAGCATGTGAAAAATTTGAATGAATGCAAGGGCTTAATAGAATAATCGTGGCTTGAACTAGTGTTCCACAAAACAACAATACATAAATATGTATGTGTAAAGGACTAAATCGTGCTCACTCTACTTACACTAGCAGCCCCATTAACTCTGGTTATTCTGAAATCAACCGAACTACTTACAGTAATGAAACAAGCAACACCCTAATAACTTTGGTGGTCATTCCACCACCCTTATTTCTACTGGTAATAACTTGTTATGTAAGCATAACCCATAAAATGCATGAGACCACATCAATAATTTCTCATTGAAGGAATTTTTTTTCTCAGTAGTAGTTGGTTCCTGTTCCCACTCACATTAATTCCAGTTCAATTCAGTGAGGGAAGGTTTAAGTCAATGTTAATTTAATGTTTAGTTAAGATAATGAAATATTTTTATGAAACTGTTTACATTGGAGATTATTAGACTTCTGTCATTGTTTTCAATAAATCTAGGATTTTACCCTATGGGTGACGTAAAAATCCATCATTTACACTTACTTTTTTGTCAACTCCTGCTAATTTATTAATCAATGATACTCATATTCCAAAAGCTCTAAAGGAAGTGAAAAAGCATGCATTGCCCTAGATAAAGCGAAGAATAGACTTTTAAAGAAAGCCAGCATCGAAAAACATTTTTGCCTGAAGTCAGAAGTCACCGATATTTTACCATCACAGGCACAACACAACTCTCACTTCCTCTGCTCCGAGTAACAGAGTAGCAAATTAATCTACCTATTAAAATAGTGGAACGTGCAATCAGCACACGAACCAGTGCTTTCAAATACTGATTTGAAATACCTTAGAATGAACTCAAATTACTTGAATAATTGTGGAAGGCCCTGCTTGATTTTGAACCCAAAAAGGAAGCATTCATACATCTGATACTAACATGTACTGGGTTTAAGGAAACAGTAGCACCTCCTCTTTTAATCCATCCACATTATATGTTTGTTTTTCCCATCCAGCAACAGCTATGGTGGACATCAAGAACCTAGGAACAGCTAGCTTAACCTAGATGTAGGAGATGAACAGTGGGAACAATAAGGAAGCTAGGGAACGAACCTGAGCTCAACGTTTGGTGTAGATGTACTGTCTGCCAGATACTGCTGTAGTATTTGGCCTGTTTGGCTGCGATGACTCCTCAGCCTGTCATCATGTCCTCCTTCTTCACAAAATTAAGGTTTTGACTTTTTCCCCTGGTAATAGCACATATTTAAATAGTCAGGAATATTTTGTTTCAACATTCCTCCTATTTCTTTAGGATCAAAGCTTTGGCTTTCTCTCTCCCCTGCTAATTTGCCACCTCTACAAAAATGCATAATAGAGACCGTAACATGCTGTTATGTTATAACATGTTTAAAAGTTTTCCTTACAGGACAGGTGAAAAAGAAGTGGCTGTTTGTTGTTCAAATCCTTTAGTCCTTCCACTAACTTGATGGGACTATTTTTCAGATTTGAAGAGCTCAATCAGAATTCACCTTTAGGAGAGTGAAATAGTTTCAAGAGTTACAAAAACATCTCTCAAATCTGTATGCAGTTCAAACAAGAGAATCCCTCTCTACATGACCTTCTCATTTGTATTATGCAAATTTGCTATTCAGATCTCAACCCACCTGTTAAAAATATTAAAGGGGAAATAAAACACCCGGAAAACATGGAGAGGAGTGAGAGAGATGCATTGTCAGAGAAAGTTATTATTATCTTGTAATACCATGGCAAATGCTTTGTTACAGGAAACAGTTGAGAAAAAACATGTAATATTTCATACTAGAAAAGGACATACAACTAGATGAAAATAAATACAAATGGAACTCTTAAAAGATAAATTGTGTTGTTACAATTGATATAGATGCTACCATACCTTAACGTTCTCTCAGAAGCAATTCAAATATTTATTTTCATCCATCTTCATATCTTTTTCAACTCTACACACTTTTAATTTATTGCCTGTTACATAAATGCCCTTTTTACTCCTCTATACACTACTTTGAACTCTACTTTTTCATTAAACAAGGCTTCCTTTCATACCTTTTTTTTTCTATATCCAAGCTGCAGCTAGATATCTCACAGTGCCTGCAAACGTAATTGACCCTAATCATTACATGACAATAGTCACTTTAATGAGTCCTCACCTATTCAAGCTAGTGACATAGTGTCAGCTCTTTAGTTACCAAACAAGAAACTCTGAATCAGAACTTCAGTTATACAGTTTTTGATAACCGTGTCTTTTCAAGGAGATGATCAGTTAGATCTCCAGCGAATGCATTGACAGTCCGGGAGGAAGACATTGCCAGCCACCGCTCTGAGTCCAGCTGACACTAATTTCTGCAGAAGGCAAGAATCCCAATCTTTCAGCCTTAACAAAAGAGAGGCAGATAGATAGTTTCCAGTTAAAGGCGAAGGCCACAGAACATACAGCACTGATGCTTTTGCAGTTGACGTATTGCACTGCACTTATGCCAGTAATCAACTTCACCACATATTTTCTTTCCAGTCTCAGCTAAGTTATCTGTGCTCCTTGCGAATCAGTGCCACACTGGCACAGTGGGGAGGACAGGACGCTCTCCTGCTTGCCATTTGTCTGACTTGTAAAATTAGTTTCAGTCTTTCATAGAGAAGCACACTGAGCAGCTTTGTCAAACAAGCTGAACCCTACTGGTGTTGAGACCTTCCCCACAGCTGCAAGGCTCCGGCTGTACAAGTTACAACTGCCTCAGCAATTGTAGGGGAACTCACCCACACATGTTCTCTAAGTGATACGATCATGAAAATATTAGCAATAAAGGGAATGCTGAACCTGAGAATGAACAAATGTCCTCAATAAACCAGTGGAAAGAGTTCAATAAATCTATTAATTTATGTTAGAATTTTAAACACTTCTCAACCTGTCTTGGTATTACCACTATTTAGAAGAAAACTCATGATGACACATATTAAACATCTGTTAACATTTAACTTAAAACCTTGCTGTTTTGGGATATTTGATTTACTATTTGAAGTTTTAAATTCAGAGTCAAACCAGGGAACTATTTTAGCAATTCATACAGTCTTTTCCAAAGTTCAGATGGATTTTTTCATTTATCTATTAATTTATTCTCAGTATATGAAATGTGGGACAGAGAAACCAAAACAACACTTGTGGTGTATTTTATTCTTAACACATCCTTCACTTATCATTTTAAATACTGCATCAAAGGGAGCCCCTTAAGGTGATTGTGTTCATTGTCATTCCAGAAAAATAATATAGTATTAACTCCTAGTGATGTGATTCACATCTGTAATAAAGTTAAACCCTACTTTCTACTTTATTCTTCCCTCCCAAAGTCTTAATAACGCCTGGAAGATAACCAGAGAAAGGAAGTTATGTCTGATCTCTATACCCTCAGTTTTATCCAAGATATGTTGTTTTAATTAAAAGTAGCATATACCTTATTCAGACTATGCACCCCATTGTTCATACTTGAAGGAATACTTCTAGGAAGTAGAGTGATTAATATTCCATATATGAAAAAGAAGAAATAATCAACACTGTCTGAAGGCTTGGAACACACATTCACGTGATGCAATGTTACAGCCATTAATCAGATGATTACTCTGTCCTCTGGGAATGGTAAGAAAATATTTGACAGTAAAGTTAAAACATATACCTTCATGTCCTCCATGTAGCAAAAACCTACATTTACACATAAGCTAAATACAAAGCACCTACTGCAGCTTCATAGCTTTTAGTTCTTTAACATGTAGACACTTACATTTTACAAAAATGAAAGAAACTTAGGTCAACTTTCAAATACTGGTTTTGATAAATGAATGCATTAGTCATAGCAGGTAACAACTGAGAATTTTATTTACCCTTAACTTTCAAAACTTTCCCCGACAGGTTTGATGAGCAGAACAGCCTAACACCAAGTCATTGTAATATCTCTTTAGTAATCAGTTAATTCCTTGGGACAGGCTGAGGAAACCAATGTCTCAATGGCCATGTCTCAGCCTTACTAGAGGATGACAAGGGTGTTGATTTTTTTTAAAGGTAGCTAGAATATCCTTACTTCTGCTTCAAGGGGTAAGGATTTCTTTTTTGCATCTTTCTGTAGAAATATACCTAAACGACTTTTGCCTCTTAGTTCTAATTTCTTAGCTTTCCACCAGGAATATTAATCCAAGCTCACAGTGTCTGTCTTGGACTATATCCAATACCTCTTACAAAGACTTTTTGAGGACTCACAAAGGTCTGGAGTATATTCCTGTACTTCAGTATTTCTTTGAATTAAAGAAGTCTCTCACAAATAACAAAAACTACTAGGTTTTGTTACAGAAACCAAAGGCATTTCACTTATAAAGGGCTCTCCCCATTTCATATCTTATGTCTTATCATTTATGACCTACCAGTGTTATTATGAAAAACTGCATAGATAAAAGTATGTATTTATTTTCTAATACCAGTCTTATAATATCATTAAACCAATATGAAATACAATAAGTCCCAGCCATATAATGAGGTGCAAAGCCTTTTTTAATATAGACTTCCATCATCTAACCCACCATCCTTTACCTTTGGTTTCTTCCGTTCCTGCTTGACAACTCAGTATTGATACTGTCAGTATTATAAAACTTCTATATAATCTTAGAAAATGGAAATTAGGATGTAGCAAACTGCAGTTCAAATAACCCTTAATTAATATTTTTTCAGGCATATCAGCCACGGCATGGGTATATGCACACTATTTGTCAATACAGTTGGTGTATTCAATAAGTATTTTAAAGCATCTGCTACAAGAAAGCAACAACAAATTCTGAAAGGTACTGTGAATATAAGCACCCAGACCATAGGCTTCATCTGGTGTATGTGGCAACAGCACAGATTGTTAGCATGTGGTTTTGTGAATTTCCATGCTTTACATTTATTTTTCTACTCTCAGTAGATTCCAGATGGTGATAGTAACTACTTTGGACATTGCAGGGCTATGTTAAGTCTTTGTAAGGTTCGTGAGTTATTTGTCAAGAACATCCTCTCTCAGCTTTTGGCTATTAAAGGGTTACTTAGTGTGAGATTCATCTCATTTAACTTTTGCTGTTAAAAAGACACTTACTCTAAAAGAGTTATATAGGCTCTTGTGGTAATCAATGAAGAGAGAGCGGTACCTCCAAACAGTGATTTTACCCCATTTATCTTAGATCTTTTTCTAATGATAGAATTAATTTCCTCTGTGGAGGCTTTCAACATGGGTGACAGGAATCCCACTTATACTGTCCAAAAAAAGGATGCTTTTGAGCGTCACTTTTTTTATTTTTTCCTTTGTTTTGTTTTTATATCAATGGCAAAAAAAAACTGTGAAGAAATTAAAACTAAATGTTTTTCTACAGTTTCTCTAAATTTTTGGTAGTTTAATTACATACTTGCTACAGACTGTAAGATGTATTCTGAAAATGGATTCAGACAGGCTAGTCTAACAACAGTGACATTTCAAAGGGATCTAATGAAGAGCACCTTGACGATAGGCATCACAAGTCCAAGTTCTTTTAATAATTTCTAATTCAAATCTACAAGATTTCCCATACATGCAGATGGTCACTGGTCATTCCTTTTCTAACTGTGCATATTATTTTCCTGTCTTAATGAGACTATTTAAGCATTATGATATGACTACATGCAACTAAAATAAGACACTGCTAAGGTTATAGATATTCAAACAAACACAAATCCTACTTATTTTCTATATAGTAGTTGGTGGTGCAGCCATTTCTCATGGTCTGGGCATTTATTTAGTGGCTCTCAGCTTTTCAACATCCAATAGCAATCCCTCAGAGACTAGAATCTTGTCTTGACACACTTTACTAGTGTTTCAGCTTTCTTGAGGCTAAAACTAGAAAGCTGGGAATATAGTTGGACAATATGAACTTTAATAAAGTTACAGAATTGACTAAGGGAAATCAGAAAAAAAGAGCAGGCAAACTAAAGTTTGGAGGAAACCAGTCCTTTTCCATTCCTTTCCTTTCCATTCCCTTTCCATTCAGAGAAGGGGAATGAAAAATCACCCTTTCTTGAAACCGTGCCCTACCACTAACAGCATATCTTGCAGCTTTCTAGAGGATACTGATGTTCAGAACAGCTGCCAGTATGTGTAAGTCTTCAGCCCTCCAGAATCAAGATGTCATTTTAGTCCTTAGACTTATTCTGAACCTAAATAGGGGGACACCTGTGCTCCTGTCCCATATGTGGCTGAATTTGGCCATTAGGTTAAAATGGACTAAGGAGGAACATGTAGGAAAATACATATATTTGTAAGCTCATTATGAAACAAGACCAAGAAAAGCTTTCCATAGTTAGAAAGGTATAATGCTTTTTCCCCTCAGTTAAACTTTTTTGAGATACTCACGTTTGGGTTTTCACATCCTTCTTCCCAATGTGACAGCAGATGATACCAAACTTCTAACATAAAACATCTCTGTTACACTTTTCAGGTTTCCTGACATGTCAGGGTCTGATCATACAAGATGCTGAATGTAGCTGGTCCAACCCTGTGTTACACTGGAAACTATTTGAAAAGTGTGAGAAAGGAAATTTTGTGAAGTTTACAGTTTCAATATTATAAACAGCGACAGTGTATACAGAACATATAAGAGAGTCCAATGTACCCTCTTCTAATTTTTCTTTCATTCCTTTCATCAAGAAAGTGCTAAGTGTCCTGATGAAGGAAAATATCAGTCTAAAGTCTCCTAAGCACAAGTATTAAAGTTACAGCTTTTGCTGTTTGTGTTTGTGCTGCCTCTAGGATTATTTGGAGTAGCAACAGCTGGTTCAGCTGTGAGGGGAGTGAAAGTCTTTGCTGATATGGCCGTTACATCTACACCTGAGTCTGCTTTAAATTGACAGTCTTCCCACAAACATTCAGTTCCACTCTTCAGGTTGGCTCTGTATCATTTCTTGTGACTGAACCCAGAAAGAAAGTAAAGGAAAAAAATGAAGAAGCACACTCGACCCAGGTGTTTGCTTTCCATGCTGCCTTTGTGTGACATAAATCAGCATTTTTGTATGTCGGTGGCATTTGGCTGCTGTAGCTGAGCAATTACCTTCAGACATTGGTGTCTCCACCTCAGCTATACTCTAGGGAAAAGGCGTGAATTTGACCTGAAATATCCCACATAACCCATTCAGGTCCACTGTAAAAGCAGTTGGTAAGGGGAGACCTCATGCAGTTGCAATTCTATAACACAGGATACATACTAGGAGTCAGTTCCACTTTTACAAAAGTCAGGTCAAGCTATTCTACCATTTTTATGGACATCGCAGAATCCTTCATACATCTTCATCTTGTCTCTGACTGACTGTGAGGCAGAAGTTAATTGTAACTTGTAAATTATATACATAAATATCACTGTTAAAGAAGAGCCTCAATAGTGAATTGTTAACACCTTGAACCTTCATATTGGAACCTAACAATAAACTGTGTTTTTTTCCTTGAGACTCAATAGGATAGTTTAAGAATCCTATAATTAAGGATTAAATTCATTAATTTAATTAAGAAATTATATTCTACCAGTTTCAAATTGTTTACTATGTCATACTCCACTACCCCTCCATTTTACCACTGATTTTACGATACTGAAGGAGTGCAATCACAGCCTTACAATGCAGAAAGTAAAGAAAGGATGAAACTTGGAAATAAACATAAACCGCATCCCAGAAGATTTTTTGATACTATTTAGGTGAGTTCCATGTTGTACGGTTTACATTTGAACTAATTGTTTCCATATAAATTGCTTTTAGCTACAATAATATAGAGAGGGGAAATAGCAGATATCTAGGCTTAGGTAGCTTAAGTGTTGTATTTGTGGTAACCATATACATAGAGAAAAATTGAATAGAGGAGAAATAACACTTAAAGGCTTTTGTCTGGTTGGCAAGTTAGGGATATCTTTTATTCACTTGGTCATTTTATTTGGGTTTTTTTGTTTGCTGTTTGGGTGAAAGGAAGTATCTTCAGTAATCCTAACATATGCTGTTTGTACCCTGAGATAGAGAGCATTTAATAAAATATACTTGAAAGTCCTCACCATTTGCAATGACCTGGCTCTACTTAGCAGCTTTTTCCTACAGTAATGATAATGTTATACACAAAAAGGGGATCTATGCACAATACAGTGATTTGCCTACTCTTATGGAGCCTTAGCTTTCTGTTTCGCTGTCCCAAATTGTCTGTTGAATAGCAATGATGTTGACAGTGAATACTGCAAAATGACAACGCCTACAAGTTTAGAGTTCCCATGAAGAGCAACCCCACTTCAAGACAAGATTCCTTTTTATCTGACAAAGAAAATTGTTTTCAAATATGTGTCTTTTAGATATCTAGGGAATCCAGTGGATAACATGACAGACTGCTCCGATTTCTGAAGTCTTACACAGGAAGCCCCCCAGGAAAGAGCTACTCTCCCTCTCTAGTGGTGAAGGAAAAGAGACTGCACTGCTATACTGCCAGCGTGCTCAGGACACAGGCATCATGAGTAAGGAGGAGGCCCCTCACATCTCAGTTACAAATTGAGACTCAAAAGTTTTCAGCATCATTTCTTGCACATTCTCTTTCGATATTGAGTGAATTAAAAGATGCTACTTACTGCAGAAAGGGTTAGACTGTAGAGCTTAAATGATTTACTTATCCTGTATAGGATTCACATGTGATAAAAGGAACACCCAAAATTTACTGGAGGGTGTGAGGGCTGTAACTCAAAGTCCTCCACTCAAAGCAAGCAAGAGTGTAGTTTACAAAATCTCTGGTATTTTTAAGTTAACGGGAAGGCAGAGAGGGTAATAATTTTTTTATTTGTGTCTATAGAACGTAAATAGATAAAAATCAATCTATCTCTTCCTATTTATCTAGATGCTCACAGAGTCCTCACAAACAGTTTGAGCGCTACAAAATCATGAACGGATTTTATCCTTGCACTTTTCAACCAGCACAGGAAGTATTCACCTTTTACTGAGTCATAAATGGAATGATTTTTCAAATCGGGAATTAACATACATTTGAGAGCTCTTATCTGATAAGCACTTTTCCCATCCTTGCCTAGTTCACAGAATATTAATCTGTACTAGCATAGCAATGTAACACAAAGTCATCCCAACACATCATCCACCTATGGTCAATTTTACAAAAGCATTGGGTTCCTTTTAAGACAGTATCACATTATGCACAGATGCATTAAGTTTATTAAATGCTCTCTGACTCATGGTATAAATTGGGCAGAGTACAGAAAGAGGATTAAACATGGAAGTAATAGTCTTATAGGTTTTTGGCTACTCCTCAAAGGGCAGGTATTGAGGAGTATGAGGGACTGTCCACTGGGAAGCACAGAAACATAAATACCACTTTCAGACAAAAAAGAAAGAAATATATTTCCTGGACATATTACTTTCTCCAAGAGGCAAAGATTTCATCATTTGAATGTAAAAGACAACAGGTTTTCATGTTTGAAATAGCAACAATTGTGATGCTTGTTAGCAGCTTTTGTTGTTTCTTGATTGTTATCATGAGCTAGGTTTATTAGTGTCCAGTCTTGTAATTTGAGATTGCTTCTCTTGCAATTTTCATATTGACTTTCATTATCAAAATAAAATGATATTTTTTTAATGGTTTCTAACTCTTTGCACTAGCTGGCAAAAATCATGACACATTAAGTAAATCTTGATGTTAATGAGCTTAGAAGCAGTTCCCACCTCAATAAATCAGGACCTTCCAAATCTGCACAGTTTATTCAACTTGCAATCAATGTTAATTTCCTTTTGGTTCAGTAATTTCATTTACTTGTGTATTGAAAGTCCAATTATTTCTGATTACAATTTTAACGTATTAAAATTAGTGATATACTATCTATATTGTAATTCATTGTAATTTAAGTTTTATTACACTGTGATGTTTGAACTTATTTTGAAGCTAATCTCACAGAATAAATACTAGTGTTATTATCCTAAATTTTACTTTCTGATTTTCACACACTTCAGCTACAATTTAGCTATGGTCTCTATCTGGGCTGTTAACACCATGAAGTTTATTTTTTGGTCATATGACATGTGACAAAAGAAAATTAGACATGCAAAGTTATGGTTGCTTCTGTAATTACAAAAGTTTGTCAGAGATTGTGGGCTTTTGTAAAATTAACACAGTCGTATGTTCTCCATTTAATGAGTTGTTTCTCTGATTTTTCAGATCCCTTACAAAACTCTGAGAGGCTTTTAAGATGTTTCATCACTTGCCTCTCTTTCTTTACATTCCTGCTTTATTAACAATTCTTCTGGTAGTCTTTCATGATGTCTTGTCCTTCAGTTTAACGTCACTTTGAAATAATGAGTAAGGAATTCTCAGTATTTCCTCTTAAGGCAGATTATATAATGAGGACAAATTTTTGAAGAAGATTGCTTGACATGGGAACCTATTAAAACTGCTGTGGAAAGGAGTCTCTATGAAGTTTTTTGAAACCTATTAGGATTTTCCTGCAAATTTGCATGCATTTGCCATGACTCTGAATTCATTTTAATCTTTTATAGTAAATGATGAGTAATTTTAAATTCCCAGTCTTGCAACTGATTGCCTTATTTATGTCTTATTCCCTCCTTTGTGAATTGTCTTTGTTACCTTTGTGACTTCTTTTATGGACAGAATCCATTTTTGCCCTTGCCTGTCAAAGCATTGCAATCTTCTTCCTATAATTAGCAGATTAGACATTAGTATATGCATCAGGATAAGTAGCTGAAAAAAATGATGAGAGATTTGAAGCACTCCTATGGTTAAATGATGAAGAGTTTTATGCAACAGTGTAAATCATTGGAGGCTTCTTTGACTAAATCTGACAATTTCTTTAAATCATTTGAGGGACCATTTGAGACATATTGACACTTCGTTAGGCAAACAGACAAGAGTTCCTGGATGTATTGTATAGTACTTCATTAGATCAATCAGTTTAGCTAATTCACCTACATTATGTTAATATGGCTATGAAAGAGTAAGGCAGAGGTAGTATTTGCTACCTTCTAACTGCAAAAACAGTTAGAAAAAAATTGTGTTCAGATTATTCTTGCACTTGCTCTGATAAAGTGTTGAAGGAAGATCCCTTTCACTTTCACTCTGGTCTCTACACATTTATGAATCAGACATAATCTTCTAAGGAAACCTGGCTCTAATGAAGTGAATATTTCCGCACTGATTTCAGTAGCTCCAAAATTTCTGAGGTTTGCATTTCTGGATATAATCCACCAATCGCTTAAGCAAAAGTACTGGATAGCTTCAAGCACAAGTTGATTTTTGCACAATATGTCAGTTCACCATCCAGAAACGAATAACAGAGGTACCAAATTAGGCTACTGCAAAACACCTGTAAGAGCTGGTCTACAGCATAGACTGGCTAAGGATTAACTGTTCACTGTGACTCCAGTGAGAAGCTGAGTCGAAAGGAAAAGTTAAGAATCAAAAGAAGCTAGTAGAAGCCACATTAAAATCCAAAGATCAGTAAGTAAATTCTGGGTTAGTGTTGGGGTTTTTTTTTCCCCTGTGTAAAATGTTCCAGAGCTGCAAAACCTTTTTTTTTTTTTTTCCCCAATGGATATTGTGGCTAATAAAGTTTGTATGGCTTCAAGGGCTGAAGAAACTCTTGAAAGAAAAAAGCCACTGAGATTTGTTAAATATATAGAAGCATATCTGGCTTAGAAACATTTTTCTGACATTAAAAATAAATAAATTTGGAAAAAATACAGGAAGAAGTCCCATATCTGACTGTCTAGTTCTTACTCTTGCCTTGGCATTTGCTTAGGAACTTTCTTGGAGGCAGGATACTGGGCTACGTCGTCTTTTAGACTGATCCAGTATAAGATTTCTTGGGTAGGCAGTTCATATAGTAAAGTGTGATATTTTTATGGAAATAACCTGTCTGAATATCTCTGGGAGGTGGTTTTGGCAGGGAATGTTTTTTTCAGCTAAAAAAGCTTTTTCTTAGTAGCAGTACAACAGTCCATCTAACAAGCAGCAGATTTTAAAAAAAAAGGCAATATTACAGATATATGAATGTTTACTTGGTGCTCTTAGAATGTGTCATAGGAATAACCAAGTCATTCAGGCATTTTTTATACAGGTTGTGCTTTTCAGTGAGGCACTTGAGGGCTAAGCTTTAGAGTAATGACTCTCTAAATGATAGTTTTCCATTCATAATCATCTTCAATCATTCCTCTTTCCTTCTCCCTTGCTCTAAGTATAACATATAAAGGTATTTATCTTTATGACAAATGCAGAACAAAGCTGGTACACAAAGTATGTAAGTTATACTTGAGCTCTTATAGACATTAAAACCTGTATCCCTCAGCCCTCAAGGAAGAAAAAGTATCAGGCAGGTAGCTATCTTCCTCCTTCTTTATATATCCACTATTAGTTCTTAAATAAAGAAAACCTGTTTATGACTTGATTAGAATTCAGAGATTTTTATTATTTCTTATTTAAAAATAACAATGTATGAAAAATATTTTTTCCATGTTTTTTTTTTTTTTTTTTTCCCACACAGTTCAGCCTCACAATGGAAACACAAGTATTGAGAACAAGTTACAATCAATCATTCTTCCTGGAACTTAAAGTATAATGCAAAACATAATGTTAAAAAAAAAATCAACCTGAATTATGAGACTATGATCCCAGTTCTAGACAGAGAATGCTCTGCACAGCCTCAGGACACTCAGTAGTCTGGATTTCAACATTAGGTATTCAGTTGATAAAAAAAAAAAAGCAAACAAAATTATTCAAGCAAACTTGCTGGTTATTTGAGTAGAGAATAGTGAAGGCTGGCATTGTTAGTTTAATGGTTAAATTTATGCATCTCAGGCAAATATGTTGAAGTCTGGCCTTAGTGAAATCAACCGTTTCTGACAGAACCTCCACTACAGTCATTGCAGTTAATGGCCATATAAAAATGGGATTTATCAAAAGTAAATCCTATGTAGCTATCTACAGAAGTTAGGTTAACAATTGTTACTTAGCACAATTGATACTTTCCAAATAGAGAAATAAAACACTTCCTTTCTTTTCTTCTAAATACACTTATGTAATGAACTTTCAATAGCTAGTTTTAACTCTTGCCTGCAAGTAAAACATGTAGTGCCAGAATATGTTCCAAAACAGATGCAAACTAAGGGGTTTAGAGAACATACCCAGCCTGTCTCTTGCATAGTCATAGAAAAAACTGCCAGGAATGCACAATAGAGATAACAAACCCATCCATATTTTCAAGTCAACTTTTTGGCTAAATGATAATTTGCGAAACCTGTTATGCTTCAAATACAAATAAAAGAAGAAACCAGCTGATTTCTTTGTGGCCAAACACAGAGGACACCGCTATTTAACCTGAGTAAATTCTACCTATATAACCACCAGGTGCAGAATCAAGGTCAGCTTTTTAAAAGCAACAGCCATATATGTTTTTTACTATGGTGCATGCTTAAAATTTTGAGTCCGTGCTTTCAGAACCGCCCTACCACATGCAGAGAGATGAAACATTTCCAGTGCAGTCTCCCCTTCCCAAAACTGTCAGCAGACAGGTGGAAAAGGTGCGGACAGACTTGTCTCTGCCTTCCTCCTCTGAGATCATTTACAGAGCAACAGTCTGGAGAAATCCCTTCATGCAGACTGTGAAGGACTACAACTGTGCCTTTTCTCTGTGAGATCAGGTATAGTTTGGTCCGATAGAGGAGGCAAAGAAATGAGGCTCGGAGATTCTGATTCATCCAGAATCTTCTCTGACCACACATCCAGGACAGCAGGGTGACATTAGGGGCAGTCACTCTCACACCTGATTTTAACATCCTTCCTGAGCTATAAACCCTTTGTTAGAATAGTTGAATGCTGTCCTATGGATATGTCACTGTTACGGGAAGTAACAACAGCAACACAATTTTCTTCTTTTTACATAGCATTCCCAACACCTCTCAGGCAGCATTAAATCCATTAAACATTAACCATACTGCAGATTAAGCCTGACAAGGTAAAAATCACATAAATAATAAATGCTGACGTAGCATGCCATGCCAAAACCTATTTCATCAAATATGACGATGAAAACCTCTTACTACTTTTGTCTTGATATTACTGGTTTTGTAAGGGGACAATAAGCTGCATCTTCCACACTTCTAAACCTCAGGGACAAAGTATTACAGACAAAACACCTCTGTCAGCCATCAGTAACCTGCCTTCCAGGAACCGAGACCCACTTCCACATTGGCTTATAAGAGCCACTCTGGATTTCATTATCCAACAGAAATCAGGGATCAGGAGCCCTGGCTGTGAGCACTGCCAGCAAGGGATGGTGGCCCTGGGCAGGGGCCGGTGAGGTGGCTGGGAGAAGCGAGGGGGGAGCAGGACAGGGTGAGAAAGCCAAGAGAAAGAGCCCCTGGTGCACCAAGCCAGAGGGGCAACACTCTGGCCTAACAGCAAGGAAGGGGCAGGTATTAGTAAATTTTCCTGTAAACAGTTTTAAGGGTATTTTTAATTAAGTTTTTCTGTATTGATTTAGACTATATTTTACCTCTTTTTTCATAACTGCTAACATACTATATTATTTAAGACATTTTTTATCCTTTTTTTAGTCATTGCAGGATTATTGTCTCTCCATTTCCACAGAGATTAAACATGAGAAGTGATAAATGAAAACTTCTTTAATCTGTCAGCATGTCTTACTTGGGGAGGGGAAGTCTTCTGACGGTCTGATATTAATTTCTCTTACTTTTAACAATTAGTTCCTATTATTTCATTAAGTACATTACCTATATTGGTGGTGCCTATTTGCACGCAAAGTCATAGTTCTATATATTGTATGTAAAAAATATTTTCAGACTGTTGGTTTATTGCATTTTGCCAACAGAGGTACTCTCAAGTTCATTATTTATACTTTGCTCAAAACATTTTTTTCATATATCTGGTTAGATGATCAAGTTTAAAACAGATTTAGTAATTCAGCAATTTTGTAAAAAATAGCTGATCTCATCTCCTCATCTATTATTAATGGGCTACCTTCCCTCTAAAAAAAGGTTTTTCTTCTGAATACTGACAAACTCAACAGGAGTTGAAACAGGGATTTCAGCAGCTATGATACAGGGGACTGGGAGCTGGAAGACCTGACTTTAACTCTGGCTTTACATTTTAAATGCTGATTTTCTTTTGGATGACCTTATCTCTGTCTAACTCTGTTTTCTCTCCCACTCTCTTTCGGTCTTCTTTATTTATACTAAAATGTATTTTCTGCCTTTGGTGTTTATAGAATACATATCCCAAAGCAAAGGCCCCTGTACCAATAATAAATACTACCACTACTAACAATAACTAATTGGATTCTGCAAAAAGACTGCCTAACCTAGAAATTCTGAACCAATTTCTACTCCTCCCTTTCCTTCATCTCTCATTAATTTCTTCTGCACAAACATCTTAAAAGACTTTTTCCTTGGTGTTCAAGAAAGGAGTTTTAATCGAAAACTATCCCCTTTGCCTGTGTATGAATTATCACAGAGCTACAGGACTATAAAGTGGGGTGAATCAGGAGAGGGGGGAAGACAAGGGGATCAATAAAACTGCACTGATTACACACCCAGTAACACTTCCTGAAAATCAGTAACTCAATCTGTAGATATTTCCTTTTCTCTTTCAGTCTGTAAAAGTCTAATTTAGGTCTCTGCAGGTCATTGTAAGTCTAGTCTGGTCTTGTGCAAGACAACGAAGCTGCAGCCCAGCTTTGTATGGGTCAGTAAATATCTAGTGATGGTCTGTCCATGTTAATAATAATTTAAAGTTGGCACTTAATAGAGGTAGATATAGTCCACAGTGCTACTGTTTATATTTATGAGCAGTTTGTGGGCAGTAATATTTTAATTGCTTTTTCTCAAACAGTTCCTTTGCCAGATGACAGAAACAAATTGTAAGCTGTATAGTCACTGTTACATTATTAACAAATATTTGCTAGGATGTGTTAAGGAGGTTTTTTCCAAAAGACTCTGGCGCCCATCTGAAGGCCCACATTGAACTCACTGCACTTTGGTCCAAGATACTTGCAAGTAAGCCAGAGAAACATGAAGTCTAAAGATTAAACTAATAAGAAATTACAATAAGGAAGATTCAGGACTAACAAAAATATTACTTATTCCATAAAAGTCCAATTAATAATATACTTTCTCCATGGCTGACAAAAATTAAAAAACCATATAAGTATAATGTACTATAAAGTATATCTACATGTATAGATATATAGCTATGGCTATATATCTATATAGCTATAGCTATATATCTATAGATATATATCTATAGATCATAGAATCATAGAATCATTAAGGTTGGAAAAGACCTCTAAGATCATCGAGTCCAACCGTCAACC
>NW_008794836.1:2720863-2731992 GCF_000699145.1 Aptenodytes forsteri | reverse complement strand
TTTTTTACCCAGCGCAGAGTACACCTGTCTAAGCCGTGAGCCGCCAGCTTCTCTAGGAGAATGCTGTGGGAGACGGTGTCAAAGGCCTTACTGAAGTCCAGGTAGACCACATCCACAGCCTTTCCCTCCTCCACTAGGCGGGTCACCTGGTCATAGAAGGAGATCAGGTTGGTCAAGCAGGACCTGTCTTTCATAAACCCGTGCTGGCTGGGCCTGATGCCCTGGTTGTTCCGCACATGCCTTGTGAGCGCCCTCAAGATGAACCGCTCCACATATAGATATCTATCTATATACCATAAAGTATATACTATCTAGTATAAAGATATTATAATATAATATAATATAAGCACTATTTAGCAACAACTAAAACATCGGTGCGTTATCAACATTATTCTCATCCTAAATCCAACACACAGCACTGTACCAGCTACTAGGAAGAAAATTAACTCTATCCCAGCCGAAATCAGGACAGAAGTATAGTATAAATTATAGTATAAGATATTATACGATACAGTAGAAAGTATAGTATAAGTATAATGATATTAAAGAACGTTTGAGAACATATTGAATATGGTGGTGACAGGGTTGTAGTATGGTTACTAAGATTTCATTTTTCCTGAATATTAATCTACATATGCCATGAAAGTACCCTTCCTGCACCTATGCTTCTACAGATCGCCAGTAAAATGAGTGCTTAGTTGTACATGCATTTGTTGGATCACAAGATGTTCACACCATCACCATCTTCTTTTCTTTTTTGAAGAGAAAGAGAGAAATCCTGCCATATGCAGATTTGAGATTGTTGGGTTTTTTTAATAACAATGAAATATGTTTAAGGCATTTTGACACACTAAGGATTCTGGATGCAGGACCTGTGAGGAACTCAAACTCATTCCTTACAGATCCTGCATCCAGAATTCAGCTTCTAGAGGCTTAGCGCACTTAATCTTTATAAGACTAAAAGAAATCTAAATATTATGTTCAAAATAGTAATTTATCAGGATTTTCAAATCCTGTGATAAACATTCTGCAGCATGTGTTTAAAGAAATGCTACATCCAGTGGAGAGAGAGAGAGAGAAATATGTGAGGTGAAAAAATTTGTCATAGACCTCAAGTGTTTGTTAGAAGCAGTCACCCAGTCTAAAGCCTGGTGTGATGTTTTAGGCAAAAGAAGTAACATTTTTCTTCAATCTAGCTCATTTTCTTTGGCAATTGATGTTTCCACCATAAAATCTCAGCCAGAAATACTATAAAAGACTATCTAAAAGATATAGTTAGGTTACACTTAACAATGTAGTATTTTTAAGAAACACAATTAGGTAACATCAACCATAGGAAATAGAGTTCATCATCTTCTCATCATCAGAGTATCCACAACAAAGACAAATGGTCACAGAACCTCAGAAATGTTTCAGGATAGAAGTACCAGAGAAAGTGCGTATGTATGGAGGAAGCAAAGGGAAAAATACAGGGGGCTGAACAATAGGTTCATTAAAAAAGACACAAAAAGTTTAGAAAGGGCAGGAGTCATGGGGAAAGAGCTTATAAAAATTTGTTTAGCTTTGAGTTTTGCTGTTTAACTTAGCCTTTTAATTTTGATCATCTACCAAAATCTGTTAAGCCATGCTACTACCAACAATAACTTTCAGTTTAATTCTGTTGGAGATTCATTTATGTGTAGATATTCGGCATCAGATGCATAAACCCAATGAAAGATAGTCACTAAACATCTGCCATGGAAATTTAACAGTCAGGTCTGTTTAAGGTATAGCATTGTCCAACTGTCTGTTCTTTCCATCAGATATCATTTAATTTACCTTTTTTTCCTAATAAAAGTAAAAACAGAAAGGGAGAAATACACCCCCTTCTCTTTCTTTTTACAGTGATTATATAACAGTTTGTAAAAATAATAAAATATAAAAGATTCCCCAGCTGAAAAGAGAGCTGAGGGCAATACATTGTAAATAAACTCTTGTGTTATTGATTTGGAAATAGAACACTATACTGAATCTTATACCAAGGGAGTGATTCATGTACTTAAACACAAGCGTCAGGTGCCATTTTAAATGCCCAAGTGTATATAAGACAGTTGCAACACACAGCCTGGATTCCTGCTCTTCTACAGCAGCAGGTGGAGATGCGGGATATCCTTGGGCATCTAAATAGCCTCTAGATTTGTAATTTTAGGCACCATTATAATTTGTGAAATGACTTGCCTATAAAAAGTTGCTGCCTTCTATTAGTGGTAACAGGATCATTCTCAATAACATATTGTCTGCATTCAGAGCTACACTGAAAAGATAGCTTTGATCAAGCTTTTGTCTTATTTTAGCTTGTGTCACTTCAGGGAAGTATAGTTTTATTTGCATTTTCATATCCTGCATCCACCAATACAGTATGGCTGTAGAAACACCATTTTTAAATGAAGAAGAAGAGTTAGATCACCGATACAAATATACATAATAGCTTTAACTAGCTCCAATCGATACAAATATACATAATACTTTTAACTAGCTCCACTGAAAATTCCAAGCTTTCTATGAATAAACTGATTAAGTGGGTGTCAGAAAATATACCTCCTATAGTCTGAAAAATATGACTTTGATCATTTGTTTGAATTACTTGGCATCAGCCTTTTTTTCCCCCACCCCCCCAAACTCTACAACATATGTCATAGCAGGGATGGATACAATAGAAAGGGACGGTGTTGTCCAGTTGCTGAGCCACTCACTGCTATGGAATCATTCCCTTCAGCAAGCCATATGATGGGCAACACACCTGCAACAAGTCAGGTAACACAGGTGACACAATGGTGCAAGGCTCTGACAGGAGAGAGGTACACATTCCTTGGCACCTGTCAAATGCAGCTCTTCTACTCTGGATGTCAGCTGTGCCTGGCATGTGGAACTGAGGAGCAAGAGAGAAGCTGTTGCACATAAAGTCGTCACCTCTCCTCCCAGGCTACTTCTGCCACATGTTGGTTTTCACAGCATTTCTATTGCTTCCCAACAACTGCACACATAGTATTTATTCTACTTCATGTATGCAACCAGGTCAGTATCTTTTGTATAAGCTGTAATGTTTAAAATTTCAGGAAGATCCTCCTGGAGCCAGTGTTGATCTGTGTAGTTCCTTACTGATTACATAGGTGAGTAAGTGAAGTGAATGTGCCTTCCCAGAGAGAAGTCTTGCTCCTTTACTGTTATCCCCTTATTTTTATCAGGTGGAAAAAATGTTACTCTGTAATTGCAGTGCTTTCCTCCTCCTTTCCTATATACTAGCACAGGTTTTTATTATTCTTAAACCACATAACTCAAGAACAAAATTAGAGGATGTTGAAAAGTAAGATACAGCTAACAAAGCCTAGAAAAAGCAAAACTGATCATCATGAGAACAGTCAAAATTAATTAACTTAGTAGAGCTCAGTAAGGAAAGATGGAAATCAATTGTGAAAGAAAACACAGACTCTAAGATTTTGTCCAGGAAAGCAAGAACACACCTCGAACGATAAAGAAGGAAGCTACCACAATCCAGGGACAATGTTACGTGCCAAAACAGACTTATCCAGCTTCCACGTGCTTTTTTTTTTTTTTGACGTTTGGCTATAAAGCTCAGTAGTATGAGAGCCAATACAAAGTAATCTATTTTATTGTGCTGTTTTTGAAATAAGTTCTTTGGATAACATTTGACAATCAAACTTGAGTTGACAACCAAACTAGGCTTGCAAGTTTATTCAGTTTTACCTTACAGTTCATTTTGTTCTTAAAATACATGTCCCATATAACTGTTGTTGAAGTTTAGTTTACTCTGAAAAAAAATGAGAAAAAGCTAAAGAAAACATGTACTTATTTCTTTTGACAAATGTCTTACAAATTATTTGCTTCCTTTTTATTTATAAATACATTCTTTCCTTTCTTTCAATCAAATAAAAAAAATCCTCTTATTTTAAGAGGACTGCTTATGAGAACAAAGGAAAAAAAATAACGACTGTGAAATACAAAACATGATAAAATATGGTGCCAGAATTTCTGTCATACACTTACAGTCTCAGAGTCTCAAGCATCTTGAAATTCAGAGTTCAAAGCATTTCAAATGATAGTCAGCTTTTTAGACACTCATGAATGTGCCCCACTTACAGCTTGACTTTGAATGTGGAAGCAGAGAACAGACAAATGTGGGCTATATGTGCAACAGTGAATTTTACTTATTGTTGCTGTTGACCTCAGAAACTCCTATCCACCTATGTTCATAAAATACATCATCTCACTTGTGATCACTCCTGTGAAGCACCTACCTCTGTCTATCCCCTTGTCCTAAGTATCTGCCCATACTTGTCTTCCCTACAGCCTCCTGAGAAAGTATCTTGGATACCAGTGATGCGTGCATAACAAGATTAGATGAGATAGAGAAAGTTTAGTCATACTTCCCCCCTTTAAAGAACTATCATTGTTTTCAAAATTAAAACATATTTAATCTTTGGACTTGGGTAGAGTGATAGAATGAGATCAGGATTCAGAAATAGAGACGATATTAGATGGAGAGTTCAGATTCAGAGGGAGTCTTGGAGGCCCCTGCCACTCAGAGGGAAAAAAGGAAAAGAGATGCATAATCAATAAGTGGTTATTAACAAACTCCTGCGTGTTGATGAAAGCCCATTATTAATTAATACAGAGAGATTTCTGCAGTGTGACTTACGAGAAATGGGCACCGAGTCTCAATACTACTCATAACACCTTTCACTACTCCTCTTTCAGACAATCAGAATTCAGGGAGTTATAATAATGACAAATACATGTGTGTATATATATATATATTTTTTTTTTAATGTACTTTATAAGTCAGTAAGTGTACAGCAGCCCTGCCTCCTGGTAGGCTAAAGAGATTGGGGTATATTAAAAATGTTTTCTTTTCTTCAAAGAAGTATAGCTATCATTCTTATTCACCTAGATTTTCTTTATTTTGCCCCCAGAAAATACACGACTTCCTTGAATCAATGGACTTTAGTGCCTTGTGTAGGTTGTTACAGCAGAAATGACATCACGTATATATTTAGGCAGGTTAAATAGATCCTTTATTGAAAGACACAAGGCTGCGGTACTCATTCAAAACCATTCAGCGATGAAGTGGCTGGGACTGTGCTGCTTTTTGTTTTCTTGAAGTTAGACATTCGTGTTTATTTCCGTGTCTATTTATTCTGAACATGTTTCATGTTTGCAAAGCAGACAATTCATTCCCTGACTCTTGTAGGGGAAATAATGGTTTATAAACCATTACTCTTACCATTTAACTCTTACCTCTACAAAGTCCTGGTAACCTTTTTAAAGCAATTCATACATTGATGTTATTCCATAAGATAAAACATATTTCAGATTTATAATAGTCTTACTGAAATCCTTTTCTTGAAGCCACAAAGTTTGTGTTACTATCTGAACCTCATCCAGACCTTCATTTTTGCTTTGGCCCATAAACACAACTCACTTTAAAGCTTTTATATTGCTGTTCCGGGTGCAGGTGCCCAGGTGCTGGCAGGGGGCTGCAGGGCGGCCTCTGTGAGGAGAGGCCGGGCCCCACCGCCCACCGCAGGGTACGGCTGCAGCCACAATGGCCCCACCGCAGGGTACGGCTGAGCCCTGCAGCCACAATGGTGGCGCCTCGGGGGAAGCCTGGGTAAGAAAGGGCAAAACACTGGACAATCAGAGAGAGGAATGAGGGGGATAAGTGTGAGAAACAGCCCTGTGAGCACCGAGGGGAGAGGAGGTAGAGGAGGGGGAGGAGGTGCTCCAGGTGACCGAGCAGGGGTTCCCCTGCAGCCTGTGGAGAAGTCCATGGTAATGCAGGTTGTGCCCCTGCAGCCCATGGAGGACCACACTGGAGCAGGTGGACATGCCCTGAAGGAAGCTGCAGCCTGTGGAGAGCCTGCGCAGGAGCAGGTTTACCCTGAAGGACTGCAGCCCATGGGAGAGACCCACACTGGAGCAGGAAAAAAGTGCGAGGAGGAAGGAGCAGAAGAGAGGAGCTGTTATGGACTGACCACAGCCCCTGTTCCCCATTCCTCTGTGCTGCTCAGGGAGGAGGAAGATAGAGGAGCTGAGAATGAAGAAGTGAAGTTGAGCCTGGGAAGAAAGAGTGGGGTGGTAGGAAGGTGCTTTAGTTTTTGTCTTTGTTTCTCACCACCCAACTACATTTTAACTGGCAAGAAATTAAATTGATTTTCCTCAAGTTGAGTCTGTTTTGCCCATGATGACAAATGGTAAGTGATCTCCCCATCTCTGTCTTGACCCTTGAACTTCTTCATCTTATTTTATCTCCCAATCCCATTGAGGAGGAAGTGTGATAGCAGCCAGGTGGGTGTCTGGCAGTTGGCCATGGCCAACTCACCTCAATTCCTTTTTTAAAATGGACAGACAATAGAGAAAACTGTTTTGAGATAAATACAGGTTGACAGTTATCTCCTAGAGCGAGCTAAGAGGAGCCCAGACTGAGTATGTCTCCCACCAAATGACTGCCAGCCATTTGGCAAGAAGATGGCAAGGAGAAAAAGAGCAGGGAGAAGTCAATTCCTTCTGGTCAGTACATGGGGTAAGAGGAAGATTTCTAGTTGTACAGAGAAGTCAGAGAGGAAGAAAGAGTTGGAAAAAACTATTACATTTAACATGAGATTCTGCTCTGTGAAGCATGCTCCCTCTGACCATCAGAGTTATGAACAGGATTGGTTTTGTGGCGTTGTTGTAGATTTTTTGGTTTGTGGTTGTTGGGGTTTTTTCATTGCTTTTGGGTTTTGTTTCTTTTTTTCTTCTTTTTTTTTCTTCTTTTAAGATACTAACGTTCCTCAAACATGAAGAAAGGCAATGGATCTAGCCCTGAACACTTTAGAGTCTTTTTCCAGCATGAAGAAACCTCTGAAGAAATTTTAATTAAATTCTTCCCAAGCTCGGGGCTGTGTTTATATATTTATTTATTTAAGCTTGCTTACCAGATAGGTGTTTGCAAATGCTTAATACCGTAATTCTAAAGACAGACCACTTCTCAGAGCTAAGCAGTATCAGTGAAGTGCTACAAGCGGATACTGTATTATTTTAATTACAACATTAATTGTAATGATATTTACAGTTATTGGGATCTAAAGTATTCTACACCAGCTTCAAAGGGAAGTATTGAACTCCAGACAAAAATAGTGGTTTCCATACAGCAACGTTCATTGTATCTGCTTTCTGCTTTTTCATTATCCACTCCATTCCTCAGCACCACACCCCTCAACTGTTGTCCTCATTCTTTCTCCCTCACTTACTGATCTGCTTTCCACATTCATTTCTCAAGACGTTAATCGAATCCATCCATCAGTCATACACACATACACATACTCTCTCCTTTCTGTGTTTGTCCATTCTGCAAAACCCCTTCATTGTCCATTCTAGGAGTCCAAAAATTTCACACCTTAATCTTAGGTCCAATGCATGCTGGACAGATTGACTTTCAGATGAAATATTAAGGAATATAACTCAGTATTCATGAGTTATGGGTGTATGCTGTTAATTTGACTTCACTGATCACAAAAAAAAAGACAGAGATGGAACAGCTTGCGGATATTTTAGACAAACTGTGTAAAAGACAGGAATAGCATCAAGAACTCTTCACTAAAAATGGTTTAAGAGAGAACTCCTGGCAAATATTTTTTGCTGAAAATTAATTCCTAACTGTAAAAATTTTTACATGCTCTATTTCTGACTACATATAGTCTCATGCTTTTTTTACCAAATTAACATTTATAACACAAAGCAAGACTATTCTCAATTTACATGACTGTAATTTGGTTATCTTTAATGAAATTAGAAGTGTTCACATGAGAGTTTAAAAAATGCCTGAATTTTAAAAGTAAGTCAGTATAGTAAGTCATTTCATGTTGTAATTGCTGAACCACATATAATTAGTAAGGGGAAAAAAAAAGTGCTTTTTTTCTTCTATGATCTCCAGTTCTCTCAAATCTTTCTGCTGATGGTAGATTTTGACATATCAAGTTGCCTGAGTCATGTCACATTATCACTATGTGGTAATTTTCTCATTTCAAAAATATCACTTTTTAAGGGTCACTGATAACCACAAAATCCTATTGAAGTTATTTGCTAAGGAAAAGCTGACTTCCTAATAATGTTACTCCTTTCATCCCATACAAATTACATAGGGGTGAGACAGACATCCATTTCCCTCGCAGTATGTAGCTTGAGGTATAAATAGTATTTGTAAATATATGCAGAAAAAAGCCTCTATAAAGCTCACATTTACCAAAGAACAGTGTGAAGTATAGACTAAAATAAGAACTTCTTTTTTTACATAGCCTATATGAAGATGGAATAAAAGGACAGATCTATAGCCTGATTAAGGGCTTTGTTAGGTTTAAAGCTTCAACACCAAGTCTTTTGTTTATGAAACCATACAACTGAGACTGTCTAAAATCCAGAAATGTACAGTTTATATTTCTACTGAAATATTGAAGTGCAAAAAGAAATGAGAGCAAGGCAATGGCAGCTCTGTGTGCCTGTTCCAGGCACTACATGCAGTCTACAGGCATAAGAATGTTCTTCATAAATATGTGATGGTGGCACCTTTCAACCCAAAATGTTTTAATAACTATGAAATGGCAGTGTAAAGCAAATAATTCTGGACCGGATGTTAGAAGTAAAACAGAATAAAAGAAAAGCAGTGCACAACAGTGAGTGGAGGAGAAAATTGAGTCAGGAAGCAGGACATGTACTTTATCATCCTAAACATACTGATAAGCAGCTAGGAGAATAAGGCTAACACAACGTAAGATGTAAAGGGAGTGGGGAAGTTAGAAGGAGAAATAAAATGTACCTTTCTGCTCTTCTGTTTGTAGAACATCTCTGTCTGGGAAGAATTCCTAGTTTCAAAGATCTCAAGACATAAATTAGTTCAAAAGAACGGTACTGTCTCAGTGGTACAAAATACATAGGGATCTACTTTAATAAAAAGGCATCAGTTGCACCACTATATGAGGAATTTTCAATCTACAGCTCTTGCAAATCTTGCATATATCTTGTGAGTGCTTCAAGAGTGCTTCCCTCCCTGGGCTAGGTTATATGACTGTTAACTAGACTGCCTTTGGGTAGATGTTCAACAATAATCCAAATTCCTAGGTTTAGGAGGAAGAAAACAGAGGTGATTGAGGCAGATATCACTGGCAGTGCTGGGATCTTTCTGCATGTTCAGCTCCACACCACACAGTGGTCAAGGATAGTCACAGAACAATGTTGGAAGGTATATCTAGAGACCACGTAGACCAACACCCTGCTCAGAGCAGGGTCAGCCAGAGGAGTTTCCTTAGGGTTGTGTCCAGTCAGATTTCGAATGTCTCCAAGGATGGAGACTCCACAAGGTACCTGGGCAACCTGTTCCAGTATTCTATCATCCTCCCACTAGAAAAGTTTTTTTTATATTTAAATAGTATTTCCTGTATTTCAGTTTGTGCCCATTACCTCTTGTCCATTCACTGGGTACCACCTGACTCTTTAGGAAGTCTTCTTTTCAGGTATTTATACACATTGATAAAACCCCCTTGAGCCTTCTCTTCTCCGGGCTGGACAGTCCCAAACTCTCTCAGCCTCTCCTCATATGAGAGGGTGCATTTTGTCCCCATCATCCAGGTCATTAATGAAAAGGTTAAACAGTACTGAACAGGCCAGCCTGCTCTCTTCGACGTCGAGGGCTGTGATACTGCTTTTTCATCTGTTCCCTCCTCTAAAGATCCTGAACTCCACCATCTCATGGTCACTGCAACAAAGACTACCCCCAACCTTCACATCCCCAACCAGTTCTTTTTGTTTGTAAGTATAAGGTCCTGCAGGAGTATGAGGTCTAACAGATCTACTTCTCAGTACTCCAGGTTAGGTGGTACATGCTCTCTAGCTCTTGGCAAGGTAGGATCTCAGTTTATAGCTCACAGAATCAAGGCCTACACTCCACACCAGAGTCTGTCCTAGAACTGTGAGATCCTGGATACCCCTTCATCAGAAGTAATCTTTCTATAGCCAAGTGTACTAGTTTTATTACAGAAAACTAGAAATAGAGACAACGTTATCTCCTAAGATTTGGCCCATGGGACTTACACTCTAAAACTCAACTCACAAGAATCAAACTACATTTGCAGAGACACCCCATCCCCCAGTCTCTATTAAGTTAGAGTTTGGTTGTTAAAAAATAGGCTGATTACTTGTTTTCAGCTTCTGCTTTGACTTTGTCATGATGCCCTCATTATCATATTAAATTAATTAGCGTGTAAAGGTAATATTCCAGCATGAACACCTCCCTAAGAAACATTATTGACTTCAACTAAATAAGGTAGATTTGCAACAAAAGAGGGGGATTTGAAAATAATATTTAGGGGCTTGTATGCATACAAAATTGCATATCTCTCGGGAAAAGCATATTACGGTAAAATTATACTAGTTTCCTATAAGGGAACCTGAAAGAAAAAAGTAAAAGAGGAGAAAAATTCAAGAACAGGTAAAACTAGGGAAAATTGTGTACGTACTGAAAAATGCACTCATTTTTGCTTCACCTTGACCTCATTATCTTTATGAATATCAAGATGAGGGCAATAGAAAATGAGCATATATTAAAACCATATATTCGATTTCCCTGTCTTAAAGAAACAAACAAGTGTTTTGTCACAATTTTGGGAGAGAGTGGGGGGTTAATTTCTGTATTAATTTTCTTTTTTATTAAAGCTTTTAAATGTATTCATAAAGGGGAAAAAATTAAGACAGTAAAAACAAAACCACTGTGTCTGTTCTAAAAAGAAGCCAAATCATATAGGGTGTACCTATAGTTTTTCTAGCTTGGTTCAAGAGTGCTTTTGAAGAAAATGGCATGATCATCTCCATTTTCTGTACTTTGTTTTTCTCTGTGGAATGTTTTCAAAGCACATGATTTAGAAACCTTCCAGATGAAAAAGAGCTGGAAGATACACTCTGGAAGCATCCCCAGTACACTTCATTCAGTCCATAAAACCTTATTAGGGCTCATACAAAACTAAAAACAAACAAACAAGCAACCAAAACATAAAAATAAAAGTGGTTAGTGCGGATGTTGGGTCCCCAACATAACTGACCAA
>NW_008794836.1:2715108-2720061 GCF_000699145.1 Aptenodytes forsteri | reverse complement strand
CCTCCCCTGGTGCAGCTTTGAGCCATTCCCACGCGTCCTATCACTGGGTACCAAGGAGGAGAGATCAGCACCTCCCTCTCCAGCTGCCCTCCTCAGGAAGCTGTAGCGCCCCCCAGCCTCCTTTTCTCCAAACTAGACAAGCCCAAATATGTCTATTATGTAGACATAGTAATAACTGAAGACAACTGAAGAAACAAAATGCTATTCATGCTGTATGACTTGAAGGGAAGTGCAAATACATACATCTTCTTGTAGACACTCATATAAGCCAAATTGGTTTTGCCAGGTCATCTTTAATACCTGCTCTTGTAAAACCCTGGGTTTCAAGAAGTCTCAAGATTTCTGTGGTTTAGGTTTCCTCGTGTTCATGATAGTTTACAGTGGTGTTTTGCACGATAGGTGACTGAATTATTGCTTTTCTCTCTGGGTTGGTGTCCTCATTCTGGAGGTAAAGGGGCTGGTTTTAGTTTTAATCAGTAAACAGTCTCGCCCTTTTTTCTTGCATATTTTTCAAATTAAGTAAAATATATATGATGCCACATTTTTACACTAAGCACTTCCAAATCTCATTAACTGCAGCTTAATAAATGTTATCCTGCTATTGGTGCTACTTTATTTCAGGGAGGAAAATACTTAAATGTTTCTAATGCACACAAATTACATTTGGATACAACATATGACCCTGCATACTCAGGGTACAGAATAATCGCTAAATAGCTCTTTGCTCTGCTTTTCCCTACAATCTTTTACCAGAATAGCAATGTTGTACTGGACGTAATATAAATACAGCATAACACATCATTGATCTCATTTGGGTCGCTGCTGTAAAGAGGTTATACATATATTCCCTAAGGCCTCTTCTCCTAAAATCCTTTTTCTCACTCTTCCCCTGTCAGAAGATCTTGTTTTAACATTGCTATCAGATTTATCACTACATTAAGCTTTGGGTGCCATTAAAAATGCATTTCCAATTCCTCAGTTGGGAAAGCATTCAAAATTTCAGTGGCTCGTACAACAAAGAGTTCAAGTGTTCAGAAGCAGAAGAATATTGTACACGCTAATATAAGGCATTAGAAAAACTACAGATATTTCTTTCAACAGTACATTCCCTGAATTAAAGCACTAAATTCAACTTATACCTAAAGCCATTTGTTATATGCTTCACTCAGTTGCAGGTGCATTTATTACATTAATATTAATGGTAATATTGATTTACTGGGAAGTCCCTCTTTTGGACAGATCCATCACTAAGGAAACTTCTTGTTGCTTATACCCAGTAACTCTGACAAGCTCTGGTCCCATCTGAGCTACTGTATGCCAAATTAACACACACATCCCAAATGCATCAGCTGCCATGCACATCTGTAATAGCTGCAAGGTATGTTTGTGACAGATCAGCAGAGTCCTGTATTAGACCAGCTGGGTATCCACAGCTTGGATGTACATGCACATTCATACCTACTACACCCATGCATGATAGTTTGCATGAGCAGTAGCTTCAGCAACAGATGTGACAAACCTACAAAAAGCCCAATGAGAACAGAATTCATGACTAATGGGAAAAAATTGACCAGTTGGTAACTGTGGGTTTAGAAAACAGCAACTGTCAATGGAAAATGACTAAGAGGCATCCTTTTGTCAGTTAAACGCTGTGGGTTTATATGATTTGTTGCTGAACTTTGCAGTGCTTGGTATCACAAATATTCACCTATTTGATTTTCACAAGAAGTTCTGGATGGAATCAAAGTTTCTGGTTTCAATATATATACTTTTTTTTTTTAAATTTAACATAGAACACCTTCACTGGGATGAATAAATAAGTTAGTCATGACCCTGCATTGTACACTTATTTCCTCTTCTGGCTAGACCACCAGTGCATGCTATGGTTGGCTGGAACAAGACATGTAGAACATCAGCTGAGTGGATTGATCACCTTTGAGGTCTGTCAGCCACTTTCATCATTATTTGCCTTGACAACTGAACACATCCTGTGAGCCAGGCCTCCAAATGTATAGGTTTAAAAGTCTACAACAATTATGACCACCTTTTTGAGCACTTAATCTATAGGTTAGCAAGGACACCATCCTGTCCAATTTGGAGGTGACTCTTTGCAACCTCTCATTACTTACGATCCCTATCCTGTTCCTTATAAGTATCATACTTCTTCCACCCTCTTCTCACTACCTTTGTCTTTTATTTTCATCTGAAGATGAAAGGTTTCTTAGGATTTACTTTCCAGTACCGATACTTCTAAAAGAGTAGGGATTATCTGATGCTTTGGTTAGTCACAGAAAAATCCATGGAAGGCATTTGTTTATCCATCACTTGTTGTTTGAGTAGACAATGTTGCATTTTCAATCTTTTCTTCATGGCTCTTTTTTTTACAGGAAGAAAAATAAAATTATGGGCTTTCTAAATAAACTCTAATTCATGTTCTTGAAGAGAATTCAGTTATCATTCTTCAAGGCTCGCAAAGAAAAGTTCTCCTTTATATACTTAAATTGGTTTATCAGCATTAATACAAGCTGTACACTCCTAAATGCTTACTGCCAGTTGGTAGTAAATCAAGTTTTCATTTCACAACTGACATAAATGTTCAGTCTTTCTGAAATAAAATTTAAAGCTATACTTTCACTGACAAGCATGCAAGGTTTTCACATTATCTTCACCATGTGAAATTTGAAGTTATTTTAGATAACTTCATATGTCAAGGTAGCACAAGTTGGAGGCCAAAGCGAATTGTTCCACAGGCACTAATTGCCCTATTAAGACAAACCAAACATCACACTATAGTGCAGTGTAGTCTTGCAACATATTTTTATGCACTATGTTCAAGGTTTCTCTTAACTGTAGAGACTGTAGGACAAAAAAAGATTTCACGCTATTATTAACTTTTAAAACAAGTCAAAGAACTGACAATCTTTAATGTGTTGTGATGGTAAGAATCAATGCAGTATAATTGAACTTTCAGTAGCAGAAAGTGTACTTCGGTATATGAGAGGATCTAGAAGACAGTTTATTAAAACTATTAAATAGACAAAAATCCCCTCCCTAGATTTGTATTCCAATCTGCCAGCAAGTTTCCATACATCAAAAGCAAGTAAATAAAAAAATCTCTCCCAGACAACTTCAGACACACAACTAGTCTAATAAAACTAATAAAGGAGACCACATACATTGAAATGAGTGGAACACAACAAAATAATTTCAAAGTAGTTTGTAGACTAATTTCTGTGCCTCAGAGTACTTTAATATTGTTCCCACCCAAAATGCAATTTTCTGATTAAAAACTCAGCATACTCAAAGGAAATATGTACAGGTATTATTAAAACAAACTGGAAATATATATTTCAACATTTTTTTTCCCAGGGATAAAAATTAAAGGATCAAACTAATATGGTCTTTACTCCAATAAAAAGACTGTTCAAGAAAACTTAATTAATAAGACAGATGATATTGTTCTGTTACCTGTCAAGGGACAAGTGTTAATGATAATTGTGAAACTAAAATGTAAAGTAACTGAAAGACAGAATTAAGATCTATCAGGTTTTCACGTCTATGTGGTTCAGTTCAAAGTAACACTGAACTGGCATTAGGCATAAAAATAAATTTTGCTCTAAAACACCCTACAAAAAACTGACCAAATATCAGTATCAGATACACTGAATAAGTAAATAAGTACATAAGAACCTTTCAAATATCTGGTTTTAGCAAGGTATTAAAAATTAATTCAGCTGAAATGTAACCTATCAAATGCTAGTGCCTGAAAATGGGAAACAAAATAGATTCCTTTGTTATTACAAAATTAATAGTATAAATTCTGACTATGTGCTACCTTCTGTTACTAGGAATCTTCAGTTTTGGAGGGGAATTCTGCTCCAGTAAAGTTAAAAAAAGCAAGGCAGTGATTTCACTATAGCCACAGTTCTCATTTTGAATTCACATTAGTTTCACCTATATAAGAGCTGAACTTATCTCCCTACCTCAAATACATTGGGAATCAACCACTGTCTTTACCAGCAAAGTGTTTGCATGTGCTGAAACTGGATTCAAAAGGGCAACACCTTGCATGTACAACAAAGTTTTCCTTTAACTAATTCTTGACTTAAGTTGTTTTTTCTGTACAGGGCATGTTGTTCCTCTAGATAAGCAAAAGATCACAAAGTTGTCATCAGATATAAAAGGCCACTGAGTACTATCTCTCTGATTTTGGAAAAAACATCAACATCATATGCTGAAATGGCCATGCAAGATCTAGCTTCATGTCTGTATCTGGTAGCTGTCACAAGCTTTCTTATTTAGGAAGCTAAGTCTTAATAACTTCTGATAAAACTCAGTCCTTCTGCTAGGAAAAGAAGTTTAAAAAAATACTTTTTTTAATATTCAATTTAGATACAGAAGTAGAAATACCAGTTAAAATGTCTGGAAATGATTAGCCCATAAGGGAGAACTTGGTGCAAATCCCTGTTGAGAAAGTGCAGTTTGGTCAAAAACCAATGCTGATAATTTATTTATTTATTTATTTATTACATAAAGTGTTTAGTTGTCCCTCACAGCTGCCTCAGATCTGAATGGAGATTTGTACATAAAAGAATTCTTACCTAAAGAAAAATGAGAATTACTTTTGGACCTGGTGTTAATTGCACATATTAAAGCACAGAAATACAGCAAGTTTGCACTGTTATGTTTGTGTGAGTTTGTTGTGTTTTAACCTCAGTCAGCAACTGAGTACCACACAGCCACTCACTCACTCCTCCCCCCCACCCCCGGTGGGATGGGGGAGAGGATTGGAAGAGTAGAAGTGAGGAAAACACATGGGTTGAGATAAAAACTGTTTAATAATTGAAATAAAATAATAATAGCAATAATAATAATGTAATAATAATAATAATAATACACAAAGCAAGTGATGCACAGTGCAATTGCTCACCACCTGCCGACTGATGCCCAGCC
>NW_008794836.1:2702543-2714933 GCF_000699145.1 Aptenodytes forsteri | reverse complement strand
GGTGTGTTATCAACATTGTTCTCATTCTAAATCCAAAACACAGCACTGTACCAGCTACTAGGGAGAAAATTAACTCTATCCCTGCCAAAACCAGGACAGAGTTTAAGGCTTAGATGGCTTGTAGAACTCTTGCCTGCTCAAGGAAATGCATTTTCTACTTATGAGTGTCATTACTATCAATTAAAGTTTTGTCTGAGACAAAAAATAAATGGAATTCTGTCTCCAGGCTGTCTAACTAGCTAGAAAACATAACTATATGCACACTGCTGCCAACTTTCATTATTTTATCAAAAGCTGTAATGTATTTGTTATTTTCCTCAGAGGCTAGGGTCAGGGACTCACGTGAGCTCCCACATTTGCCTAATGTGCAAAAGATAAAACCATCAGAGCAAAACTCTTGCAAAACATGAGAGTTTGAAAAGTCACATGATTTTCCAGTGCTTAGGGTTAGTAATACTCATGTGAAGCTTTATGGAAACATTGATACTGGAAACAGAATTCATTCACTATAGGAAAATACAGTCTCAGGTATCAGCTAAACAAACTCCCTGTACAGGTGAACCATCTACCAGTTTGTTACTCCTCATGTATTTATGAACCACTACTAATGCTGAATGGTTTAATACATGGTATTTATTAAACTATCTAAAAATGTCACTTTGTCTTCCTAGATGTCAAGCATTGTCACGGTCATCTTTCTGGTTTCTCTTTGCAAATACATTGTTTAAGCTGCGTCTATAATGCAAAATTAACCCAAGTAATTGGAACCAAGTTAATTCACTTCATTGTCTGCCTAACAAGCACCTCCTTCCTCGCTCTGATTTTATGGCTCAGTTATACCCCTCGATTATGCATGCCATTTAATGGCACTTCCTCAGCCCGGAATCCTGGTGTGCAAACAAAACCAATGGTTAATACACTGAGTTATCAGGCATTCTTTAACTGATAAAA
Source organism: Aptenodytes forsteri (assembly GCF_000699145.1). Classification (NCBI taxonomy): domain Eukaryota; kingdom Metazoa; phylum Chordata; class Aves; order Sphenisciformes; family Spheniscidae; genus Aptenodytes; species Aptenodytes forsteri. The sequence goes on along the minus strand of NW_008794836.1, from coordinate 2,713,982 downwards.
AGATCATTCAGACCTATTTTGCACTTGAGAAGAGCTGCTTTTTGTTAATAATAATGGAAGAGATTTCGAGATTTCAAATGCCCAAGAGAAAGTTAGAGAGAAAAATCAATGGAATCTGCATTCTCAGCACATCTCAATTTCTTGGAAAAATCTCCCCTAGTGTTACCTCTACCCAAATAATGATTTATATCTATATTTACGAAGTAATCCAGAGTACAATAATTCACTACTCCTTATTTCCTTCTCAAAGATACTGCATACAGTCCTGCAGTTAGAGTTTACATGAGATGTTTCTCATTAATACATCCTTAGAGGTTTCATAATCACCTATGCCAGCATGTATTTTAAAACCTTATGCTCATTTTAAGCAGTGAGAGAGAGAGGTGTTCATTGCTGTTTCAAATGAATGATTTTCTATTGCAGTGAATTGAGCGTATGGAACTAAGGTTTGAGTGGTTTGGAAGTTTGCTAAGAATATTTCTCTCAGATCTAACTGAAACCAAGATGCAGAAAGCTTTTGGGGTTTTTGGTCCAGTCCTCACAATGCATTTATTCAAAGCAGTTAGCTATTTCTTGCTTTACACTGACACTGCATGTACAGAACAAAATATATAATACATATGTATGTAAGGCTTTGACTATCCTTCCTCAGGATGCCCCTGCTTGTTTCATGGGTAATGTGTTCAGTGGTATGCTCAAGTTTGATTTCATTCTTCTTAAATGTTTGTTTTCTTTACCAAGATTCTTTAAATTTTAGCCTTATAATTCTCTTTTAGTCACAAGCAAGGTGTTTATATTTTACTAAACTTGATGGATGTTTTCCTGACTACAGAGAGGTTTAAAGATGCCAGCTTTATTATTACTGTCAGAGCTGCCAGGTACCTCCAGCACAACAAAAATTGTTTGCACTTTAAAAGTGTTGATGTAAATGATTTTAATGTGATAATTTGCATTAGGTGTTAGAAACGACCATGTACTTACATCTAATACCTTTGCAAGTAAGTGCAAGAAGTGTAAAATCACTATGGTGCGGGTCTACTGGAATCAAACCTTTTCCACCTGTCAGAGCCATCAGTAGAACATACTCAAATTATCATTCACCATTTTGTAGTGTATTTTTGAAAAAAAAAAAAAAAATCAACCATCTTAAAAATCAGTATTAGATCATTTTATTTCCATTCAGTTGCTTATTTGCTTTCAGTGGAAGTCAACAGCATTGAAAGTATCAATACTACCTTTCTTTAACCCAGTCTCACCAAAAAATGACTACCTCAATAATTGCAGGGCAGTCATTGCTGTTGAGAGATTTGTGAAAGGGCTGATTTAAAAATTCTTGAAAGTGCTACTAAAATAAGCATAACCTAAACATGAAAAGAAATAATACTGATACCATAGACCCCACCTCAAAATGCTAACACTCAAGTGACAGAACTGGGTCAGAAATCTACAGTTTGCTGAAGCAAAAAATAATCACACCTCAGTGGTCTCTTAGCTGACTCTGAGTATTCATATTTTAAACAAGAATTACTATTTCTTAACTGACATACTGCTTATAAACAAAGTACAAAATATGCATGAAGAACAATGACAAATAAAGGAAGATAATATTCTATATCACCACATTTTTTCCTCTCCTTTGCACATCACCTAGAAATGATATATTTATTAGAGAACTTTAGGAAGAACCATAGTTTCTAACTTGATTTTCAAGTCCTTTAAAGACTTTTGAAATGCCTAGTTCTAAATCACATGGATATTATTCTGTTAGCTGATATGAATGCAAGTGGAAAATGTAATATTTTTTGGTGGCTGGTTTCATCACGTTCTGCTGTATAGAAACTGTGGGAGTGTGTCATTTCCAGACATGTTTACAGTGTCTTCAAAACATGAAGATAATCTTAAACAACATCGATAGATATGTTTATTGAGCAAACCAGCCATATTTTAACTCTTCAGTAGCAACAGTGGTAAGGTATTAATAATTGTTCCTTAGATTAAAAATCTCTGATTTGATCGTCTTGAATTTTAAGTATGACTGCATTCAGTCTATTTCTTTGAAATATCCATTTTTCACTGATCCCAGAAAAAAAAAACATTTTTCTAGCCACTGCTCATTCTCCAGATGCCTTCCAATTTCTCTTCCCTCTGTACTTGAGCAGCTTTTTTATTTGCACAAGTACCTATGCACATATTAATTCCTGAACTCCCAAATTTACTCCTCTGTTCTTACCCTCTCATTTTATCTAGTCCATTTGACAGAGTGGAAAATTTCCTTCTCCAACTTTTTACCTTCCTTGAACACCTTCCTGTGTGTTTTTTTAGATGACTGAATTTCTTTTCCTTCTACCCTCTAAGTGTTCTCATCCTTTCTTTTTAACATATGATCTCATTCACTTTGAAAACTGTATCAACATCTGAAAAGTCCTACTCACAAATACTATTTCATTGCTCATCTACCTTCTAATACTGTTTTTATTTTGCCCTTACTTTCTGGTTGTACTAATAGCAGTAAACCTAATACACTAAATCAAAATGCTCTTTCCTTCTTTCCAGGACCAAAACTGATAAATGAAGATGAGTTACCTTCTTTCATCCTTTTAAGCTATCAACTATATATCTTCACATATATAGGTATATTTTAGTGAAAAACTCATATATTTGCACTGAAGAGGCAGTGTTAACTCTAGGTTCTAAATCTCTGTACTTTTGTTTTCTTCTATGTTTTTACAGTGTCAAAACAATGCAAGTAATCAATAAGTACTTTGCTGTTTCTTGTATCGGGCTTTGCTCATAGCTAACAGATTTATATTATGTTTCATCTTCTGTTCTTTATCTAAATGTCTGTGGGTGGAAATGGAAGAAGACAGAGAAAGCTATGTGCCTATTAAATTTACAACATAATGTACTGTATAGCACAAGATAACCCTTATTTATGCCTAACAAGAGCCTAATCAACATACATTATTGAAATTAGTTCTTATTCTTTGCGTGCTAAATATGTAACATATTTAAGGGAAAACCAAAGTAGTGTAACAAGTGTACACTAAATTACACTGATTCGGCATACAGTAGACACTTTAAATTGAGTATATGGCAACTGCCACAGTTTTGATATTCTGTCAGGCTGTTAGGAATGGCAGAAGTATACATTAAGCAGGGAAGCACCTGATTTATGTTACTCTTTCCTGTTGTCTGCCTCTGCTGCTGTATCCATTTTGCAGACCTACTAAATGAAAGTAACCTGTGTTTCTAAATGCGCCCATTTTTATGATCAGCTGAAGCCATCATTTACATAATGGATGAATTTGACTTGGAGGCTTTCAAGGGAATTGCAACCTATTCCATGGGGTAACTGGATGCAATTACCACTGCCTTGAACTGCAGAATTCAATGCTGTCATTATTACTAATTCAAACTAGTTCCAACTACTTCTACTACAAATCCCTAATTTGTATATACAGCCTACTTGAAGGCATATAATTAAAAAAAAAAAAAAGTAGCATTGTAGAATTATGGTAAAATATTTATTCTGATATGCTTACGGTACTGTTCGAGAAGACATTCTGGAATAGAAATATTTATCACTACAGTGACGACAGTTTCATTAAGTCTTTAGTACTTTAGGCTATGTATAACCTTTTTGGGAGAACTTCCATATAATTAGCCAACAGTCACAAAAAAATATTGTTTCCACTCCTGTCCCATCATATTCTAGAGGCACACCACACACATTTTTCACTTAGAATGAACACTACATGAAGATCTTTCATTGCTGAAACTCCTAAGTCAGACACATATCTTACTTCATTTTCCTTTTTCCATATTAGGGTTTGGGGTGGGGATTTTTATATATTTGTACCCACATTTTTGTCAATACTAAAAACACTAGTGTATCTTCCTATTGTCACAATGCTGCACTGCAATTTATTTTTGTTCAGTGTTTAAGACCTTTGTAGATTATTTTTTTTCATTGAATAGGAACAAGAACCTTAACCAAGGCATCCTAAATAAGAATTTGAGAAGAAAGAACAAAGAAGATCAGTTCCAAACAAATATACCAGCACAGGAAAAAAAAAAGATTGACTGTTTCAGAATATTTCACTCCATACTGCACCTGAGACATCATCTTTTCATATCCTGTCCAAAAACTGTACAACTGTGAAAAATCCACAGAATCACAGAAAATAATATTTTGAGATATGGGTTGCACAACACAGAAAAATCAGAATCCATGCACTGGTCAGCCCTATTACTATAGCACAGACACAGCCTACCAAACTTATTTACAAAAATATTTCAAATTAAGACTAATACATCTCACAAATGATAGGAATTCTCTATCTGGGAATATCAGGTATTTCAAAATATATTTTCAGCAGAAGCCAACATGAAAAAAAGAAAGGAAAAGATCACAACTAGGATAGTCTGAAATATTTTCAGTAATATTTTCAAGCAAACACAAAAATTGCCACTATGCACAGAATTCCCTGACTTTTGTCCTTAATTTTAGACATTCACTATGTAAGGGAGATTGCACTGCAGTTTGGAAGATGTCGTTGAGCAGACAAGCACAGCCAAACCACAGCAAGACATCTGAACAACATATGTCATATTGTTATCATTTCAGGTGTTTACTTAATGGAAGTCCAGACATTTGTGTTTATCTCTTTTATTGAGAGTATTCTAATTGAGATCAAGATGACACACAACACAAATAGTGTGTGCATGGGGAAGAAATAGATTTCTCTTGTAAGTAACTGAACAACTAGAAATCAAAGTTTCATGGGAAATCAATGCAATTTAAAGTCTTCAGTGAACTTCCACAGGAAGGCTGCGAAACTTACTTTTCAAAACTGTGTCTGTGCAATCTATATAGATTACTACAAAATAGGCCTGCAGTTTGGATCACTGTAGTGGATATAGCTTTTGTATAAGGTACCTATGGAGAACATCACTGTTAAATAAGAATTTTACAGGCAATATAACATTTCAAAAACCACTTGAAATTAGTCCTTCCCTATATTCTGACTATGAGACGTATGCATTCACCTATTACATTTGTTCAAACTTTTATCGTGGAGACATATTGCGTTACATTCCACGAGAGAATCACTCTAATTTTACTGTTTTTGAAAGCTTATGCAGTTCTATGGGGAGAGGAAGAAAAAAAAAAAAAAAAGAAAAAAAAAGGGTTTACAGTAGTGGAACAGGTACTGCGTGAGTGTAAGAGGAATAGATGTACAACATCTGCTATGTCTTCTCATCTCACATCATCACTGTATGACAGTTCCCTCTCTCCCATCTTATTTTGACACAAGAGCATTGGACCTTACATCTCATCAGTGCTGAATGTGACATCATCTAAATGATGGAGAGAAACATATTTTTACTATCATCAGCCAAAAAAACTATTTTGAATGTCTTTTTTTCCTCAATGTTACAAATCCCCTCCAACAAGATGAATAAAGCGTACAATACTATTTTCTTAGCTTCTTTGATAAAGGCCAATGAAACTTACACCTTGTTGCTGGATTTACAATAACAGAAGCAACTAGCACCTCAATCTGCATTTTTAAACTAATCAGAGTGCCTACATATGTCATATTTCCAGATTCAATAGAAATGCTGTTTGCTGCCACATGTAAAACTCTAACAGATGATAAGGTATTGTTTGATCCCTGATGTTTATTTTGCCAGGATGTGGGGATCTGACGAGCCCTGTGTATCCACCTAATATAGGCTATATTAGAATAAGGATAGAGTTGCAGCTCAGAAGACAAAAAAAAGTGAACCCAAGTTTCCTATACAGTCAGTAAGAAGAAAGATGATTTTGACCACCTAAATAGAAGCCTATCGCACTTAATGCAAAACCCCCTTAGACATCTGTTAGTTTTTAGAACTATCTAATACCAAAAAAGGATCATTTAATGCTCTATGCCACACAACTCTGCATATGTCTCCATCCTTACTTTTCAAGTAAGATTGCTTATTATGGAGTGAGAGGAAGAAGGGTACCCAGAGTGGATGTGTTTCCTAAACTAAAGGAATATTTCTGAGGCTACCAAATTACTACAAGCACATGAGTTGCTTGGATTTTGTTCATAACTTGTAAATGAAAGCTTTTATGACTTTAACTAAACAGGTCCACTCTACACTATCTACTGCCTTCTTTCAGATGCACACACTTTGGCCTTCATCACTAAAAATATGTTTATGGTACTACTCAGAAAAATAAAATACTGCATTAGTGTGGGCACAGAGTCCTGCTGAACAAAATACCTGCCAATTGAACCTACCCTACAAGACACTTCCTACTGTAAATTTAGTCTTTGAAAATATACTTCATGACAGCAGTCCTGCTGTGGAAAGCAATTTTGTTAGTATTTGCAGCTTGTAATCCATGAAGAAATTCAGTCCATTTACATTCTGACTCTAGCTGATACTCTCTGAAAGCCCTTTTTCTTCAAAAGCACTTTTCAATACAATGTCTGAGGAAACTTAAAATAAAAATAATTAGTTAATCATTTCAAACTCTAATTTTTTAAGAGAATTGGATTCAATCGAGCCTTAACAATTTTGTAAAATACGATGGGGAAAACTACTTTCACCTGTAGCTTTACGGGAAATTGAAGACTTCAATGCCTCCAGTACTTCTGTTTCTGCTACAGGGACAACTTCTATAACCCACTTTTTGTCATCTCTGAGAGCAGCAGAGGGCTGGCAGCTTATTTAAAAAGTAAACTTTTTTGGTTTTTATTTTATTTTGCATCGATAGCTAAAAAAAAAAAAAGTTATTCTTGTTCAGGTCTGCAGATTATGTAACAGTTTTATATAAAGTAACTTTTAATATTTAGCAAGTCATACATAATAGCTTTTAGTGCTTTTAAATGAGAGATTAGATATTGGTCTTTTTTACTGTCCTGCCAGCAGCATTTGTGATTTCTTATGTATGTCTGAATGGTGTTAACAGAACTAAGAGACAGAACCTGGTATACATAGTATACTCTGTTATGTGAAGCTTAGTGACCTTCAAAAACTTTCTGGTTTTTAAAAATGCTGCAAGAATTTTTGCAGCATATTTTCTAACTTTAAAAATGCTGCAAGAATTTTGGCAGCATATTTTCTATCTTGTTGCTTTTTTTCTTAAATGAGATGCGCGTATTTTATCAAATGAAATTTAAAAAAAACTTTATATATATTTGTATATCCATTTATTTTTGTACGATGTATTTATATATACATTTATTAATAAAGAAATACATTTGAAAATAGATGGAATTTATTTCAATTTCTGGAATCTATACTATTTGCCAACCATCTAACAATTATTCTAGAGTATATTTATGACTGAATAGTTTAATACAATTAGAACTGGATCCTCTTATTTGAGTGCAGACCTGTGCATAGAACAACTGAGAAGTAATACAGAAAAATTATTTTAGCCATAGAAAAATCATATTCTGTTGTGAGAAAATGTACATGAGCAAGTTATTTTTTGAAGAAAAATCATATTCTGTTGTGAGAAAATGTAGATGAGCAAGTTATTTTTTGATAAGTTTGTCCTAAGTTCTTTCCTGTACACTAGTTTTTTTATGATATTGGGCCTTCAGACTGCTGAAATGTGGCAAAGCTATGTTTTAAGTACCTGAAACTGTTGTAAACTCTAGCTAAATATTTCTTCCCTTTTATTTCACATACTTGTCCTCAGGCTTTACCAGATTCTGTATGATAACTGATTAAACACTCAAAACTCTGGCAGGCTACAGAGAGCTCCACAGGATCATTTATGTGCCTAAGTCTGAAATACCTATGCTCTAACATGCTTCATTCACTAGCCACACCTAACACAGGGAAGGTTTTACCAGGAAGATTTCTTACTAAGATATCACGAGCTCTCCTTGCTGGTACAACTAAAAGCAGCTATGTTTTGATGGTGCTGAGCAAATCAATGCTGAACAGGGTTCCTGAGACATCGTTTTGATTCTCCCTGATGAGCCTCTAAGCTGCTCTGCAGGGCCCGCCAGGAAGGCAGCCGGCGTGGTGCGCTCCCTGCAAAACACACCTGGAGAAGATGGCGACAGTGATGCCCACATCTTTCCCCAAAAGACCCAGTGGTGAAACCATTCTTCCCTTCCTGCATGCGTACTCAACTCTCTTGTTTCTCATTAGTGTGTCCTAATCATTAATTTACATAGGGTTTTTTTGTTTGTTCCTTGTTTTATGTGGCTAGGGGGGAAAAGACACTCCTAGTCAAGTTTAGCTATTCCTCTTTAAATGGAATAAATGGAAGCTCATTAAGCAAAAGAGAAGAAAGAGCAATGGTTGGTCACGCAGATTACTGGTAAAGACACTTGCTTGGGAAGAGAGGATGTTCCAATTTCTTTTATGATCTCTGTTAAATACATCAAAATTACAACAGTAGAGAAAAATGAGATCTCAGTCCTCCTCCTTCTGGGTGAGTATGCCAAAACCACGTGTCTGTCACTCCTTTTGGATCTGCCTTGATATTAGTTTCAAGTCATGCAGAGCTCTTTTATTAGACTCCACTTCTTCAACTACAAGCAATACTGCCTGCATTGATCTCGTTTCCTACATAAAAATCACAGAGCTAAGATCAGGATTTGATCTGTGTCACTGAAATTCGTATCAATTCACACTCCCAGGGTGTTCAGATGCTCTCTGAACAACAAGAAATCTGGAAAGCACATGCCTCATTACTGTGCCATAAAGCAATACTGATTAATTCCTCCCTTGCCTTAATGCCTGGGTGTCTCAAAGCCTTTACTGTTGATCCAGGTTTTGTAGTGAATAGAAGACTTTAATGGTAATTCATGTATCTGATTTTCACCCTGTATGCCAGTACTACAAAAAGGCACTCCCCTGATGGAGTAAACTGATCCTATCAGTCTACAGATGGCTTCAGCTGCCATTCATGATGTTTCAGTAGGGCATCCCATAATCCTCACCTTCTGGCACCAACACCTATAAGCAACTATTGTTTCAGAAAGTCATGAGGTAATGTCTGATGCTTTCAGAGATGGGTTGTTTCCCTCTGTTGGAAGCTTGTTCTTGTACCGGTTCCAGGAACAGGCCTTTTCACTTTCTGGGACTTTGTTCAAAAGCTATAGTATTTTTAAGAAGTTTAGTATGATAGGCACTGATTCATTCCCAGAGTAGCAGTCTTTTCACCAATTCTTTATTAACTGTATTTCTTCTGAAGTTGGATGTATGCCTGTTCCTTTGTAAAGAAATCAAGTTGTTTCTGTCACAGCAGGCAGTTCTCAGCAAGCTTTAGATCCTATTCCCCACCCTCACTATACGCTAGACAATTTAACATGTTTCTCTCACAGCGACTGTACATGAGGATAATAAATGACTAGCCATTCCAAATCCTGCCGTGCCTCTGGCATTTTCCTCTTGATGATCTCAAGAGCACTATTAACACCAAATATACAACTGTGGCTAAGAGATAAAATACCAAAGTCCTTCTTCCTTTGGAAGAATGCCTTGCAGCGTAAGACTCATTAATCTCCCAACTACTTTGTTTGGGTGCTCCCAACCACGCATTTAAGAACTACTCTACATTTCATCTGATACACAAAGTGACACTCAATGAAAACTGTGATTTCCTCTACACCACCTCCCCCCTTTTCTAAATCTTCTGGAACTGGAAGGCCTGTATCATAAAATTTTCATTTAATCTTAATTGAACATCAACCAAGGAATGACAGAAGCACTGTTTCCCTAAGATGACAAGACCAACTTTTTCCAAGTCCCATTTGCGAGAAGTACTTAAGTTCTGTAGTCAGGCAGTCCCGGAGCATGTCTGACCCCCTGGTACTGACAAAGTACTAGGTATCAACTTTGCCATTTTCCTGTTACAGGGAATGCTTTTGCAATTCGAGCATGCTGGGCAACATCTGCTGAAGCTGCTACTGCCTCTCTCTTTTTATGTGCCGCAATAATCTGCTTCATGTGGAAAACATAGTGCCAAATGGAGAGAAAAGAGGGCCAGATCAAAAGGGGGGAAATAGGCAAAATTTGTGCAGTGGGTTGAAGTTTAACACAAGTGAAGATGAAAGAACAGGCAAGCAGATGAGCATCTCTGTTATCGGTCTCACCAATGCTGCTTATGTCTCTGCCAACTTGCTCAACTAATCTTCCCACCATTCAGTAGGTTCACACCAAACACAAATAACAGCAGCTGCAAAGCATGCATAAAAATGTTGGAATTCAAATCTCTAGATGATAATGCAATACAATGGCACAGTCTTGATTCTTCCTCTTGTCTATTTATTATGGCAAGGCTAGCAATGAACCATTCCAAGAGGACAGTGCCAGCTCAGAGGGCAGAATTAAGTAAAATTTAATAAACTGAGCTAGCTAGGAAAACAGGAGGTGTAAAGGTGAAAGGCAGCAATTTCTGATGGGGATTAGAATCCATCAGAAAAATTGTTACCATTGGAAAAGCAGTTGAGAAAAACGAAGGTAATTCTGTCAGGCGAGGCCTCTTCTGCTGCACCCTGCCTCTGGGCTGGCTTAGGGATGCAAATTCCCTCACAGTGCTTGCCGGTGATCACCAGAGTTTGCCTTTACAGTTCCAGTTTAGAAGACAGTGCCAGGACTGACACCATTCACCCAGTTTACTTCTCAGTGATCCTGGGGAAAGATAAAGGCTAGGACAGGGAGATAAATAAGAATATAGTAAAATAAATAGTGGTTTAAGGAACTGCATCTCCCACATGGCATATTGCATACATCCTGAACCTATCCTCAACCCAGAAAACTTAATATCTCCCCATTTGTCAAATTTCAAACAACATTTACACTTTTTTTTTTGTCTGTCAAGCAGATTAAAACCCTCTTTTGCTGTATATTTATCCTTCAGCTGACTGTTGACAATTTTTTTCTGCTCAGTTTCAATCAGTTCACAATGCGAACCCAGCCTGAAAACATGACAATTTCACCAACCTCAGCCCAACTGCCAGCATTGCAAAGGGTGCCTCCCATCACTCTGCTCTGCTCCGGTCATATACAGTTTCCTTCCCTTGACTGAGGGGTTCCAGCACCACCATACATTTTTGAAAGAGGCTTATTCTAGGTCCCTATTCCCTGTCCCAGGAGTCTATCCTTACTCTTTCATCCCAACATTTCTCCTCATTAAGCCAACTACACATAGGGATTTCACGCTTGCCAGTTCAGTTTCATCATGTTCTGATTAACATTTAGCCCCTTTACCCAATTTGTAGATTAATCCTTTGGACACCTCTCTCTCTAATCATAGAATCACAGAATCATAGAATCATTAAGGTTGGAAAAGACCTAAGATCATCTCGAGTCCAACCATCGACCCAACATCACCATGCCCACTAAACCATGTCCCTAAGCACCTCATCTACTCGTCTTTTAAATACTTCCAGGGATGGGGACTCCACCACT
>NW_008794836.1:2698740-2701901 GCF_000699145.1 Aptenodytes forsteri | reverse complement strand
ACTCAATCCCCTCATCCAGATCATTGATAAAGATATTAAACAAGACCGGCCCCAGTACTGAGCCCTGGGGAACACCACTCGTGACCGGCCACCAACTGGATTGAACTCCATTCACCACAACTCTCTGGGCCCGGCCGTCCAGCCAGTTTTTGACCCAGCGCAGAGTCCACCTGTCTAAGCCGTGAGCCGCCAGCTTCTCTAGGAGAATGCTGTGGGAGACGGTGTCAAAGGCCTTGCTGAAGTCCAGGTAGACCACATCCACAGCCTTTCCCTCATCCACTAGGTGGGTCCCCTGGTCATAGAAGGAGATCAGGTTGGTCTAATCAGTTGGAAAAGACCTCTAAGATCATCGAGTCCAACCATCGACCCAACACCACCATGCCCACTAAACCATGTCCCTAAGTGCTTCATCCTCATCCTGAGGTGGTCAGGACACCTCTCTCTATAATGAAGCCATGCTATAGATTAGGGATGACTGCATTTAAGCCCTCTAACTTGGAAAGGGACAAGCCATCCTGTTAGGGTACACACATGGCAGTTTGGAAATGGAAACTTGTAGATTTGGACCAAGAGTGAAGCCGCATGCATTTAGAGAGCTTCTTTGGTTAAAAAACACCACCACAGACAAAAAAAGGCCCTACTTTCATTTCATGTATCAACTAAAAATTAGGCCTCATTATGCTCATTAGCATGTAAAATCTGATTCAGCTCCACTGAGTAGCTGAAGTAATCTGGACAGTAACAATTGATCCACAGAATTCTTTTGAACTACACTGTAATTTTTCCCAATTTCCTTCACTTCCGTATGACTAATGACTGCAAAATATGCTACTGTAAAGCATATGTTGCATTTGGCTCTCCCCATGTACATTTTCTTCACCATACTTGATAACCTTGCTGTTGATTATGCTGCATTCCTCTGTCAAAGGCAAGGATTTAAAAATACTGTATTTATTTGTGATTATTAATTCCTTGTCTTCTATATTCTTATCAAGTCTACTCAATGATTTATTTTCCTTTGATTAATTTGAAAACTATTATGAGCTAGCTATATTATCTACCTATATTATTATGTTAGGAAGCTTTTGCATGTAAGAAACCAGTGACTCAGTTGTCCTTGATGTGCTCCTGTTTATCATTCTCGGATTTGCAATAATTCCTGCCAAATCAGCCTTCCTTTGTTCCTCAAGCTTTTAGCTCGTCTAGTAGAAAAGTGCTCTCATAAATTGTGCTTCATTTGGGGATAAAATATTCATCAAACTTCTCCATTACTGTTTCATAATCATTTCCATCATCTTCACACTTAAATGCTAAGGTTTAAAATATTTGTTCTGCCTTCATCCCCTTGACATACATAAAGGCAGCATGGCTACGCTTCCTTGCCCTGTACTTTTGGCTCTATGGCTATCCTGTAGTGGGTCAAGCATTACTTTCCATCAGGGCAAGGTCCTGAACAGCTAAACACAAAACCTTCAGGATGATCTATTTCTTCTTTTATCCTAAATATGTACTTATATCCTTGTTTTACTAAACAACTCCTTTTGGACATACATTTGACTTAGTTACTAACCCTAGCAATTGATTTACAAAAGCTCCAGGTTCCACATGTACACTTACTTACCGAACACATTTTCCTCTACTACTGAAGTGGAAAATACTGGTTATCACTGCATTGTGGTTTTGAGAAAAAAACCCTGCTGCTGTTTGTCTCTTCTCAAGAAAGTCAAATAACTAGTTAGAGTTAAAAAAAAGAAAATCAACACGCACACACAAAACCCCACCAAAACAACACTTATGTTAAGTGTTGTTTGTCTCTCTGCAAGTGTCTAGCTGGTTATTTGACTTTCTTACACATAACAAAAACATAATAAAGAACTAATCCCACTCAAAAACTCAGAGCTATCTCAGCTTTATCGGTGATGCCTCTCCATTAGTACTTCAGAACAAGTACTTTGTTATAACAGTCACCAAAATTAATTTCATGAGCTGTTCTTCACAACTTCTAGTCACATATTTCTTGATTTATCTGAAGAGAACTTAGTCCACACAAGAGTGGCCTCCTTTAAGAGCCTAATAAATTAGATTTAGGCTCTTTATAAATAATTTTTACTAGATTCACCTGCCCTTTCAAAGAAACCAAACACACTATCATTCATTCACAAACTGAAATTCAAAATGTACTTTTTGGCAGATGGGCATAGACAAATCAGATGGGGGGGGGGGAAAGCTTTATTTTGTATTTCTCCAGAAGCCAGCTCTGCCAGATCTTTTGTGGATTTCCTCACAGTTGTTTTACCGAGATAGTATTGTCCACATCCATTGACAGCAGTCAAAATAATCCTCACCCATAATAGGCTTAATGTTTGAGCCAGAACCTGACTCCTCCAAGTGGGAGTTAACATCATTGAGCATCAGAATAATTCAAGATGTAACTTGTTGGGGCTGTACTTCTGATTAGTACAGGTCATTATACCTCTGTGTGTGTGTGCATGCACACACACACACGCGTGCTCACAAACACAGTGCTAGAGAGAGGAAATTATTTCTTTCCCTTTTCAGTCCACACCACCTTTCTCGTTCCTCTCTCTGCTTTGCATTTAAAAACTTCACCTTGGCTAAGGGGTGCAAGCTGAGAGATACAGGGTGCAAATTAAAAGGGTACAAATCAACACACTCTTATTTTACCCTCTTTATATAAATTATTTTCAAACTGGTAATCACATGAATTGGTAGCACACTAACATGGAGGTTATGAACAGCATCTGTTCTTAGATATTTAAAGATGGGCATCTTGCTCAGCAACACAGCTCACTCTGTTCTGGCAAACATGATGAAAAAGGTGCCACCTTATCTTTCAAGAAAGAGGTGTGTGTGCGCATGGGGAGAACAACAACACACAAACATACACTAGATTTCCAAGTTTCACTTTTCTTTGAAATCCTAGAAGACTTCTCACTGCGGTCCCTTGCCATTCTCTGTTCATTCCCCTTGCAGTACTGATGCATAAAAATCTCTACATATTTCTTTGCTAGTAGGAGCTGTCAAATTACCATGAGATTATACTGCAGCATTGTTGTGGTTTAATCCGGCAGGCGGCTAAACACCACACAGCTGTTCACTCCCTCCCCTCCCCCCCTGGGATGGGGTGGGGGAGAGAATTG
>NW_008794836.1:2697977-2698584 GCF_000699145.1 Aptenodytes forsteri | reverse complement strand
TGTGCCCCCTCCCAGCTTCTCGCTGGCAGGGCATGAGAAGCTGAAAAGTCCTTGACTAGTGTAAGGGCTACCTAGCAACAACTAAAACATCTGTGTGTTATCAACATTATTCTCCTCCTAAATCCAACACACAGCACTGTACCAGCTACTAGGAAGAAAATTAAGTCTATTCCAGGTGTCCTTATGGAAAAAAATGAGTACCAGAGGCCTAAAATTCGTAAGTCCAAAAGAATAGTTATGAAATTTTCTTTTCTTAGGTTCAAGTGATAACTCAAAAGAAACCACAGAATCTGTGAAGTGAAACTCAAAAAGAAAAACTAAGACCACTTGATACTTTCATTACTCACTTTTCACCTTTCTCACAAAAGTATTAAATTTTATTGAAATTACAAAGTGAGTTTGTGGCCACAAATGGCCACACCACTTATATCCAAACATACAAACTTCTTCTATCCCAAAACATTTCCTCCTTAGAGGTTTTGTTGTTGTTTTTTTGTGGTTTTCTTTTTTTTAAACAGTATTTAGCTTTGCTTCTAGTGCACTGCTTGTGCTGCATTAAATGAAATAAAATCAATGCTATGTATACATCAATAAGTATTTCAAAGAC
>NW_008794836.1:2684616-2697955 GCF_000699145.1 Aptenodytes forsteri | reverse complement strand
AATGTCTTCCTTTCTGCAAGTTAAGAAATGCACAATTTTCCCATCAGTGCAATAAAAATGAAGTTAATGGCAAAAATACTGAAATATTTTAGGTTTTGCAAACAGTGCCTCCATTTTAATCTTATTTTTTTTACACTGTAGTTTTCAAGTGTAAGAAGAAAAGAGACAAACTCCCATCATGTATACCACCCAATTCTTGGATGAAGGCATACAGGTCAGAGATAATACTTAAAAAAAAAAAAAGAAAAAAAAAATTCTAGTATTTCAGTACAACTTAAAAAAACCCTGTTTCCATCTCTAATCCCCTATATAATATATATGGAATTGA
The DNA here is from genome assembly GCF_000699145.1 of Aptenodytes forsteri. Lineage (NCBI taxonomy): Eukaryota > Metazoa > Chordata > Aves > Sphenisciformes > Spheniscidae > Aptenodytes > Aptenodytes forsteri. Next base: position 2,697,627 of record NW_008794836.1, on the reverse strand, counting down.
ACTGGATATTTTTGCCAATGTTATTCTACTTTGAAAAGCTACTTAATTCAGAAGATTCAAGGCAAATTTAATTCATTTGTAAACCTGTTGAAGCCAACAGTCGTGCCAGTCATAAATTTGAGTAAATATACTTGTTTTTCTTTTGGTGAGGTAATTGATAATAATTCATTTACAGCTTTAGAATTGCAACTTTCCTGGGGATACTTTGTACAATATTTAAAAGCAAGTATCAGAGAATATAGTGCAAGAGAGAAACATAAAAAAGAATCTTGGAGAAAAAAAAAGAATAGATGAAGGATGAGAAGAGAATTGGCTTTGATTGGAAGAACTTATATTTATCACCACCTATATTCTATGTACTAGTCAGTCCTGGTGTATGATTCCCAGAGGTATGTCTTTCTCAGCATCATGCCACAAGGCATTAGATAATACAAAGCAGAACTGTAGTTAAAATTCTTATTATGTACTACGTTTTCCTACTGTTGCCTCTAAGGCAAAAAGAGAGCATTGAGCTCTATTGTATTGAAGCCTTCAAATGTAATTTCAGCCTAATGCTTTGTATTAATGTGTGACATCTCTGAGAGCTCTGCTCTACTTCAGAATGAAAGAATGACTCACGTACTGCGAGAGGCACATCTGTGATTAAATATGGCAATGGTATTTACAATGCACAGCCACATGGCAAAATAGCTGAAGAAATGATGAGAAGAAGGTTCCACCACAAAAAAGGTGGAGCCAATTTATGTAGACAGATTGCCAGTACTCCAAGCAGAAAGAAAACAAAAAATTAGCCTGGCATCCATACTTCTGCAGAAAATACTGTTATCTTTAATAAATACAATTAGACAAAGATATTAGCCTCTGCTAAGAGCATATAGCTTACTCATTCAGCAATGTCATGTTTTATAACTTTGCATGGATGAGGTCTCCCAGTCAGATATCAACTTGGTTTTGACCTGCATGTTTTCCAGGAACTGATCATACTACTGTTTGTAATTACATACTCATAAATTAGTCCCCAGGGTAGAAAATGTTTAATTTTCTTTTTCCTCTTCATAAGTTTACACTTTTTTAGTTAGTCCCAGTGCTTTGACAAAAAGATATTATCACTCCATTTTTTGCTGAGGAAAATGCATAGAACTTCCTCAAACATAATGCACGAAATCATCTTGCTTTTCAAAATAATAATGACACTATAGAATATCAACACAATAATATATACCCAACTGCGGATAGTTTCCTCATTTTTCATCATCCATGTTACATTCTGAAACAGGTTTCAGCAACATACAGTTCTGGTGTCTCCTCCGCATAGCTGCTCTCCTAGCACCGAATTTCATGTGATATCTGCTTCTCTACCATATACTCTTTAGTGGATTTCTTTAGCTTTTCATTATACATCTTTACTGGAAGACTATGTGGTCAAAACCTAACATTAATGAAAATTTAAAAAAATGCATTCTCATAATGTACCATAATGCATGTGGATCGTAGCAATTGTGCAACAACTTTTAGCAGCATACGAGCAACAGGAACTGTTTTAAAAAGCAAAAGATTTAAATGGTGGGAAGCATACACAGCCAGGTACTGAAAATTTTAGAACAAAACCACTCTGGACCCACTGGACTCAAAGGCAACTTTGTCAGTACATTTTGTAGAATTACACACAGTAGCTTTACCTGGTGTCGTTGTGTCATGGTCCAAACAATATCCAAATCTGGAGCAACTTGAATTTTTATTGAATTTGATAGCTCTCCTTAAGCTATCCCACTGCGTAAGTGCAAATACAGAAATGCTTGTGGTTTCCAAAAATGCCATATATTAAGAAAGACGGCATGCTGTAGGAATTAGTTCATTTTAACATGGTTTCTGAGTAAAAAAATGACAGCAATAAGAATGATGCAAAGAAAATTACATCTCTTTATCCTAAAAGCCCAGGTAATGCAGTTTAAAAGTTATAAAGTGGGAATTAAAAGACACTCAGAGCCTAATATTTTTTGTCAACTTAAAAAAAAGTGTTGACAACCCCCTACCTATAATAATGCCTGCATAAAACACTACAACTATTTCCAGTACATTGTTTTCTTTACTGTTATTAGCTTACCTTTCATGAATCATACTCTGGAAATTTGGAAGAGTTTTAATACAGAACTTACTGTACAAAAATATTTCTAAGTTATACAGCTTCAATTTGAAAAAGAACTACAATCCAGAGTTTGAATTTTAGTATCAGAGAACCATAATGGAATAAAAGATAATCTGATGATTAAGAACATGTTTCAATGATTGTTTATATAAACCTTTCAATATGCCTATGTGTATGCATCATTTTGGGCCCAGTTTCTAAAACACATCCCATGGCAGAAATCCAAAAGAAAAATGAGTGTGTAAAATATTGATCCAAGATAAAAGCCAAATTCCCATTCAAGATTTTACCAATGAGGGTTGGGGTTTGTTTTTTTTCTTGTAGTCTATCTTGTTCTTCAAAATCAATTAATGGCAAACCTTTTTTTTTTAAATATAAAAAATTATCCAAGCTCAGACTGTATGACTCTATACTTAGTGCTTATATTTTGGTTCAAATATTAGTATTTTATATTAAATCAGTTCTGTTCTCAATGCCTATATGAAAGTGTCAAATCAGCAGCAGGAAAGAAAAATATGCACAGTTTATTAGGAAATACATGATATTCTAATAACAATGTTGAAAAGGTAGCTGGGGAGGTGGGAAACAGCCTCCTCAGGCTCCTGTAAGATGTGTATGTCAGGTCTGTTCTGTGTAAATGAGCAGGGAACTCAGAAATAACCTTTTTTGGTTTGCTTTAATAAGATGTGCTTTCTCAGCTCACTCTTTACCTAGTGAGATTACTTTATAATTTCCAAGCAGAACTTCCCACAAATTTGCACAAATCTCAGCTCAAAACTTGGTCCTATTTGGAGCAACAGAGTAACTTGCCTTGTTAAAGCAAGCTAGATTTGCTTTTTCAGTTGAATGCCACCTAAGGATGGCATTTTAAAAGATATGCTCATTCATTCAGTCTCTGATAGATTAACAGAGCTAGGAAATGTATTGTGCATAAAAAACACAATAGCAAATGATTAAACCTTCTTGATGCTACAGTATAGACCCGTATATTAATTTACTACCCTGTTCTATTTCTTCCTGGCCTATGTAAACATGGATCAAAATGAATGCAAATCTGGCAATAATTTATAGATTGCTTTTCAATGAAAACTATTGAGTCTCTGTATCATAAGAAATAATAAGTTTAGCTTTTGCTGAATTTTTAATTCCTTTTAATTTCTAACTTCAGGAAGGAGCTATCTTGCACAGTAACTCATAAATAGAGATGAAGATGTTTAAATATCCACAGCTCACTTCTCAAAAACACCAATATTTCACTCATGCTTACAAGACTCAAGGAATTCTGAAAACTAAAGCATTGTATTTGCTGTTTTAAAGACTGCTTTCAGCTGCTTCTAGTACAGTAATCTTTCTGAATTTTGTAGGCATGAGGTGTCACTGAGATGAAGTGTTATACCTATTCATGACAATGTGCACATCATATTATCCTCTACAATCATTCAAAGGATTCATGTCAAGAATGACATACGAAAAGATGCAACTCACTGTGAATTGCAGTTAAGAACACCATATTTTCCAATACACTGCTCAGAATGTGAGTGATTCCCTATACCGGGATATTGCTTTATCATCATCATTATTTTTATTCCAGCAAATTCACTGTCCTTAATGATTTGAGCTTGCAGCACAAACTTGCCTCAAGCATTTTGTAGCCAGTCGGGGTAAAACTGGACAAAACTCACTGTATTCATTATTCACAACGTCTTTTAAGACAGGACCATTAGAATTTCACTGATGGGTAGAGGTTTTTTCCTACAAACAAATGGGGCTGACTACACAATTCAACCCTCTTCCTGCAAGGTGTTCTTTAATAGCAGTGTGCAAAAATGTATTCAAGATGATTCATTATACAGCTCAAGCCTTAAGATGCAGCCCACCTTTAGAGGAGGGGCAAAATGGCACAAACCCAGAGGATAGGTAAGAGAGATTCTGGGTGATTTCATTTATTACGTATTTTCTTGAAATGAGTCACAGGACTAGAAGGGACCTAGAGAGATCATTCAGCCCCTTCTCTTATAGTAAGGCAGTTTCAGTTACACCTTTGTCCTTCCTGACCTGTTTTTATGTAAACCTCTCTTAAAAGCTTCCCATGGCAGAGACACTACAATTTGCCAGGAAACTTGTTGCAGAGTTCCAGTCTCCTTTCCACAGCATATTTCTTTTTCCCATAGTATCCAAGCTCAATCTTTACTGTAACTTAAACCCATAATTCTTGGGCCCCCTAAAACATACATAGAAAAAATTTCCTTCTTGCAGCAAGACTTATGAAGTAATCTTGCTACGCATCTTGGCACAGGTAAAGACTCAGCTGGAGTACTCTGACCAGTTTTGGCTCTCACTGTACAGTAAAAATGCAGACTGACATAGCTCAGAAATCATCACTGAGAATTACGAGACGTCCTATCACACTTAGATTCACTGCCCTCTTCTTTCTCAATTCAAGGCTGATGCCTAGCTCCTTAATCACTGCTATCAGTTATGTCAGCAAATGATCTCTGTAACAAAGATGACACAGTGAGTTGTTGTAACCTTCAACTTTTGCAGAATCACCAGTCAGTACCTTTCCCTCTTTACTGAGTAGTGGACCACCGCACAATTGAAGTTATATAAACAGGTACCAACATTAAGTTAAATATAATTACCAATCTCAAAACTTAAAAGGGGACTATTCCAGCAACTAAAAATACTTACTGGCTTTCATCAGGAAATGACAGTTTATAAAAAACAACATGACAAACAGACAAATTTGGGGTGAAATATAAAAGGAGCATACAGAAAACTTGTTGCTTCTTGCTGCTTCCTAGCTTTGCGTAGCTGTTGGAGGTCTAGATTCTCCATGAAAATGAGTATTACTCAGCCAAGCACTCTGATTGTCCCCAGATCAGAAAGGTTAGGGTTTCTGTTCTCCTTGTCACAAAGCCAGCATTGCAGACACCCAATGAAAGACTCCCATAAACACTGGGGGCTATGACTAAAAGGAAAGACTAGTTTAGAGCTCCTTAGCTCAATTTCAGTTTGAAATTACTATGACGGGTTGAGCTTATGAGCTCAGATAAACAGGATTTAGACACCCTTAGGGCTTTAAATAGTAAAAATGATACCCTTAATTGCATCCTGGAGCACTTGTATTGCAGAAGGATGACTGCCATTTTACCTTTTAAAGGATGGAAAAATACTTGAATTCTTGCCCTTTTTAAGCTGTTAGCCTCAGAGTCATTAGCCATGAGCCACTTTGCGTCCAAATCACAAGGACAACAAAAATGCCTTGATCTTAGGTAGAGAAAAGAAGGCTGTCTGCAACTTTACCTGCTCTTTTCCACCTAACCATGGGCCAAGCCTCATGCTGGCAGTCCATCAGATACTGACACACAGATAGACACTGGGTCACTGCTTTTACTCAGCAAGAGCAAGAATGAAAAAAGAAAGTTTGGAGAGCTTAGTCTGTGCACACTAACAAGTCTTAGCATTTGCATAGGACAGGTTTACTCTTACTGATTAGCCCTTCGAGTAGGAGTGATCCTGTAGCTATATGTTTGGGTTAATACCTAGACCGTAGTCTTCATTGTACTAGCCTGATTACCTTGTATAAACAATGCATGCCTTGCAACGACTGTGCCCTTGAAGAAGAACTAAAAGACTGATAAAAGGGGAACATCCTGCCCTAGAAGGCGTTGGAGGCTGGATGATTACCAAAGAAACAACAAGTCAGCAAAACACTACGGAAACTAGGGGAAAGGTAAATGCGGCAGGGGGAGATCACGACCACCAACTCAGTTCAAGACTGGAAAGACTTGCCCCCACACACCTGCAAGGAGCATGCGTGCTAATTTACATGGCAAGTGAGGCTAATTTGAACACACCTAACCCATCAGCATGAACTCAGGTGGGTTTTTGCTAATCATGTAACAATATAAATACGCGGTAGTTCTTTTGTGTGGTGTGCTAGCTTTGTTGAATTACCACCTAGCACCCATCTTTGTGCAAACATGAGATACATAAATATCTTGGCTCTGTGTGTAAGATTGGCTTATTGCACACTGGGTACTGGACCCCGCTTGTGGGACAACAACCCTACTGAAGCCACGAGGGCTACTTGGGGAGCAAGGCTGTGCTTCACATGTATCTCATCCTTACAGATTATTTCGCACTCCATGTCATACATACGAGTCAGGAGTAAGCTTAATGAACATGGGGCCTAACAACTAGGATTAGCAGCAGGAATTTATAGAACATTAGATTAATGAGCTAAAGCTACCAGGCCCAGAACAGGAACAATTGGTAAGAATCCAAGATTCACAGCCAAGGACCAGAGTCCTACAAAACAAGTTGCCAGAAATAAATGCCTACTGTAACAACACAAAGGGAATAGAAAAAAAGAAGTTTGTTTTCAAAGTGCATGACTTGGGGACTGAAAAAAAAAAAAAAAGAAGAAAAGAAAAAAGTAGGAATGACAACCTCCTGCTCAGAAGCAACAGTAAATAAAAAGCTAATGCACAAGCAGGAAGAATTTTACAGCAGTTTTTTTTTAAAGAAAATAGTTGTGTGGAATCCAACTGAGGGAAGCCCACAGAGCCAGAAAATAAAGTTGATAGAAGTTCCCAATATTTTTTTTTTATTCTGACAAAATTCTGTCTTCTGCTTATAGCTGCTGATGTAGATGCCTTGTGAAAGTGACACTCTGGCATTGCCTCAAACATAGCATGGGTAAGATCTGGATGCAAAGAAGTAAACAGCCATTGTAGTGTATTTGTTTCCTGTTGCTTACACAAATCTGAACATCTTCTCTCTTGGCTGTGTCACTATTAAATCCTAACTTTGATTCCAAGAAGAGATTAGCATTTGGGAGGGGAGTGGATTTTTCTTTGTTTTTGCAGGTGGGTAATTTTAAAGGTGGGTATTTTAAAAACAAAACAAAACAAAACAAAAAACACACCAGAATCTCAGTGGGCATGGATAATTTTCTTATCCGACATTCTTGGTACTAAATAAAAGGCCAAACTGTTTTGCACAATATAAAATCCACTCCAAAACAGGAGTCCCAATTTCAATGTCTTCTCAATTCATCAAACAATAAAAAAAAAACAGAGAAAAATGGAACTTCAACAATACCAACATAAGCAAGGAAAGGCACCTGAAATATCATTCTTTGCAAAGAGTTCTCAGATTTCCAGCTCTACTTCTTCAGTTTACCTTTTATGCATGAAGCACTCTTTTTTTTTTACACAAACTTATGAGGCAGTGAGCATTCTTGTTTATTCATAGTAAGTTCTTTTGCATTATTACATGCACAACTGTAAGTGATGCCTAGAGCATGTTTGTCTACATCTATATTTTGTAACTGAAAATAAAATAGAAGAGCCAGATCATTAAAACTAAATCCCTAGAAGCCAAATCTATAAAGATGATTCATTATCTAGTAATTCTTCAGAAATGTAAGGAAATGGAAACTAATGGACTTATCCTGTCCTGTAAAACTCATAGAGCATTCCTACAAGGAATCTACTCATGGATTAAAATGGTGGAGGACAGGAGTATCTCATTGTGCTGTCCTTATCAGAGATACCCTGATTAGTCTCCTTTTTCCATGGGATACTGGAGGGAATACTATGTTTCTCAGTATATTATTGGTGTGCAGGTATTGACTAAAACTATAAATTATATGAGTGGCAGAAGGCACTAAGTGGCACCATTCCTACTGCATACACAAGTCACGGGAAAGAGAAGAAGGAAGTAAGATTAAAAAGAAAAAGGAGGAAAGGAGGAAATTGTTTCTTTGTTGTGCAGCAGATTCTCTTTAAAATGGCTCACCTTCCAGATGCTCCCCAACTAAAGCAATTGGTAGATGGCAACTACTGCAGATGGATCGGCACAGCTGAGACACATATACAGCTGCGAATAGCTGGCTCGGCAATGTTTGCTTTTCTTTCTGCCAGCCACAGTCATAGCACTTTTTGAGACTGGGTGGCAAAGTAGGGAGAGGATTTCCCAAATCCACAGCAGAGGAAGAAGCCTTCTGTTAACATCGCTTTATTCCTTGTTATCCTGAGTGAGTGATAGTATAAGACATTTTGCTTATTCATTAAAGAAAAATATATACTTTGCCATTTATTAATTAATGTATGTGATTAATTTAGAGAACATTTACTAGATGCAAATCTGGTGTTAATTTACCCTCATTCTTACAGATTCCCGCTCAGTTCTTATGAAGCCACAAAATGCTACAAGTTTTTATCTGAGTTCTGCACTAGCAACTCCTACACTTAAGAGTAAATGAGAAAGAGTAAATAGCAGGCTGTGTAACAGAAAGTGCACTAAAGTCAGTATTCTAATGTGATCAGGAAGGCAAACTTAAGTTGCATCATTGAAAACAATAACACAAGGGCCACAATTTGAAACCATCTAGTGATTGTGCAAATCTCTTCCCCCAACCCATAAAACATGCTGCAGTATTTTTCACCCTTCTGAATTTTTTTGTTTCACTTTTTGTCTTTATAATGAACTTTAGTGAATTTTGTGTGTCATCAAGATATATTTGTCTAGGTAAGGCCTCAGAGTAGCTGGCTAACAGTTCTCCAGTAACAGAGATGCTAATAACTGTATCTAACCAGAGTGAATGGTATTCAATGGTATTGAATACCATTTAAAAGGCAAACTGCGATTAAGATCTATGCATTTTAATAGCATAAGAAAACAGCCCAGCACATTATCCCATATGTTGAAAGAGCACTCTGAGTAAAGACCACACCAGACTATGTTTAGAGGCTCTGATATTTTGAGAGCAAGGATTCATATTTGCATGCTTAGTTTACATACACAAGCTTCAAGCCTGTAAGAGTAAATATGTGCTAATAGACATGTGCCCCCTCCACCTGCCCTCCTAATTATGGTAACTGCATACATGGATAATAGGAATGTTAATACATTGGAGATGTGCATTCATTCTGTTATAATGCCTACAACCACGTGTCCTACAAGAAAGCACAGCTGACCGAACCTGCTGAGGTCCAGCCTCTGTTCAGACAGACCACTTCTGGAGCTCAGAGTTTTCCTCACCTTTTCCCTTGTTCAGTAACATCCGACTGCTGGAGTTTCAGTCTATCGTAACTGAGAGTATTTCTCCCTCCCTCTTGGTTAATAAAACCTCATATAGACAGAAGCGCTCTGTTGGTGGACAGGACTGCTAGTGCCACACTTAAAAAGGCAGGTTGCATCTTTTCAGAAAAGGGGGAACAAGGCTTTTCTGTGCCAGCCTGGCTGCAGAGAGGCAATTTTCACTAAATTGGGCTGAATTATTAAGATAGAAAAAAGCTATGTGATAGAGAGGACCATATGTGTCCATATGCAAACAGTAATACTAACCTATTTGTTCCATATAATCAGAAAGCATAGAGAGAAATTTCAGAGGAAGAATGAAACATCGATGATTTAACCATTACAGAATAAGCTCTTCTTGTTTGGAAATAAAGATATGTTTCTGAGCCTCTCATAGTCCTTGAGATGTTCCTTAAGAATTATATTAAAACCAAAATGATCAGGGGCAATGCTATAGCACACCATTACCGTTTCTAGCATACCACATAAAGCATGAGGGAATGGGATGAATGTGTAAGCTGATAATATCCTTAGTTATCATTTAGTGGCACACGTACATATTTAGTGGTGTTTTAAACATGCACGGAGAACATCTCTAGCAAGTTAGAATGAACAAGTCTATAAACTCTTAAATTGATTTGGTTAATAAATCAAATTCCTAAACAAGCTTGCCAGGCAGATTTGTCAGTGATTTATGCACCTCTGAGAGTATATAAAAGACTTGTGTCTAGGGATGTTCTTATATAAAAGGCTTTTATTGGTATCCCGTAAATCCATCTGTGCTATTTTCACCACTTTGACTGTGGAGTCAGATTTGTGACAAGTTTTTGTTAATGCAGGTCACAGGAGATTCTATTGATGTTCAGTTTTGGATTGTTAATTTGTGTACTTTTAGATTGGGGGGAAAAAATCAGAATACAAAAAAAAGTCTAAAAATAATTAAACAGACAACTAAATCAATTCAAATACAGATATACCATTTCCACAAAATAAATGCATGCACAATCCTTGTCTCATACATGGCCTTATCAAGCCAGATGAAATAATCCTGTGATATTACTAAGAGTGCATTTCACAAAACTGTCTAAAAACACATTTGAGGACCTACATCAATATGTTTATTAAGTCAAGAGCCATGCATAAATAAGAATTGTAAGCCTTAGCAATGAAACACTTAAAAATTCTCCAGTATGAATATACAACTTCCCCACCCCTGCCTTTATCACTGGGCACTTGCCTTCCTTCCCTATTCAAGGTGTTCCTTTAAAAACCACTGCAGTGTTTTCGTGGCACTTTTAACTCCCTTCCACACAAAACTCCCTCGTCAGTATTAATTGTAATTGAGTTTTTGGAAATTGCCTGTGCATCGTGGCTCTATTAAGGCACTTAATTAGATAGGGCCAAACTTAAACCAAGCTATGGGTCAAATTCAGACTGCCAGAAGCAAGATCATTTCTATCTATTGGAAACATATTTTTTGAGGTTGTCCTCTATAGAGAAGTAATCAGCATACTACTGCCAGCCTCATCTCCAGGCTGTTTTCCTTCTCACGCACAACTTCCTGTGTCTCAAAGCAGAAGAGGAATCCACTTTTGCAAGAGAACACAACTTTTCTGTTTGTTTGTTAACCTTTTGTCCAGGGACACAGCTTAACAAATTTCTCTTTATATGCAACGCTTCGAACACAGCTCCAGAATTTTTATGTACAGAACAGCCAGACTACTGAGCAAATACACACTTAGGAAATTATTTAAAAGACTTATCTGGGAGAATGAAGCAACTCTTAACAAAAGGTACTCATCTCATCCAAATACATTTTTAAAAGCTGTGGGGTTTTTTAATATGTCCAATACATTGACTAAAGCACAGTATGTGAGAGGACAGAATGTCTATTCTGCAAGCTAAATGAACAAACATGATTTCTTAAAAGGTAAATAAAAAAAAAAAAACCTAAACCAACATACTGGTGTAGTTGCTTTGGAAGCAAGTAGAATACTTTTTAAATGTATATATCTGGTATTCATGCTTCTGTCCAAAATTCAAGTATATATTAAAATATAGGTAAGTAGTTGGAATTATACAGGTTGTATCTCTTATTTTCACACCTCTTTTTTCTTTTCAGACTAAACAAATAATCAAACTGTGCTGGACTTCAACTTAATCTTTTCATATTTTTGAAGCTTTGTCAAAACAAGAGTCTTATGTTCTTAGGACTCAATTCTGCAGTGCTTTCACAAGTGAGAAACTCAGCTCATTTGAGAAATATTTTTTGATTCACTGAGCTCACACAAACACACAGTGACTGTGTGGATGTTTGTACAGAGTCTGGTTCCCTAACCAATGCATTTATTTTGTTCCTTCAAAAGCAAATTTCTTTACCTTTTCATATTTACATTCCCAGCACACATTTACCCTGAAAGCTTAGACATGAACTGTCAAACTTCATTGCTGAACATGTTGATGCGACTCTGGGCACAGTCCTTAGTTTTCCCTGAATGAGGAATGCCTAATTTATGTCTCTATTCTATTCATGATCTCTTAAGGCCTTGTAGCATCATCTTCAGTAAAAGGATGAAGACAGAACTTTCAACAAGTTCCAGGTAATCCAGGGGACTGAAGCGACCACATTGAGCCTTCTCACCAACAGGCAAACACCTGCATCTGCCCTGCCCTAGCTCTAGCAGCTGGATAGTGGCTCTGGGAAAGAAGAGCTGATGATCATGTTTTAGTTCTTGATATGCAGATGTCTACGTTGCATATATTGCAGACCTAATTCCTTTCGGAGCTAGCTGACAATAAAATAAAATAAAGCAAAACCAAACCTCTGGGGGAAAAAACAAACAAAAAACCCACAAAAACAGGGCAGAGCTGATGTTAGGCAAGAACTACTATTCTCCCCCATCAAGTACTGTAGATAGTCTCTACCAGAGCAAACAGACAGACGCTGAGAACTGCTAAAATGCTAGCAAGCAGAATATGGTTCTCGCAGGACACGGTTATCTTCCTAATATCTCCTGTTGTATTCATAGAACTTGAATTCTCTAGCCAATTCTGTGGCAGGGTTGTTTTGTTTTGTTTTACTAACTTTTTTCCCCCTCCATTTATAACAACTCTGTTTTGCCAACAGACCTGAACTTACCTAACAAATCTGACTCAGAAATTTTATTTGCCTTAAGACAACTACAAAAAGCATTCCGGGTACAGCAATCCTCCAGTCCGCCCACAATTTATAAGAAAAAAACTAACAGATGCAAACTTTATTGAATAAGGAACATAAAGACATTTAAATCACTTTCATCTTACATTTTATGATACAGTTGTGAATTATGTTCTTTTTCCATTTGTGAAGAGGGTAGAACAGATGGTGAAGGTTAAGTTTAAAATGATGCACCCATTAAAATAACCTAAACTGCCCAGAGATTGTTCATAAAATAACAGGATTTGTTTGCTTTTAGAGGATTTTTGCTTTAATGAAACACTCTGCTTTGGAAGGAGGCTGGACTTCAGAATATGTTTGTTATACCATGGGATTCACAATAGCAAAATTTTACAGTAATTTTAAAGATAATTTATGTATTTTTTGTGTGTGCATGTGCATGTGTGAGTGTTTGTATACCTACATACTTACTTGAAAAGCTTTACGCTTGGAGATTTAGAGAGGTGAAGCACTGGTTAAAATAATCTATGACTGCAAAAACTATTCCTGCTCCTGGCTGGTTTAATTTGTGCACCTGCTGTTTGGAAAAAATGGCTTTTTTTTTTTATTTTTCTCC
>NW_008794836.1:2682169-2684593 GCF_000699145.1 Aptenodytes forsteri | reverse complement strand
CCCCCCCGTAATAGGATTATAGTGCCTAGCAGGCTTGCAGAAATAGCTCTCCAACCCTCTCCCCTTACTCTGCCTCTGTTAACGTCATCCCAGCCCCAAAACACACACTCTATTTCAGATCTTGACAGATAGTTATTAAAGCAAGGAAGATGCTACAAGACATTACTACCCAGGAGTCAGAAGATTTAAACCAACAGCTACTGAAAAGAGATTTTAGTTTTTCCCCTCCCCTTTTTGGCAGGATTCTTTTAAGTCTTGCAACAAAAATAATGTGTTGCATGGCACCTGGGACCCTAGATAACATTAGCAACTGGTTTATTCTCTAATTATAAAATGTCTTACTTAGGATGAAACCCACTTGACATAGTGACTCTAAGGGCCCCCTTAAATTTTTAAACTCCTGAGCTGGAAGTATACTGATGCAGAAGTTGTGTATGTGAAAGATAAGTACAAAGTCTAAGGCCTATTAAATATATGATAAACCTTTAGGGCAAAACAGTTACATCCAATTTTTGTTAGCAATAGTATAGAAAATCCTTATAGAAGGAACAAAAGAGGTAGCACCTAATGTTTCAGCTTTGAGGCTGGAAGCAGGGGCTCTTTCAGCTTCGAGGTGGAAATACTCATCATTCCCTTAAGCTAGAAAATACTCTCCTGAAGTTCCTAAGAGATTTTTGCACTTTAGGTATATTTTCTATTACCTCAAACTAACTAAAATTGGATTAAGAAATAGTCAGTGCCCAGTGGTTCAACAAAAAGTAATTATTAAAATGCCATGATTTATATAAAAAATGACTATATGTGTAAATAGAGTTCTAAACCAACTCGGAATTTAACTGTTGTTAGAACCTGTTGGTAGAGACTTAATTTTTCAAGCTTAGAATCTGAATTAAGGAATTTTTTTTTTTTTATTATTATTATTATTATTTTTAATGCAGCTCTTTCTGATATAATTGAGAAGTTGCTCAGATTGTGAGCACAAATCCAGGAGACCAAGTATGGCATATACATACAGAACACTGCCCTTCAGGACAAATCTTGCCCAAGTCTTGCTTTCTAAATGCTGAAAGCAAATATACCTTTCTGAAAAGTAGTTCTGATTATACCACATTTCAGAAAAAGTATATTGTACACCTCAGGAAAGAAAGTTGATAACATCAACCTTATTCATGTCTTCCAACATAGTTTTAAGTCTAAAAAATGCTATGTTTGTAAAAATTAACATTCATAAAATTAAGAAGGAAATTCCATATTTTGAAGAATACAATATAAAGCTAATACAAAAACCTGTTATCAGACTCTGGATGCTTTTAAGTAAGCATCTGATTAAACAAAATCCTTAAATAACAGGATTTCATAAGCACACTGACAATCACACACAATTTTACAATCATCTTGCTAAAGATTAACCCTACCATCTAGCCACTGCAGCTTTAAAAGAATGAATAATCTCTATTGCTAAATGATTTCCAGATAAAGAAATTAAACTGATAAAATGTGTAAGTTACAACAGGTCAAGTAATCTCCAGTTTCACTGTTAACTAGTGCACATTTACATGTGAAAATGACAGAATGTTTTCATATTAGTTGTAATATGTAACTACATATATTTCCATGCTTTTTTCCCACTTTTCCCCTTGAGGGCGAGTTGAGGTTTTTTTCAAACAGCAGTAATAGTAAAAAGTATTCATATGTGTATAAGTAAGAGCAGAGAAGAGTATGTATCCCCAATCATCTGGAAGATGCCAGAAAGATTATTCACTTTAGTAAATAAAAACTTTAACTAAAGTTGTGCTCCAAATAGCACCTTGCCTTGCTAGAAAGTGGAGAAAACCAAAACACCAAAATAAATAACACCAACTTAATTAAAACCAAAGGAAATCAAAACGGCCATTTAAGAGGTAGCGGAAGGAAAACCACTCACATACTGTCAGATTTTGCTTTCATTTCCACTGTCTGAGATGAAACACAAACTACTGACAGAAAATTCATACCTGTAATGTTTTGTCTACAAAATTATTTGCAAAAGAAAGAGGAGAAGCATGTGTATAGGTCTCTGAAGAGGACAATATCCTATGCAATACCTCCAAAAATCTACTGCGTAATTTAGCAAGAAGTTATGTTTACCGCACATCTACTGTGAGGAGAGACCACATTCTGCATAGAGGTAGTGGACCATCCTTTCCTGCACGGGTTTCCTTCAAAGCATTGTCACACATGGTATCTACAGATTTTATTATATGGACCCACTCAAATTAGTTGGCCTCTTTCCCAGAAAACTCCTCCAAACTCTGGCATGAATTATGGACAATTGAGGAGTTGTGTGCACAAAGCACAGCTCTGAATAAGCATTTCAGCTTTTCATTTACAATGTGTCAGGAGAAACATTTTTTTTTTTTTTTTAACAGATGCCACAACGGCCGG
>NW_008794836.1:2672943-2681806 GCF_000699145.1 Aptenodytes forsteri | reverse complement strand
TTTTTTTTTTTTTTTTTTTAAAACACCCCCCCCCCCAGCCAGTGGTTTCACAGAAAGGAAGCTTGTTTCCCACTGGCACTAATAATATTCCTTTCCATCAGGGGCTTGAGTCATAGCCATTACTCACCTCTCACCTAACCCTCCCTCAGATTCTGCTCCTGTTTCCGTGACAGGGATGTAAGCTACATCGAGGCAGAGGTATAGGGTGACAGTATGGGCAGTTTACTCATCTGCTTACTAAATTCTTACAAGTTAAAATTAAACGCAACATTAGTGTTCCTTTCTGCATAGGTAAATAATGGCAGAAATCAGCCTTTAATTGGTTATGCACAGTAAAAAAAGCATGCAAATAGTAGTGGTGTCCTGCAGGGATAACATTCAAACGGCATTCTGTCATTTTGGCAGTCTCCATTATAAGCAATCCCAGTAATTAACTAACAAAAAGCTAGGAATCCCACACACTTTACAATACCTGTAAGCTAAACTTACTGCTCTACTTCCCCAAGAAATCTCTGTTCTCCCTTATTTTTATATTCCTAGATTTTCATAGTTTTCTGACATGCAACCACAAGGAGGAGATTGTTACACCAAAGAGCCGTTCACAGAAACTAATGTTCCTCCCATCCTCACTGCTACAATTAGCAGTGAACTAACAGAAATATCACTGATCAGCCTTCCTGAGAAGGAAGCGTGTCTTCTTTTTGAAATATCATGCAATCATCTTTTTCCAAACAAAATCATTTTACAGTTTCCATTTATGGGATATGACCAACCCAATTTAAAAAAAAAAAAAAAATCATTAATTGCAGATTCTGGCATTCAATTATCTGTCAATGGAACATTCCTTGGCTTGCTGGAATGCAGAAAGAACCTTGCAGTTGTGAGAAATAAGCATTTTATCTCCATTTTTTTAGATAAGGAAAAGTTACTTAATGCAGGTCACAAGTAAGACGTTTCTACAGCAGGAACAGAACCCAAAATACTTGGTTTCCAGACTCAGACTCTGACCACTTCACTATGCTTCTATGGCTTTAAAAAAACAATAGCACATCAGCAGCCATTGCCCAGCCAATTTTTTTAAATCACTGCTTCTCAGCTGGTGATCTAATCAGGACGGCAGTCAGGCCTGCTCTGCTCATGACTCCTGCAGCACTCTTCTCAACAGGAGTTGCAGCATAATGCGCGTTTATAATGGATGGTTGAATCAAAAATAAAGGTAAGCTATTTGTTTGAAACGTTCATCTTATTTATTTTATGTTCATATGCTTGCATAGGAGGCCTCTTAAGTGGTTGTTTGAGATCCAAGTCAGAGAGAGGTGTACGATAGGCAAAGCCAACAAATACTCTTACTGATTATCATGAGTGTGTGCCTTAGTATTTCCTTACAATAAGAAATTCAGAAAGTAAAACTGAAAAAGTTCTGTTTACCCAAGCATCCTCAAAGGGAAACAATAATGCTTAAAACAGAAACATTCCTGGTGCTATATGAAAACAATTTGATAGCATAATAGTAATAAAAAAACCCTCAATTTTTCAAGTGTATAGAATTAAAAGTCTTTTTGGTAGTTGTACATCAGTTAACTATTTTCAAATATATACACACAAAAATGAATGTTATAGAAAACCAACTCCTACATCCAATGATTAAAAGCTACATCCAAGAATTATAGCTATTTCCCAAAAAACAAATGAAGACTTACACAATGCCCGTCTGTTGTAACGATCAGGATAAATGTAATTGGCCAGCCCCAAAGCTCTTTTTGCAATGACAATTTCTATTGACAGGTGCCCATATACAATTCCTTAAAGAATATGAGCCTCTAGCTAACTGACCTGACTGCAGTCCTAGCTTTGGTGACCACAAATATTGTGACAATAAATAGAAACTACTTAAAAATACTGTTTATTTAACAAGGACAATATCCCACAGTGTATGTACACACAGACACACAGACGTATACACACAGAGCCCTCCAAAGATTTGTCACCAAATGTTTGGGCAACTACATGGTTATTTACATATCATCAAATGCTCATACTGATCTTTGATTAGATACAGGAAAAGGAATTTAACCATTGAGTAAATAATCTCACTAAAGATTCCTGGAGCTAAATACAGTCAGCAAAGTGGTAATTTCCTACAAATCTGTATTCTTTGAGTAATGTCCATAACACAGCTTCAGTGAGCTAGATTCGACGCCTTACATCCACTGAGATGTTTATTTTTTTGACTTCTTGGGGACTACAGGGCAACGACCGCTTACTTTCTGGTGACTTCTCTCCTATGGTGAATGATTTTGAGGGCTTGTCTGCCTGGGAAGGATACTGAAGGACAGTGTACACTTTGAATTTACAGCATAGCAGTAGGCAATGGAAAGCTGTAGTCAGTCAAAACTATATTAAGTTACAAGAGTGTCCACATGGACAATTACTGTGGAATGACCAGCGTGTTGTAAATTCAAAGACATACTGTACACTGACACCCTTGCCCCCTTATAGACAAGCTCTTCACCCTTTCTTGATGAGCACAGTCCTAATTTTCTGGGGAAAGGAACAGGTACACACAGAATAAAGAGGCTTTAGGGATGGAAGTATGAGCAAAGTACATATACAAAATGGAGGAAGGGTTTTAAGTCAGCCTGTTCAGACCGATTGGAGTTGCTTTATGCTTTAATGAGAGCTGGCTGGGAACTGGCTGTTTCTTTTTCATGGTTAATTCTACTAAAAATATAGAGATTCTCAATCCTGGTCAAACACTGAATTTCAGCATAATACTGAATCAATATTCTGAGAAACAAAAATATGGTTTTGATCAATAAAATGTTATTGATTTAATAAGGGAAAATGTTTTATTTCAATTCATATTTTTATGTTATTTTAATACACCAAACCTTTGAAATGAAAATCGGAAAGTTCCCTTTTGATAAAGTAAAAATGTTACTCAAAAAAGAAAAATCAATAGAATGTTTTTTCTCCAATCTTTTAATTCCAATGAATTCAACATTTTCTGTCTGAAATAATGTTTTATCAGAAGATGCTTGATTAACTCGGACTTTAGTCCCAAAAGATCTCTAGAAAGCCTGCTTCACCTGCCCTCATGGATCACAAGTCATGAAAACGTTACCTATCGATACCCAACTTGAGACCTACAGTGCAATGGACCAAAAGCCACAAACAAGAAAATTGGCTGTGTGAACATCATCACAAGACAGACTGCTGCATGGGCTGCACCACACAGGCTTCAAATCCCCCACTCCACCAGCCTAGCAGCAGTAAAGGAGAAAACTGAGATCACTGGATCAGGTGTCTCCACGTCAGAGCACTACGTAAAGGCACTTGTCTGCATTAAGACAGAGCATGACATCCACTGCCCCATTTGCTATACCATGACTGTTGAGTGTCATTTGACCCATGAGTTTGTCTGCAAATTGTGCACTTCCGTGTCTGTACACAACCCCCCCAAATGTACTTGCATAGATAGTACTTGCATGGTAATTCTGAACACTTTATGCTTTGCCTACAATAAATAGTAGTAGTAGTAATAGCAGTAATAATAATAAGTGACAAAAAAAGCATATTGTTTAGTTTTGTTAAAAAAAAAAGTAAAAAAAGAAGAAAAAAGTAAAAAAAAAGTTCTACAGATTACGAAAAGGGAGCACAGCTCTCGAAGAGGCTAAGGTCACAGTTTTATCTTCAAAAAAGAACTGATATTGCAAGCATTAACAACTGGCAGAGGAGTTATATTTGAAGGAATGATTTGTTCTTTCTGGGAAGAAAAAGAAAATCAGCAGCTCAGTAGAATCATTGATATTTTGAATTTGATGCAATATAGCAATTCTTTCTATGATTACTTAGACATTAATAAATGTAGCTCATTTTATAGGCTATTTATAAATCATGTGTTTAGTATACAGCATGTCCAGCAGAAAATAGGAAGTTATTACTCACACAGAGTATCCTTCTTGGAAAATACGGTTCAATAACTGGATCAGAATTTACTTCAAGCTATCAAGATAAAAAGGCATTCAAATCAATGATAGCTTCAATCTCTGTACCGTAAATCTAAATCTAGGCTAGTGAAAATCTCACCTTTCACCATTAAGGGTAATTGGCTTGAATAGCAAATGCAGATGCTTTCTCAACTTCTTTGTCTCTATATTGTTTTGTAATAGAATAAATTATAATTCTAATAACTTAGTGAAAGATAATTACTGCAAATATAAAACTAGAAAAAAAAAAAAAACAACTATTGTGCTTGTGCCAAATAAGATTTATGAATAATCAAAGAAAAGATTTTGTACATGAGCATACCTTATGAAATGTTGTACTAACTCCAGTAGCCAACTCTACTTAAAGGAAGTGAACGGCGGTTAAAATGACTTGTATATGATGTCACAATGCCAAAGAAAACTGGAGGATCCTTGTGATTAAATGAGCTAAGTTTCCAAAAACTTAAGAAATCCCATCAATTCATAATTCAAATGTGTCATCTTGAGCCCGACACATCAAATCCATGCAAGCATATAGGAGTCTAAAACATAAATCAAACTTCATAAATATACCACAGATTTACCTTTCTTAAGGGAAAAATAATTTTCTGTTCAGCTTGATGACTGTCTTGCTGCTATTACCAAACTCAGCTTTGTTCACATTTGATTAATTCTTACTAAATATTCCTGTCTTGTTAAATTTAGAAATATCTCAAAATGAAAAGCATAAACTAAACTAAATGTAGAAGATCTGTAAGAACTTCCATAAAAATCCTCCCTGCTAGTTTCAACATCGCCAGAATTTCTTCTCTCCTTTCTGAACCTTCAGGAGATTCAAGCCTGCTGGTCTCTTTTTAATCAAACTTCCTGTTTAGTAACTTTTCTATGCCCATCTTTCCTATACATTTTTACAGTGGCATCCAAACAAAGATCATTAGTATATTCTGTCCTACACTTACACTCTAACGACTGTATTGCACATGCTGCCATAGTTTCTAAAGTGCTACTGATGCTATTCCGATTTGCTTCTGTTGGCAGTGTTTGTTTAGTAAGCCTACTCTTGTTTGCCAGAATTACCATGCACAGAGAGCATGGACAATCTAACAATTCACTTTCAGTCAACTAGGATTCTGATACCTAGCTAAATTTTGCTCAGCATGAACTGTGATTAATTAAACTGACTTCTACATGAAGTGATTTGTCTGAGGTGATTAAGTTTCCTGAACATCACCCACTCAAGTCAAAAACTTCATCTCTCAAAATATTCTGGTTTAATTCAGGATTTTTTTTCCAAGGTGCAGACTATTATAATTAAGTTATAATTTATCAACTATAACTACAAAGCAACTACATTTTAGAGTTCTCCATCCCCCTTTCCTTTGCCCACGGGACTTAAATGACAGCCATGTATATCTGTGCACATAATCACAGAGTTACACAAGGTTTCCAAGTATTTTCAGATGGACATTATAAATGCATTCAGCTATGATGCACAGCTGATCAGGCCTGTGCTTTGGGGCAGGGAGGCAGGTGGAAGCCATGACAGCTCAACTGGACTGAGCAAATGAACTCTATAATTTAACAGAAATAAAACTGAAGAAATAAATCAGCAGCATCAGTCTTATGCTGAGAAACATCACATGTGGTATTCTGCTAGCGAGCAGAAGTGAAAAAGCAGCTTTTCAACTCTGTAAGAAAGAGTGATAGAAATTCAATCAACACCTAGAAAATAAACATTAGAAGTGAAAGTTCCCGCTTCTGCCAGCACCAACTGACATTTCTTTCATAGGAAGAGAGGTGGCTGGAAAGACGAGAGAAGCCATACAGCAGTGAACTGAGGAGAGGTTAATCCTACTGCCGTTTAGGCGGTTTCCCAGGCAGGCTTGGGCAGGCACACTGCACTCTGCAGTGCCACAGTTATACTTTTATCAGTATCCAGGCAAGTTAGATGGATAAGTGCAAGGAGGTCTAAATTGTCCTTACAAACATGACTGTAGTGCAGACGCAACTTCGTTATTTCTCAGAATTTAGAAGTCACTCTAGTCTATTCTCAGTTGCAATGGAGCAGAGAAAGGGCAGCTTGAGCATACACTGAAATGTTGCCATTACTAGTTGGGTGCAAAGTAAACACTGGGAAAAATGCACACAGAATGCTGCAAGAGAGGATACCCTCTAAAATCAGTTCCCTAACATACAGTACTTAGCACAAGTTTATTTCAAAGCCTGGCTTGGTTTGCTCATAACAAATATTCTAACCGCGTTCTAAAATATTAAACATATACATAGTTGAAGGACAAGGTTATTCATGAGCTTAAATGCTTGTTCCTAAATTAGCTTGAGTTAATCTATGGATGACTGACTGAAGTTATTTACAATGAAAATAACAGCCAAGGCACTAAACTGTGTTCTGGAACAAGCTTTTATGAAATACCAGCACAAGCCATATGAAATAGATAGGCTAACATTTATGTATCAGCTAGTTTAAACTAAATTCAAATAAGAACAATAAATTTAAAAATGTCCAAACACAGAAAATACAAACACAAGTGGAAGAAGGCTATACTAAGTCATTGTTTAGTAATTTTTCTTTATTATTTTAAAATAAAAGATTTCACTTTATTATTTTAAAGATTTTGGCTCCTAGAACTAATAATTCTATGTACAGAACCTAACTCTTCCTCCTGGGAGGTTTTTTTGTATGTCTGAAAAAGAAAAACAGCAGTTCAGCAGAAAAAGTCTAACCTTCTAGAAATTTGCAAAGCTGTACAATTGTTTGAGTACAATTTTCTGGATCTACATAATTTTTTTTTTTTGCCTTTAAACATAAATTCAATTTTATGAGTAACAGCCAGAAAAAAAAAAGGTTTTATCTCATTTTGTCTCTGCCCATGAAAAATATTGATAACAAACATTATTGGTCAAACTTTCCATTATTCATTATTTTTTTCAGGAAGTTCAGAATTAGTTTTTGTTCAGTTATGAAAGAAAGAAAGAAAGAAAAAAAAAAAGATTCATGCTCTAAATATGTAACTTTCATCTAATCTATAGCTGATTTACTAAAACTGATGCCAAAAACAACCTAGTAAAAACAAGTAATCTCCTTTGCAATTTGCTTAAATCACAGAGGTAGCATTAATAAAATTTGAGGGGGGGGGAAGGGGGGGAAGAAGAATCACTTTCAATATATAGTAATGGTGTCACTAAGTTACTACCCTAAAGTTTAAGACTGTTTTATCTTTTTCTGGAAAAAACAAAACAAAACAAAAGACTACTATATTCAACTTTTGATGACTGGATGACTTTTAATGTAGACACCATGTGTAGCTGAAGTTTGTTTCTTAAAATTAAAACTCCAATTAGTTTGTTCAAACTTAAGTTAGGCAGTGAACAATGTGCTTCGTCTATGAGAACTTTAACAAAAAGTTTCCACTCCAAATCAGCATATCAAATAAGAGAGTCAAAACGGCAAACGCTGAAGGATTGTGAATTGAAACATTTTCATCTGAGTTTGAATTCTCTTTTAGATGATAAAAAAAAATTGTTTTGATCTTCCCAGAGAAAGAACATGCATATTATTGAAGTATTTGTTGTTTATAAGACACACAAAAAAGCAAGTAGTTGACTTACAGAAGAACCTTTTCAGAAACAGTATGCTATTTTATTATTATTATTACAGTACTGTTCAGCAGCTCCAGACAGTATCATCAATTCCTACGCTAGGCAATATAATGACTGAAAGCATTCTCAGGCAAAACACTTATTTCTTTTTAACATGTATAGGAAAAGTTGAATATTTTCCCTGTTTTACAAGTAGGCTGGAGAGAAAAATACATGATGTTTCAGTCATTCAAGAAATTTGTAGGACATTTGGAATAAAGCAGGAGCAGGAGCTCTGCAGGAGCAGCTCTCTGTGTTGGTTAGATAGGAAGACTAACCTCCAGAGACATTTGAGGCATACCAAAAATTTAGGTAACTCGGCAGTTCCTTGCCCATCATAGTTTTACAAGTTTGTAAACGACCTTGTAATCCTGATTACAACCTCTAAGTAACCCTCTACTTAATATAAAGAGTAATTCAATCAGGAGCCTTACTTTAGCAGGGATACAGATGGAGTGATTTATAGCAGAGGGCATACGGCTTTCCACAATAAGCTGCCTGCTAGCTCAGGACAGTTTCTGTGATGTACAATTTGCTCATGTTTCAAAGCTGCTATGGCTTTAGGTCTTCATAGTGAACTGCTATTGGGTATAATTCTTACTCTACCAACTACATTATCTGATTTTTTTTTAATTGGAAAATGAGGGAGGGTGGCAGCAGGGGAGAAATGAAGCTCCATACCTCCTCTTTGGTTTCAAACTATCATTTTATAAAATCAATTTG
Organism: Aptenodytes forsteri; assembly: GCF_000699145.1. Lineage (NCBI taxonomy): Eukaryota > Metazoa > Chordata > Aves > Sphenisciformes > Spheniscidae > Aptenodytes > Aptenodytes forsteri. Next base: position 2,673,437 of record NW_008794836.1, on the reverse strand, counting down.
GCAGTTCAGTGTTAAAATTTTGGTGGAATATTTGTCACTAATCGTATACCTTGTGGTCAATTGCTACACAACAGTTCACATCTCTCGCTGTTTAACTGAAGTGCTTTGTGCTCACGTCTAGCACAGAAGACGAGGGAAATTATTGCTAAACTATGAAATAAGAGTTTTTCAGAAGCTGATGAATATTTCATTTCCAGTCTTTTACCAAATGAATTAAAGAATGAACTCTTTTCACTATAAGATTAAAATGACTGGATTCATAGGCTGAGAAGTTGCTACCCTGAGTCCTGGCAAGCAGCAACTTGTTACCTGTTTAACCTACTCATTTTAACATTACCATGAGGGTACACTCCATGATTTATGGAGAGCGTTTACAGATACTAGATGAATGTGACTTTTGCATTCTTCTTCGTCCATGCTGTTGTGGTTTAACCCGGCAGGCAGCTAAACGCCACACAGCCGTTTGCTCACTCCCCCCATGCCCCAGGGGGGGG
>NW_008794836.1:2656754-2672257 GCF_000699145.1 Aptenodytes forsteri | reverse complement strand
TGAGTTCATTTAGTCCATGACTTCAGGCTCCATCTGTCATAATAATCTTCCAGGACAGGAAAGATGGAGATGGTATGTGGTGTTGGATTGTTTCATGTTGAAGTCAGTTCTGGTTCCATCATCACTGTGCTTTGCTTGGTTTCATTGAAGTTATTCTTCATTAATCTGGGTGATTCTTACTGTAATATTGTTGATATGGCATATAGCCACCTTAGAAGTGGTGATATACAGTATTGTATGATGTTAATTGCTATATAATTTAATTCATTGGCTATTCTCACCCAAAATCAAATCCCCTTGAGGTAGACATCAGACTTCCCCATCCTCCCGCATCACCCACCATGTGCACTCAGGTCCTTGAGCAAAAGCAATCCCATGGATGGGTTTGCCTTTGCCCGAGGCAGGAATAACCCAGACTGTCTTCCCCAGCATATTTTTTATGTGCACTACAGGGACTTTATTCCCATCTACAGTACGTAAAAGTTTTGACTGGGTGGGGCCAGCTCGATTGGCAGATCCCCGAGTGTTGACTAACCAGGTGGTTTTTGCTAAGTATGTGTCCCGATCTTCGAACGTCCCAGGACCCATTACTCTCAGTGTAGTCTTTAACAGTCCATTGTATCATTCGATGCACACATACATACACTAAGTTACAAACAAGTAAGTTTGTACTTATCTAAGAGAGAACTGACAAATCTTTTTCCACAATTATACTGTGCAAAGATGTGACAAAAAGATTAGGTCAACTTCACATAAAAGCTTAGAATGGAATTCTTAGTACAATGCCTGCCTAGCAATTATGATATGCAAGTGAACTAGACATACGAGTCATTGCACTAGCTCATATGACACATCTACTTCTTATGATGTGCTCATTTTATGCTGTTTTAATTGTTGCCCTTAATAGAGCTAAGGAAGAGACCTTGTTTGAGGTCTTTATTTTATGTAGGCAGCATTTCAGTCTAATCTTGCTATATATTTACATAATGTTAATTTTCTCTAACTGATTGAAGGTAATATATAAATGTAATGAAAATATGTCGAAAGCACATTATGAAAATTTCAATGGAAAACTTTTAATTAAAAATAATTTATTGGCTAAATAGCTTTAGATTGTTATTCTGGAAACCAATATGATACTCAAATCAAGTTTACACTTAATTTCAGTATCTGTGGCCTGGCATATTGATTTCAGTTTCATCAGATAGCAAAAGGATCTAAAATGGTTCGAGTAAAGATTTTGTGTTAAAAAGCTTATTCCGATTAAAATAGTTCTTTTGAAGTACAAGATATTTCACTATCCAATATTCCAAGGACAAATCCTTCCATTACTATCAAACAAATATAATAAGGGGGAGAGAGGTGAATAAAATATCTGCCACAACTTTCGTAGAAAGTTGTATGTTCTAAATGGTCAAAACAACAACTGCCTGGTTCAGTCTATTACATGAATGTCCTTATAGAAGTCTGCAAAGAAAGTTGCAATACAATGACTGAAACACTACATATAAGAATATGTACCACTCCTGAACAGTGTTGCAAGCTAGTCAAGAAAACAAAAGCATAGGAATAGAAATCAATAGATCAGCTCTGGTATGTTAGGAATTAGCTCTGACTAGTTAACAAAATAATCTGAGAATACAGTATCCAATATATGTTTAAACATCCTTATTTGGAGATGGATTCACTACTGAATACATTTGCATGTGACACCTGGGCAACCACAAATAAGTGCTCCATTAGCAGAGAATCATCTAGTAACTGATACCTAGGCATTTAACTGCTAAATTCTCTTCACTAATGGTTGAATATATTCTGTTCCTCAGGAATACTATATAAAAGAACAAGCTTACTGCCCCCGTCTCCTATACACCTCTTAGAGAACAACATACTTAACTCGGCATCATTGGCAACCCTGTCTGAAGTGAGTGATTTTATAGGTTGAAGTTAAAAAGAACCATTTCTTTGAAAAGATCCTGCTTTCAAAAGGCAAAAGAAAAATTGCCATCCTCAGTCCCCTGGCTCTTCTGTTTGCTTTCTTCTTTTCAGTAGGTTTTTTCAATAGTGATATCATGGTGATGATTATACATAGAAGGCCAGCCAGGCCAAGAAACCTCTTATAGTGACTCTTAGGGGAGAGGGCACATCCTTTGCCAGGCAGCAGCAGATATTGGGTCCCTTCAACCAAGTTTACCTTTTCTGTAGCCCAGATAAATAACCTCTATATATTCCTATACACAATGCTTAAGTTAAAGGAAGATCTCAGTGGATGACCAGAATGCTGCCTTCCTCTACCACAACATACTGTAGAACTGCCACTACACAGAATCATGTACCCAGGTGGCAATCCAGGGATTTACAGTCACTTACAAGCCATGAAAACTCCCTCCATAACTCTGAGAAGTTGCTGAGGCACTTTACAATCCCAGGTGACACAGCATACAGCATAAGGAGGCCAACTGTACGATCTATAATTCTACAGATGGAGGAATCAGCTGATAATTACTCTGTCAAATCAAGGTTCTGGTTTTCTGAGACACTTCAGCCTCCTTCAGCAATTATCCACCTCTAGTACTGCCATGAAAGGTGTAATGTTTAATATCCCTGGTCTCCGGGAAGGCATACATGGATGAAGCCAGCTCAAACCTGCTGCTCTCTTCCAAGTTATTTTACTAGTTGTCCAGTTTTCATACTCTGTGTTGGACTGAGCCAAGCATTTACACCCCCCATGCTGGTCTGGCTGACTCAGGGAGACATTTACATCACCAAATGATCCATTCAACTGTTGAGAACTGCTTATCTATAACAAAGGCCACCCTCTGGTCCCCTTTCTGTTGAGATAGTCAGCTGCTTTGCCTTATTCCCTGAGCTTCATGGGCACATCACCCCTGCCCCTCTCCACTGGGCCTTCTTCCATTGTAGGGGTTTATTCAGTGAGTCACATTCCACCCAAGGGGTTTAGTCAGTCACAAATACAGGGCAAGCCTTAAAATATCAGGGGTCACCATACCTTTTATGTCTTGTTCCTTCCCCAAGAGAAGGCAGGAGGCTTCATACAAAAACTAAAAGGAAAATTCCATAGGGTTTCTATGGGTGGCAGCAGCTGTTCCAGTGCAGGGAATCATTAATATGAAGACTCGCTTGAATCTCACTACTAATCCATCAATCTGAGAATGGTGTACACAAGTCCTTAAAAGCTTTACTGATGGATCTGAAAGATATGCACTGCTACCAGTTGGGATTAAAGAAAAAGGGAAAAAAGAAGATTTTCTGTTAGTTAATATTGCCACAAAGCTATTCCTAACTGAAGAACAAATAACCCAACAAAACACCCCTCACCCCTCCCCCAACCTTCTAATCAAGTTTATAGATTGATAACCCTGGAGCTTTCAGTAACTGAAGGAAGCCAGCCTCTCAGTTACATGTGACAAAACAGACACCTGGACCTGGTGCCCTCCTCATGGCCTTTGACTTCAATGCCACCCCATCTGGGCAGCTCCAGCACACTCAGGGGCATGAGCAGGGTTGTGGAAACTCCTCCAGATGTTGTGAAGGAAGGGCTCTGCTGGGTATGAAGCACCATAATCTCCTATTGGGCAATCCACCTTTAGTCAGCAGAATCAGGATCATGGAGGGAAGAGAGTCATCCTCTTTCCTCTCCTACTCCTGATGCCCAGGAGACCAATGTGATCTAGCTGTCAGGCTGCCAGAAGAATAAGAAAGATACTTGCAGCTTGCTCTGCCTGTTTCCTTATCATACTCAGCCAGGTGAGGCTGCTGGTTGTGCGAAGTAAGACCACTGTTCAAGCTGTACAAGTCACCATCTAATGAGGTACAGTGTGAGGTGTTCATAAGCTCTAGTTCTTTGGGAATTCTTGTTGGAGTTCATATACCAGGGTAAAGCTCTGCTCCCAGATTATGTTGGTTTCTGAATGAGTATTTTGCTAAAGCTTAGATGTCCATGAAGTCTCATTCACAAGCACTTTGTAATTTTCCCTACAGTGTTGATAAGCTTTGTTTTCCTTAAAGCAAAGCAATAGCCAATAATCATTGTCCCAAATAGCTGAGTAAAGGAATAGCAGCTTTTGATCCCAAAGTGGGGGAAAGGAGGAAACCCAAAACCTTGGCAATACCAATTTTTGGCCATCCTCAGCTGATAACTGGTGTAGCCTTTTTACAACCTTATAGATATAGTAAGGAACATCATTGTTTCGATTTGGTATTCCTCTGAAGCAGAAATTAGCCACAATTGTAATCTAATAAATCTTCGTCAACCAGGTAGCAAGTCTTACCACACACATCCTTCTTAGTCATTCTCTTACATATTCTGTACAACAAAAGTCTGCATAAATCTATCTTTAACAGAACCTCTAGGAACAGGTGACCAGAGAGACTGCTAAAAGCGTTATCTCTAACACCAAAATGTGGGTAGAACTTTGCCAGCTCTCAGAGGGGATTGATCAGATTTTACTTCATGATTGTATCTTTTTACCAATAAATTTGCAATAGAAATTAAGGCTGTAGGGGGTTTTTGTTTGGTTTTTTTCTCTTATGTTTTGGATTTGTTTATTTAGCCCAAATCTTTAAGGATAAAAGTCTGGACTGCCTTCCAAAAATCATAGTAACATTAAAATTCTAGATTTTGAATCAGTTTTCTAGTTGTAATAAACCTGTGAAAGCTTTATCATAATTTTCTGTACTATTAACATTGGATAATCTTCAAAGTGCAGCACAGTTGTTTGCCACAGCTGACGAAATGAAGACTTGGAAAAAACTTCAGTTCTCACATGCTAAGGAGATTTCTTTTTCTGAACTTAGCAGAAAAAACAAGTTATTGTATATCCTGTTGGATTTGTATCTGCTCTGTCCCAGATCTGTAGGATGTCAGTAAGACTATCCCTCAAATTAAAGGAGACTGATGCTGTCAGCTTCTGTAACACCAGCAGTGGAACTTAAAACAAGAAAGCCATCTCTTATTATTTACATGTGCTTTTCCCCTCATTCTACTGTGGTGAGAAAGGAAGCATCATGACTATGACTTTTAGAAACAGTCATCATTTCTATGGAAGAAAGAGGCAGAGCTTAGGTCACCGGAGCACATTCCCAGAGCAAGTTGGAATGAAACGCAAATTCTTGAGTTTTACCTTCTTCTGTTGCAAATATTTTGTCAACAGGTTTCACAGGTTTATCTTTCACCCTTATGGCAGCTAGTCCATGCAAAGGACTGACTACTACTATCATCAGTCAGTTGGAACATATTCTAGGTGACGGAAATAAATATGATGGGTTTCCACAGTTACAAAATTGCTGTTGGCTTGTATTGGTAGCAATACGGTTCCACATAATAGAAATTCTAGGAGGGATTAGTTTGCTTTCCTAAGCAATGAAATAACACATATTTGAGTGTCCAAAGAAAGTCTTGTACTCAGAGCTCTATGCTATTTTTTTCCCTATATGTGTACTTGTCTGTCAAGCTGGCTTTTTGTTACCTTTTTTTTTTTTTTTAAGCCACCATTAGGAAATAGGGAAGAACTAGAGACCATTTATAGAAAGTGACAACGCTATGTAAGATTAGACATATCGTTTCCTAGATTCCTACCTATAAGAAATTCAGCTACAAATGTTTGCAAAAGTTACTACCAGCCAACACCGTGTATTCAATAATACCGAGTAACGATGAAATTTTAAGTATAAGCTTTTTTTTCCTAGATTGCAGTCTCATTTGCCATACTGTTCAGCTTACCATCAAGTTGGTAAGAAATGCTAAAATCTAAAATATCATCAGATTCCTTGGCTGTTTTTTAAGATGGAGAACAACAGACACTGCCAAACACCATAAACTAACCTTCAATGCTATTGACAGATATTCAGTAACCAAAAGCTAATATTCAACCCTGTGCTTTCCACGTGCAAATGGAAATTAGGATTCACTCAACCAAATTCAGAGGAATGACTCTTCACTTCTATTCCTTTCATGTCTGGAAGCCAGCATTTTGAAATATAATATTAAAAAAATTATAAAGACCCAGAAGATCTACCCAAGTCCAAAAAATTAACCTTTCTTTGACTTACATAAACCAGGGAACTTCATAGGCATAACAACCAACGCAACCACGGTAACACCTACTTAGAAATTTTCATATACTGTACCATCATAAGGTCTCAAATCATTTTGACCCTGTCTGTCTCATAAATGTATATTTCTGTTTTCCTTTCTGTCTACATGGAAGCCAGTTAGAAAAACTCTACTTGTTTTTTAATTATTTGTATTTAAATGTACTGGAAATTAAGTAGACAAAACATAGCTACATTGTATCCCTCATGAATAAAATGGTTAGACAATATGATCAGTTCTTGAAAAAACAAACCCCACCAAATTCCTGATGCTATATGCCACGCTTGTTCCCCTGTCAGAAATACTTTGCTTTCTAAGAAAATGAAATATTTCAGTTGGACTTCAAACCAACATACATTACTGCACTTCTGTAGTATATTTTTTTCCCAATTTTAATAATCCAATTCTATGCTTTTCTCTTCCCCTTTCCATTGCATTCAACCAAGTTTTCATTGTATTTCTGTTTTTCTCTTTAGAGCAAGCGAACAAGCAAAGCCAGCCAGAGAGCCTGCCCTTTGAAATGGGCAGTGCTGTATATCTAATTTGGATTAGTCATGCATTCATTCCAAACTAAAAGCAATGTTTATGCTTTTTTTTTTTTTTCATTATGCTTTGGCTCTTCGGCAAGTTCCATATTCATTAAGACAGGTTGGCAGACAGGAATTTAAGCTAGTGTGGGGCTTATTCAGGAAACAGACGCAGTATGAGCATGAGGGAACACTTCTTTCTTATAAGTCCTGTGCACACCTTCTCATGTGGATTTGTGAGACATTTTATTTGCATAAACAGCTGTCTTCTTACCTCATTTCTGCAGCAACACATAGTACCATGCAAGAAAGCTGCCGTAAGAGATCCTGCTCTTATTCTTCAAACCATTCCCCCCACTTCTCTTTGCAGCTGGCTCTTCAAACTCAAAAAAATGAGCATTACATTATTTCCCAATTGTTATAACCTCTGTATATGAGGTTATATAATATATATAGATATATATAGATATATATAGAATGAGATACCAAGACTTAATTCCTGTAGATAATTTGAGACCAAATATCAATATCTTTTTAACTTTTATCCATGTAAAAATTATTATATTGACTGTTATTCTGAAATTAGAATAACATTCTAATAATTAAACAGGGAAAAAAATTCAATCAGGTAAACAGCAGAATTTTTTAGGTCAAAATACTACAGATCACATTTAGAGTTCAAAGAACTAAAAAAAAAAAAGTATATGTTAGTACTTCATCTCTGTAAAGAATATTTCAGAGGAAAATAAACAAAACAGGTATATGGTAGTATATTTCAGAGAGTGGAACAAAATAGACAAATGTTCCAGGCCAACAAAAAGAAACAATAGTGGATTTTTTTTTTTTTGTTTACAGGAGTATTTTAATTACTTTACTCAGAGATTTTACACAAAGATGCTATTACACAATATGCCTCTAACTATGCCACTTAAACATACCCCTAGCATTGACTGATCTGTATTTGTTCAACTATTGCTATGAGGTTATTCCTTACATGATATTGTAATGAATACTTACATCTCTTCTACAATTGTCTAGGCCTATATCAAATGCATATCATTGGAAGGGTTGGGTTTTTTAGATCTCAGTGAAGAGAAAAGGAACACTGAATTTCTTTGTTAAGAATAAATAGCAGGAATTTGATGGGAATAGGAGGGAAGTCAATCCTTGGTCTCTTTCCCAAGTGTGCTCCGGAGGAAGACGACTCTGGAACTCTGATGGCTTGCTACTTATGCTATAGCACACTGTTTTATTCAACCAGAACCATGATGAGAAGTAGAACATTACATCTATAATTAATAGAAAGCATTGCCTCCAGGATGGCAAATGCAATGAAGTCTGTGACTTTTAGATTACCAAACAGCAAAATAAAAGGATTTTGAAAAAAATCGCTAGAAAATATTTCAAACTAAAAGGAGTATAAAGTTGCAAAAAACAGCATAGAAAGGATGAGGTAGAGAGAAAAATGAACACAAGAAATTTAAAGAACATCTGCAGCTTGTCTCCCTGCTTTTCTATCCTTATATTTTGATGTTTACTACTCCCAAACGCCTCCCTTTCCCCTTCAGTCTCAGACTGATTTTACTGATCGCTTCCTTAGTCTCTTTTTCTCCTTCCCTGTGGTATCTTATGTAGTGTACCAAAGCTGAGAAGATAATGTACTTCACTATATTTCCTTGCATCTCACAAACTAAGACAAACATTAATCTTCATCAGAAATATTGTTACAAATCTCACTTCTATAGATCCCAAATATTGCTGCAAAATCCTTATTCTTGTAGCGAGTCTCTCAATCTTAGACAGGGAACAGCAAATGGCATCTAACACTGCAGCTGACATGAATCCTGTCATTTTTTTTCCATTCACTGTTGAGAAATCTGCAAATAGAGAAATAAATAACCTGTTTCAAATAAACAGAATAAAAATTCTTGAAGGGAGAGAAAGAAAGGGGAGGAGAGAGCCTAGTCATGCATTGATGAATCAGAAGCAGCAAAGCACCTGTGGCATCACAAAATATTAAAGTTGTCTTAAATAGGGATCTAGTTGAAAGGAGTTTTGAGAACATCAATTTCTTTTTCAATTTATAAATAAAATTGTAAATGTTCTCCCATGAAAACAAAGGTAAGTTTATTATGTTTTCTTATAATTTCCTTGTGACAGTTAATAAAATTTTCTATTTCAGATGCTAAAAGATTCCAAGAGCACCTAAAAGTGACTGATGTGCGTAAGCTCTAATAAACTGTTGGCCTGTTCAAACTCCACACCCTGATTCTTTCCTTTTACAGACAAGAGCAACTATATTTAAGAGTTTGATCAAAATCCTCCATGAATGCAGGACACAATCACAAATAACTTGGCAGAGGCAAAATCTCAGAAAAATACAAAAGTAAGTTTGTGTGCTAACATTTTGACGGAAGTAATACTTACAAAGCAGTTTCCAAGATAAGCATTTTCTATCAAACATCTAAAATGCATTTATAAATGTCCTTCTCTTTAAAATAAAAAAAAAAATCCTAAACTAATATTTTACAATGTTGGAATGGGGGAAAAAAAAAACCATACAAAATTGGTCCACACATTGGAAAAATAATAGCAATGCATTTCCTATGCACTACTGTAGAGTTTTGGGGAGGGGGTTGGGAATGCATTTTTAGGCAGTTTTTTTCCCCTTCCACAACTAGAGCTTTTAATCTGTTCACATAGTTGCTTTTCATTACAATATGGGCTCCTTTCATATTTTTTATTTTCCATAAACAAAGCCTGAAATAACAGACTCTGATAAGAATTTGAGATTAAAAAAAAAATAAAAAATATGGGGAAGCATACAAGTTTTTGCATCCCTCCCTACGTGGATCTTTAGGTTTGATCCTAGGCAATCATATATTAATAAGAACTTCATCATATATTTGATTTCAAGTATTCAAAATTCACTAATGATGATCTAGAGAAAACTCAGATTTCAAAATGGTCGCAATCTATGAAAGAAACCTTGAGTTATTTTCTTTGCCTTACGGAAGTGTGAGGTCCAGGCATCCTTGATTTTCACGCTTTTCTACAAAATTATAGGAATAGAAATGACATATAAAAATGAGAGATTCTAATACAAGCATTTTGGCTTGAATAAACATGCAGAAAATGCTCTGGGATTATATTAAGAGGTACATAGCCAATTTTATGTCATTTTCCTGATCTTGAGTTGATGGCAGACCCCCTGCACCCAGAATCATATATAGAAACACAGACAAGTTTACTGACTGAAGTAGAGCATCAAAAATATATGAGCAAAGTGTTTACGCTACATTTTAACTTCTTAAAAGCAAATACTGGCCATTCTGAACAGACATCCTAATCCAGGTAGGATGAACAACAGCACACATCTTCAGTCAAAGAGGCCAGTCTTGCTAATAAGCGAGAAGGTTAGAAGGAAGGTTAGCATGATACAAAAGGGAATCTAATGTGAGTGGCAAATGAGGAACCAGACTTCATAATGCCGCTAAACAATTCCAGCTTCTACCTGCACTTTATGTTATGTTACCAGAGAAGGCCGGCAAGTACCAAGGCTGCTTTTACTACTATGTGTTTTCTTTGCCTAATAATTGATTAACTATAAACCTGATCATACACACACATGTAATAGTCTAAAGCAACATTTATAGTGACTGACAATTTTACACTCCTAAACAATATAATGCAGACTGTATTTTCATAGAGAAAAGGAGGGCCTGATTATTCTTCCAGACTTTTTCTCCTGTCTGTATAGCTTTCACATGGAAGCATCCTTGAACGAAAAATGTACTAACAAGGTTCTACCAAAGTACCACTGCAGTCTCAATTCTTTCCTTACCGTATGAGGAAACATAGCAGATGAGCTCTATTCCTCTGATAAAATAATATCCTTCCCTCTCTTTCGACCCACCCAGTCAGACGCTCCTCTGAAAATCATTCATGACTCTACCACATCAAGGGTGCCACAGACACTGATTTTTGCAGTGCTTTTTCTGAGCCATGGCTCCCTGGGGATTACGTATGCCTCTGAAAACCAAAGTCTTAGGTGAAAACTAGAAACACTTCAGAAGTAAACTGAGGGTTCTGCCATGACAATGTCAGAAAATCCCCATCTTGAAACTCTTTCCTCAGTGCCCGGGTGACTTACACTGACCTGCATAAATTGAAACAAGTCGATGTAGCAGTCAGTAGCAGTAATGTATTTGCCCTTTCAAAACGGGAGGCTCAAAAATAGGTCTGTTCTTACCTACTATCAGCACCTGCCAAGTAGCTTTGATGATATCAGCAATTACTTTCCTTCCATCTCTCCTTCCCACATTCTCTGCAGTTCCTTAGTGAATTTGGAAAATCCTTTTACAAATTTGGGTCCCAAACAGATTATGGTCTTTGTGCCCTGTATTTATCTACTTGTATGCACACAGGTTTACAAGAACACTTCTCTCTTCATATCCTAAGGAAAAAGCGGTCATATTTTCAGTATCATGCCACTGACCCATGTGACGATAATTTCACTCCCATTGGTACAGTGACTGCTCTGTTGGAAGCCAAGACATATAACCCAACCTTCTGCAGCAGTCTTGAAGACTTTTCTGGCAAGTCTCATTAATGTCTCAACTCTGATTTGCTGAATTTAACTGGCAGTTGCTGAAATGTTGCCAGGACAAGGTAAATAAAATTCAACATATCCCATAAAGATTTTTCATTTTGCTGACTGCTTAAAAGAGGTCTCTAGTTAGAACATGTGCTTGTTTAAAGAAGAAATCACACCAGACAAGGATAAAATCTTAGAATCCGAGCTTGAAGGTCATCTGATATCTTTGAAATCTGAACTTCACTAAGGCTGTGTTTATATGGTAAAATTAAAACCTTTGTTCCAAGGTCTTCACAGTGAAACTATCACCACTGTACTGTGAATAAGGAACACCTCCATCTAAAACTATGGTTGCCCAGTTTCCATGAAACTTCATGACATGGATACAACAGAATCTACAGATCTGTCCTCCTGATTTCTAGCAGCTTACATAAAAAGCATACAAAAACTATGTCAAAAAATATTGCCAAATTACTTATTAAATATCACACCAAAAAAAGACATAAATAAGCTAGGAATTTGCGGGCTTATTGTTAAATTCTGTTGTATTACTGGTACTATGTTCACTATTAAGTTCTGTTGTTACTGGTTGTGAGTAATGCCATTTTAGATATGTTCTGTATCCAGGACACCCACATAGGGCTGTTGCAGATGACAGAGGAGCTACAGCACACCTGCTCCCTTTTGAGGCAAGCAGCTTGGGGCCAAGCCAGTTACCCTAGATTATCTAGACTGGTACTACATACCAAAGTTTAGCTATTTGAATAGCTTTTGGTCTCAAAAAGTTTTGGATTACTAAATTTCATAAGGTTTACCCCACATCATTTGTTCATGATGATTTTTTTTTTTTTTTCCCCAAACCAGAAGGCATGCCTTAGGACTTGTTCAAGTTCAGCTGAATGCCATTTGTTAATTATGCATCCTAGAAGGTTTATCTGCTTCACTCCAAATTCATATTTCCTCTCTAGCAGCCAGTCCAACTTGCTGTAAACATCTCCAAACAGCATGTAGTTACTCCATTCATTTTTATCTGTGTTGGAAATCATCATATCATATGCATGGCCAAGAAAGCCAGGCAAGCCTGTCACAACCTGAAAGTCTCTTTTGGAAGTGTTTTGGCACTAAAGACATGCTGAAGGGAAGCCAGTTGAAAGTGTCATCCAAACAAGGTAATAAATGTAGATAACGATACACATTCTGTAGCAAAGGGGAGTTGCCAAAAAGCCTACTGTAACATCAGAGTTCCAGACCAGTCTCTCCCAACTGACAAATCTCCTTGTCTCCTACAAATAAGACTCACACAGATGGCACAGAAAGATCCACAGAAGTGAATATTTTTTCCCCAGTAAATATCAATAGTATAATGTTCACATAACATCTTTTGAAATAACCCAGTATCTTCTATTCTATTGGATTTTTTTTTCCTCCCCCTCTTCCAAAGACAAATGAAGAAGCAAGAAGAAACAGGACTTACAGATGGCAACCTTCATGTCTCACCAGGAAAATCTTTCTCATGCTTTATTTCACTGACATTCAGATTTCTCTGCTGCATGCCTTACACTCTAATGACATTTTCAATAGAGATGACTTAACGATCTTTCATATTCTGAACAAAATGGACACAAACACTGAGTTATCCCTTGTAGAACTTTCTCTGATCTTCGTGGAATTAGGTGTTGGAATTACATTCCCTGCTGTTCCAATATCTCTTGCTAGTACCATCAGTTTTTTCTCCACTTAGATTGCTGCTTAAGAACAGAGACCTATTTATGATTAGCTTCTAGAAGTGAAGACCTAATGTCGCCTAATAATAACACTCTTTCCATCATCTCCTGCATTGTGAATCTTAACAGCGACTCTAAATTACGGCATTTGGTTTCATCTTGCACAAGTTTTCCATTCTTACCCCTTATTAATTCTTTCCTCTCTCATTTAATATTTGTACACTTCGCTTGGGAGGTAGACTTGATCTGACTGCTCCTTTTGCATTAGTATTTTTACTTGTTACTGTACCTGAATTGTTTGATAAACACATCAGTGGCACAGAGGTAATTGTAAATCTAGTCACTTCTTTGATCCTCACATTTGCTATAGCTTTTGTTAATGTGGTACCTAGTTCTAATTGAAACTGCTGATAAATGTGAGCCTCTTACGCCAACAGCTATCCTCTTATTAGCTCTTCTTTCAACATCCCATATTTGCAATGCTCAGCAAAGCTGAACTGCAGCAATAAAGCCTCAGCTGTTTCGCCTTGTTCCTAAGATCTATGAAATCCACTCCAGATTTCTTGTATATTCATCTATATATGTAACTATATACATACAGATCTGCATATAAAATATTTTTTCTGCCTATGACTGGGTATTAAGACTTGCTTTCACTTAATTTTTTTCTGTGTTTCTTTTTTTTTCTCCATAATGAGGGACAAGGAACACACTTTAAGCTTCCATTTCCTGAAGTTCCGCTATATAACTTCAACCCAAATGGGCAGTGAAGAACCACTCGCAGGTTACACAGCATTCAAACAACTAAAAAGAACTTAAAAGGACAGTTTGGTGTAGTTCTTCTGAGTGAAGTGGTGAGCAAGAGTCTATAATTAAATGTAATTTGAAGATTTGAAAGTAATTACTTTGACATTGGGGCTATAAGGAAAGAAAGTTCTCAATTCCATATTAGAAAGACAGGGTAGCCCAAACATACATTGCCATTCCTACCATTTTGGGGATCTTTATGTATGTATACACGCACACACACAGAGAAACGATACATAGGAGGGCAACTCTGCTCTATAAATCTAGTGGTTTATTTTTTTAATGCTTTTTTAGTGTCTGACAATGCATGAGAGAATAAGTTTATTCAAGGGGTTTCTATTTGCTTGAGATTTTTTTGTTCTTTGAGGACTGCAGAACAGCAGCACCAGTCAATAGAGCTGAGCATTGTTGTAGTAAGAAAGGAGCATTCAGAGCCAAATGGGTGTTTTGGTAACATTTTAGACCTTAACAACAATACATTGACCTTGCAATATAACAAAACTAAAACAGACAAATATTTTAAAACATTTTGTTTTATGAGGTTCAGCATAGAAATAACCATCCTTCATAAAGTCAACATCTGAATGAAAGAGTCAGTATTCCCACAGTGCTTTCAAATATGCTGGAATGTTGCATTTCATACTGCTTTGTTTTTAGTGCTTCATTCTGCTCACAAGTCTAGTGATAGAAGTCACTTTGAACCATGTAATGATTTTATTACAGTTGCCTCTGTTCTTCCATTTCTCATCATTCCTCCTATTTGTTTGTTACGGTCAATCGTTACGCATTGCTTCAAATTAAATTGTAAGCAATTTGGGTAAGTGCTATGGTGGATATTCAGAGAGTGTATTAGCACAAGGAAACTAAACCCTCTATGCTTCCCCTGTTGTCAGTGAAAAGACAGGGAATGGTTTCAAGTGTCTTCTCACTCCAGAACTAACACCAAGCTTCACTAGAGCTGAAGCCTTTCCTTCCACTGGAAATAGGAGAAGCCTGTGGAGACTACCTATATCAGACTGAGATTTACTAAAATGCTGGGAGAGGAGCGCTAGGGGCCACAATTTTTACCTATGTAAATAAGAAAATAAACATACACAAGAATAGCCACAGGCATCAGACCAAAAACCCATCTAGCCCTGTATGCTGCCTCTCGTGACAAACTATAGAGATTAGCTGGGGAAGTAAACAAAACAATTATGAGGAAATAATTTCCTCAAGTAGTCCCTGAGCTTGCAATAGACAGACTTCCTCAACTGAAGGTGGCATCTCTGTATTTAGGGCCTTTGATGGATTTTCCCATCTCAGAATTTTCCCATTTGTTTCTCATATTTTGCACATTTATAACTTTAGTACTCAGAGCATCCTGTAGCACAGCATTCTCCGTACTCTTTGCTTCCAACCCTTTACATGAAAAGCCTCCTCTCATTTGGCTAAGCATGCCATGTACCAGTTTCATTTAACAGTTTATTCCCATTTCATAGAATCATAGAATCATTTAGGTTGGAAAAGACCATTAAGATCATCGAGTCCAACTGTAAACCTAACACTACTAAGTCCACCACTAAACCATGCCCCTAAGTACCACATTTACACGTCTTTTAGATACCTCCAGGGATGGCGACTCAACCACTTACCTGGGCAGCCTGTTCCAGTGCTTGACAACCCTTTGTCGTGGTTTAACCCCAGCCGGCATTAAGAACCACACAGCCACTCGCTCACTCCCCCGCAGTGAG
>NW_008794836.1:2652664-2656577 GCF_000699145.1 Aptenodytes forsteri | reverse complement strand
GCAAGCAAAGCAAAACAAGGAATTCATTCGCTACTTCCCACGGGCAGGCAGGTGTTCAGCCATCTCCAGGAAAGCAGGGCTCTATCATGCATAACGGTGACTTGGGAAGACAAAATGCCACAACTCCAAATGTCCCCCCCTTCTTTCTTCCCCCAGCTTTATATGATGAGCATGACGTCACATGGTGTGGAATATCCCTTTGGTCAGTTGGGGTCAGCTGTCCCAGCTGTGTCCCCTCCCAGCTTCTTGTGCACCCCCAGCCTACTCGCTGGTGGGGTGGGGTGAGAAGCAGAAAAGGCCTTGACTCTGTGCAAGCACTGCTCAGCAATAATGAAAACATCCCTGTGTTATCAACACTATTTCCAGCACAAATCCAAAACACAGCCTCATACTAGCTACTGTGAAGAAAATTAACTCTATCCTAGCCAAAACCAGCACACCCTTTCATTGAAGAAAGGGGAGGGTCCATTCCCCTCATGTTTTTACATTTCCATGTATATGTCTTAGCCCAAAGATGAATTTACAGATACTGCATGTTTACTTCCAAAACCATTATTCAGTTTGTGTTTTACGAAGAGAGTATTCTGCATGGGCAAAAACAGTACTGTGAGAAACTAGACACTGAAATACAAGAAAAAATGGACAGAGCTAAGAGTTTAGCAGACTAAGCAGATAGAGTATCCTTGACCAAGCAGAAAACCAACAGTACTTCCTATCATGCATTGTGAAAAAACTGATAAGCAAAATCAGAAGCATAACACTCTTACTACCATCACTGAAAGAAAAAAGGTACTTTTAATTTAATATTAAAGCAGTGTTATGATATCCAGCTCCTTCCATGACGTTACCTGTGATAGTCAAAATCATTTTGATCTGATGATAATGAACTCAGTATTTTATAACACTGGATAGAAAATTCAGCAAGCAGGTGTCTTAGGAATAAAAGCAAACAATCATCTCTTAAGTAAAGAACACCAACAGTTTTCTACGCCTCAACATTCCCTGAAATCTGTCAGTTTGGTGTTCAATACTTAAAAATTGTTCCAAAATGCTTACTCACCGACTGTTTTGGATAACAACATTTGTTGACTTCATTTCCAGGCAGAGGACCCTAACCTGCATGACAAACAAGTGTAAATAAGACTTAAGACAAATATAAACTACTAATTTCAGCATTAATACAGCATTTTATCATGTTTAGTGATGGAGAGGAACAGCACTGAGGGACTAAAATATTCCTGAAAAAGCACTATTCTGAAATTAGAAAAAAGAAAAAAGTCCAAACTGTTGGCAACATTTTCTGGTGCTAGTGTAAGACAAAGGAAGTGGAACAAAGACTCTAGTGAAGGATAGAAAATAGTGATCTGGAAGAATGAAGAAAAGCAGGTGTCCTAAAAAAAAAAAAACCTCATTATAATTTTTTACCTTATCTAGTCATTTATACCAGTAACTGTCAGATCAAGAAGGTAGTTTTATACCCTTTTTTACTGAAACAAATGAGCACATAGAATAGTGGACAAGGTGTCTTTATTTCAGGTTACAAATACATAGGCAGAGAAATCTTTTCCAACCAGAAGAATATGTCTCTAAAACCCAAAGGACATGTAAAATGATACTGAAACTAACACAACCTAACTGAACCTAATAATTTCCTAGGAAAAAGTCTTCAATTTATGCAATTTCTTCTGTGTATATTTTTTTCTGATTGTATTACAATAATTAGAAAAAGCATAACAAGCTCTTTCAGGAAAAATTTTAAGGTCCTGATCCTGTAAGCACTGTACATATGTCCAACATTAGCATACCAGTAATACTATCCAAACCAATTAGACTATTATCATGCTTTAAATTACAGAGGGGAAAAAGATCTCTGCAATACCAGAGTCTCAGCCTCTAAAAAGTTTCTTCCTTTATACAAACTCAGTTTCCCAATTTCTAGAAGAGAAGACAATTGTTAGGAACAGTGAAAAAAGTTCATTTTGTTTTTCAAACAGCAGCATCACGAAAGTGTCAAGGCTGTACCAAGGGAGCTGACGTGGAACCGAGCATAAAATAGAATTAAAAAAAAGAACTTAGAGAGAGGCAAAGAAAGAGAAAGTCAGCTTAGAGGGAATTCACAGACCAGGAGAAATACCTCATGACAAACTGCCTGAGGAGGAAGTGGAGATACTTAAAGAGATGCTGATGTTTTCAGAGACAGAAGTAGGAAGAAGAAAAGATTGAAAGTTGTGGATCTGAATCCCTGAAGGGAACATTAAGCTAAAAAAGTCTATTGAAGCACATTAAGGCAGAACTTATTTGTATATTCTGCAGCTGAAGCAAATATTCAGAACTGAGAAAGATTGCTATTATTTAAAAAGTTGTAAAGACAATCTCATACAGACTTGTCAAGTTAGACAAGAAAAGACAAGACCGAGAAAATGAGGATTTTACTGTTCAAGATTTTAAGCTAATGTGCTAATCACACCAACTCCCCCTCCAATTCCTTCCTCTTCATCAGAGCGACTTGGCTAAGTGATAGAGTGAGGCAAGTTTCCCAAGCAGTCACACTTTTACCTGAAGGAACATTTCATTTACTTTATGTTTTATGTTAGGTACAAGTAGTTTTATGTTACAAGGATTGTCTAGTGCTTCTGTGATGAAAGACTCCAAGATTACCTGCTACTTCTCCCCCTCGGCCCTAAGTACTTATCTAATACTCTTAGACATACATGTACACGAACTCTTGCCATACAGTGCACAGAAGAGAATCAACCTTGAGGCAGGAAAAAAAGAAAGGAAAAAAGCACCACCATGTCTACGAGTACCAATATCAAGCTTGTTCCATAGAAATACACTATGAAATTATAAATTCATTTCCATCTTCATTCTTCACCCCAGAATCAAATCAAATAGACAAGGCATGTCTATCTGCACTGGAGTCAAAAGCAGGAGACCCTGGTGGCAAGGGTGAAAGTTGGGGGCCTAGGTGGTGCCCTTCTCAACCTTGTTGGTGAGGGGGGAGGCTCGAGCAAAAGAGCAGTCATCCAGTGGATTAATACCTGGCTGCTGGTGGTGTAGGCAGGATTTGGCTTCTGTGACCACAGGACCTCTGGAGCAAAGGCTACTAAGTAAGGATGGGATCATTTGACATAGCGGTACATGAATATTTTACCAAAACTCTAGTGAGAAGGGTTTTAAACTAGATATGCTGGGACAGAGTTATCATAATCTGAAGAGATGTGAACGAGGGAGCAAGTGGTGGAGCAAATGTGTGGAGAACAGCAGGACAGGGAGTCTCTCAACCTGTTAAAACAACACAACCTCAGGCCCGTATCAAATGCCTGTATGTCGGTGCACATAGCATGGGAAACAAGCAGGAAGAATTAAATCTGCAGCTATGCACAAACTTCTACAGCCTCAATGGGATTACAGAGACACAGCAGGATTGGAGAGCTGCAAGGGAGGGATACAGGCTCTTTAGCAAAGAGTAGGCAGGTATAGAGGAGGAGTTGTACTCCAGGTAAATGAGAGGATCGAATGCATGGAGCTTTGCTGCAGGGTGGGTGATGAAGAGCTTGAGAATTTATGGGTAAGAATTAGAGGACAGGCCTACACAGGTGATGCTGTAGTGTATGTCTGCTACAGACCTCCTAATCAAGAAGAGGAGGCAAATGAAGCCTTCTCTAGTGTTGTGCTTTAAGCTGGCAGGCAGCTAAACACCACACAGCTGTTTGCTCACTCCCCTCCCCCCACAGTGGGATGGGGGAGAGAATTGAGGAAAAAAAAGTAAAATTTGTGGGCTGAGATAATGACAGTTTAATAGGACAGAAAAGGAAGGGAAAATAATAATAATAATAAAGATAAAAGAATATACAAAATAAGTGATGCACAATGCAGTTGCTCACCACCTGCCGACCGATGCCCAGCCAGT
>NW_008794836.1:2644167-2652540 GCF_000699145.1 Aptenodytes forsteri | reverse complement strand
GCTGAGAAGTCCTTGACTAGTGTAAGCACTGCTCAGCAACAACTAAAACATGGGTGTGTTATCAACATTGTTCTCCCCCTAAATCCAACACACAGCACTGTACCAGCTACTAGGAAGGAAATTAACTCTACCCCAGCCAAAACCAGGACATCTAGGCAGCTGGAGAAAGCCTCACAGTCATAGGAGCTGTCTCTCATGGGTAACTATAACCACCCTGGTATCTGCTGGACAGCCAACACAACTGGGCAGAAGCAATCCAGATTTCTGGAACAAATAAAAAGCAATTCCTTGATGCATGTGGTCAATGAAACAACTAGGGGAGATTCTCTGTCATACCTGCCACTCAAAGAGAAACAGCTGCACAATGGTAAGGGCAGCCTTGACTGGAATGACCATGAGACCGGGGAGTTAAAGATACTGAGAGAAATGAGCAGGATCAACAACAGTATTACAATCCTGGAATTCAAAGAGTAGATTTTAGCCTCTGCAGGGACCTGCTTGACAGGATCCCATGGGAAACTGCCTGGGAGGGCAAAGGGACCCAGGAGAGCTGGCTAACGTTCAAGGTCAGCCTTGTCAGAGCACAAGAACAGTTCATCTGACTTTGCAGAAAGTCAAGTAAACACAGCAGAAGGCCAGCACAGACAAACAAGGAGAACTCCTGACTGAGTTCAGGCACAAAAGGGAAGGACACAGGAGCTGAAAGCAGGGACAGCTACTTGGGAGGAATACAAAGACACCGCCTGCATAGGTAGGAATAGAGTCAGCAATGCTTAGCTGGAGTTCAAACTAGCAAGGGAGATGAAGGGCAGGAAGAAGAGTTTCTGTATATACACTGCTAGCAAAAGGAAGACTAAGGAGGACGTTGGCCCACTGCTCAGTGAGGCAGTACACCTAGTAACAAGGAACACGGAAAAGGCTGAGGTACTCAGTGCCATTTTTGCATCAGTTTTCACTAGTAAGTCTCAATTACAAGACAAGAACAAGTGCTTATATATGGATCAATCCTTTCTGGAGCCCTTCATAGTGGAAATATTTTCATCCATTACCTGTCATTTACTACATGCCAACACATAGCACACAGTCTTGTCACTGACACCTAAAAAACAACCCCTCCTTACTAATAATTTTATATAAAATTTGTTTGCAAAAGTTAGGTCATTGACTAAACACATACCTTCTATTCACATAAAAGCATGCCCAAGATAGTTTTCTATATTAAAAAATTTCCATATTTGTTAAAAACATTTCACAGTTCTAACGAAGTGGTCTGTATCTGCAACCAATTTCTCAAGAGACACATACAATTTAATGATTTGAATAGTTTCCTACGCTGGCCTTCCGTCACATAACCAAGAGCAGAGCCATGCTCGCACTGGCAATTCACCAGTGCAGTGGTCTGAGCAAGCCAGCCAGAAAGGTCAGGCAAGACTGATAAGAGTCACCCAGGGATCAGTTTCATTCCATCTTTTGATTGAATGATGGTGACCTCTGGAGAGCCACTGTCATCATCTCCTTTGCTCCACTCTGATGTGTCCAGTAAGTCCCAAAGCTGTCAGCCATGTGAAGAATTGGGTAGATAGTCCATCATGTCCAATCCCACTGGGAAGGAACACTGAGTGGGAAATTATCTGCTTTAAAAAGCTACCACTGTCCTTATTGCCAGATTAAAAGCAGATAATAATTATTCAGAATATTGTTGGAGAATCACCGATATTTATTCAAACCTTTCCATCAAACACAGGAAAAAGTAGAAAACTTTCTGTATATACAAAATAACATTATTGCAGGCCTTATTTTTTGCTACTTCTGTAGTGACTAGTTTGCTACTCGGGAAAGAATCCTCTTTTTGTGATTGATTTGTATTAACAAAACTTGTTTGATAGTGCATTTATACAAGATATGCCCCATTATTGGTTTCGTGTTCCTCTACCATTTCTATATTGATTATCTAGTATCACTGTAATAATTTGTTTATTTACATATATATGCTTTTAAAAAACATGCTTAAAACCAAAAGGCCCAAATCCTTCTGTTCTTAATACATACTTGCCTGTTTTGTATTCTAAAATTTAGTCCCAGCATCCAGAAAACACGCAGCTGTTGTAACACTGATTCAGACAGGAGGCACTGACAAAGACTAACAAACTTTTCCAAATGAACAAGTCCAGCTTATGTTAAATATTCTGCTTCCTGACATTTGTTTTCAGTACTAATACAGCAGACAAGCTACACACGCAGCAGAGAGAAATCATGCCAACAGAGACACAGATGTGCAAATCAAAGTTTTGTACCAACACACATTTCTGACAGGGGCCCAAGATTTTGTGGGGGAAAAGACTCAAAAGCTCATGTTTTAACTTCTTGTCAATTCAGAAAGATCATTGGCCAAATATAATTCCTTCCCACTCATCTTCAGATATAATTAGCTTTTTTGGTTTTGGTTGAGTTTTTTTATTGACACGTTGTGATACTGATTCAAGTCTAGAAGAAGAATGCTATGAAAAAAAAAAATAATATGAAACTATCACACACTTCTTTCCCTTCTTTCCAGAGAATAAAGCATTATATCACAGAGAATGCTTGAAATGGCACAAGCTGAACTTGAAACGAAAGAAAAATTACACATTGGCCTTCTGAACATAGATGGATTTCAACTCTCCAATTTCCTTTAAGTGTTTTGGCTCGCACATCTGACTGATCCATTATCAGTTCTGTTCCATAACTGGATGGCTCTGATCTTTGGGAAAAACACAAGTCATACTTTCTGAAAATTACTGATAACATTTCCATTGTGAATATAAACTTGCACAGGTGAGAAAGGTGTAGAGTGTGTTACCAAATGTAAAAAAATAATCCATACCCCAAGGAGCGACGAAGAAATATCCACCATCAAAATAATAGTAGTCCCAGGGAAAGATTTGAGTTGCCATGAGCTGGCTGTAGTCCTACCCCTTCCTCCTCATCTGAAGATCCACTTTGCATTTACACATTTTCTAACATGTTTGACATCTTGCTCCTCTTTTGATCTGCATCTGAATTTCCTATACATGGTGCGTTTCACAGATGTTCATCACATGTTCTTTGTTCTCCTTATTATCCCTGAAATCAGTTTTAATTCAGATCCCCAGGCAGCATTCTTTTAATGATGAATAGTAACTGTTAGAGAACTGCTTGTAGCCCAGGCACCTTTACTATCATCCCATACCTTTACTCCCACATGCTGCATTTTTATTCTAGCATCACAGATAGCTCATTCCACACTGTATAACTGCTTGTTGGTAGTATTTTCTAGGAACACAATTTGTATTCAACAAGAGATGTTACACCACACAATTGTACATAGCTAAGCAAAAGTTAAAAGAAAGAAGGTAACAGTCACCTGGTCATTAGGTAAGTGCTGCCACAACTAAACAAACTAAAAAAATCCTGCAGACAGGCCAAGACAAGACCAGAGACCCATGTTCTTAGCTCACCACAAAGCCTGTGGCCTGCTAGTACTGACAACACCACCCCGTTCACCAGACGATGAGGTTCACTGTATAATTTTATGTTATCTTAAAAGAAAAGTTTTAAGTTCTTTATTATTACCATGTTCATCATTACGTTAGCAGACACCAGCAGATTTAAATACACAATATTATTACAACTGGAAGTTAATCACAAAGAAATACAAAGGCTGACTGAAAAATTACCCACTTGGAATATCTTACGTTTCCCAGTGTTCTTGAGAAACAGCAACCCCAGGTAAATCATCAGTGTAGTAGAAAATTAACAAAAGAAATTTGTAGACATGAGAACTAAAAAAAACCTGTAGCATGGATTTTTTTCCTGTCTCCTGTAGAGAGACCTCTGTTTTAGACTGAGATCTCCACAAAGACCTGCAGGTAAATAAAACACATGTTTACTGTTCTCCTTTCTGAACTGTTTATCATTATTAAGAATGAAACCAATGCTTTTGGTTTCAACCAAAGATCTTTTACCAAATATAACTAAGACTTAGGTAGGTCAAGAATTCTGTGGTCTAAGAAAGTTTAACACTGGAATTGTTCCAAATTCAATTAATACTTGCAGAGTGCTCTTAAAACTACATTTTCAAACAGCAGTTTTGCATTGAAAAAATTAAGCTGAAGAATTTAAAATGTCAACTATATTAAAATTTAATTTCAATTATACTGTTTTGTCTTAAAATTTTACTTATAACCATGATTTCCTTCAGGACAGTGTATTTTGCATGGTCAGCAATTAACATGTGCATTCTCCTTTATAGCTTCACTGTAATATCTCAAAGCATCCAGAAACTCAATTGCTTGGGCCTTAAAAATACACTCTAATACGGATCTAGTGATTCCTTTCCCAGAAACAGCTAACCATTCACCATCTGATCAATAGCTTTGTGGGTACCAGGGCCTGTGAACACGAGGCTGCTTGTAGCTGTCTGAGGGTCTCATCCACTCTTCCCGGTCAGGCAGCCTATAGCAGATACTCACTACAATGTCACCCTTACCTGTCTTCTCTTTGATTCTTACCCGTAAGCTCTCAGTTGGCTCCTCATCCATCCCCAGGCAGAGGTCCATGCATTCCCGCTGTTGCCTTACATAAAGGGAAATTCCCCCTCCTCATCTTCCCAGCCTGCCTTTCCTAAAGGCCCTATACCCCGTGCGAGCTATCTCGCCATGTCTCCATGACTGCAACAAGATTGTGGCCTTGCAACGGCACACAGATTTTTAACTCATCATATTTATTCGCCATGCTGCATGCAATAGTGTGCATGCACTTCAGAGAGGCATCCCAGCACACTGATTTCCCAGAAAGAGTTTGGGGGATTTCTCCATAACGATGCTTGGTAGATACTTCCTTGCTTACATGCAAATGCCAGAGATGACCCCCGGTGCTTAAGCCCTATTTTCTTGAATTTGCGATCCCTTTCTGTCACATCACTCCAGGCACTTTACTTGTCAACCCTGTCCATCACATTCTCACAGGGCTGCTGGTCACACTCTCCCTTCCCCATCATCCCTAGTTTAAAGTGTTATTTAGAAACTCCTAATAAAACAAATACATTGAAACCCCTAATAAAAAAAAAGTTGAGGTTACATCAGAGTCCAAATGGGAGTCAAAAGTTTTCTTGAACCAATTTTACATGGATGTCATATTACTGATTTTAGAGAGACAATACAGTCTCACATGTGCAAGAAGTCCACTGTCATATGTAGTCTGACACACACCTACTTACAATAAGTCATGAGTTTCTGGATTTTAGTCAAGGTAAAACCTAGGGCCTTTTCATTGTCATGAGTACCTGACTACAAACTGCAGTTCTGCTTCCCCATTTTTCGTCTCACCAATCTACAGAATCTTCTCAGCTTCATTGTTTCAGTAGCAGTTTCTGTACCTCCTCTTAGGAAAGGAATGGTTTTTAGTTCCCTCAGCTGACAACACCATGAGGCCTTGCTTCCTACTTTTACAGAAAATATTTCCCAAGCAAACTATGTCATAAACAGGAGAGCAGCAATTACTAGGTATCAGGTTCTGACACCTACTTTCTACTTGTAGACAGTCCTCTGCTTAGCATGTTCATTTCATTAATGGATAATCTTGGTGAAGAATAAGTTTTGGCATCAACTCTGGGTTTGGTTTCTGTGTTTGGCAACAAGTAGCTAAAATTTAAGATCTAGGCACTTAAGAGACAGTGAATTCCAGCTAGGCACTGCAGAACCCATACTTTTTAACTGATGAACCCTAATCTTTTCCTAGTCAAAGAAAAGGAAAAAAAAAACAAAAAAACCCCACCAATGCTATTTTGTCTTTTATGAGGTTTGAAAACTGTAGGGGATAAAATAGGACCAATAATACCCGTTTAGCTATACAAATAAAATATACTATAAAGCATTAAGTGTTATCATTTTAACTGACTAGCAGAGTGATTAATCTTCCTCTCAATACCATTTCCTGTGAGACAGATATTCCCTCCTTAACAAATATGATACTAACGATCTGGACATACAAAATACTAGGTCTGGCAAGAAACAATAATGGAGTGCTTTATAATTAATTAATATATATCATTAGATTTGATGTATAGGAGCCAGAACTACTCAGTTTTTCTTCAAGGATCTCTCACAGGACAATGCTTTCGTACCATCCAAGTGCGTCTTATGGTAAGCATTAATTTATATTGGCAGGAAGCTTTGGAAGAGAGCCATTTGTCAGCTTTTCAAATACAGGCATACGTCTATGATGCTATAGCAGCAGGTATGTAAAAAGAGCAACTTGGGTGTACGAATGAGGTGATCTTTCTGGAGTCCTTGTTTTCCTGTTTCTAACATGCACCCAATGGCAACAATCAAGACTGCTTATGGATCTCACTAGCATTTAAACTAAATTCCCTTATAGTTTAAATTATAACTGTTTAGCATGAAGTTACATAATTTCTGATCTTGGAATATAACTCCATGTTGATTTCTTTCTTATGAAAGAAGGAAGAAATCCATATAGAAAATCCTCAAGAACTGCTATTAAATCCAGTACATGGCAGAAGTATGAATTAGCTTGTTTAGCAGATCTCCAAATTTTTATTCTACAGATTGGCCTAAAGGCAACAATAAGTGTTTAATATCTTGTTGGTGAAGGTATATCCCTTTGTCAATGTATGCATATTCAGAACTTAGGAGAAAATGACTTTAAAAACTCCCTGCCATTCCACTGTTAGATATAGTAACCAAATTCATATTTAATCATCTTTGCCTTGTCAGGTTTTCTCTTGATTTGCTTATTTATGTCTCCTAGAGGTTTGCCTAGCTTAGAAAACACTACATTTTTAGTCAACAGCCAAGAACCCCAGAGAGTTGTACATTAAGACCCTAACAGTGCTACAAAAAGGAGAGATTTACTTTTGCTTCTGCGACTAACAATGAATCACTCCTTCTTTGGGATTGATGGATACAGGATTCATGAGAAGGAAACAAAATTAAAACCATGAAACATATCAACTGAGATGGAAGCATCACAGGGGTAGAATTAAGGCAGCAATATGTAAGATACTATATTGAGGAGGGACCTTATTCAAGAGGCCCCTAAGTACAGATCAGCTCCAATTCAGTTTGCCAGTAATTTCCCTAATTTAATTAGGGACCAATAAGAATTTTAAGTTCATGAAGATTTAATTGAGTAAGGCTTTTGAATAATGCTGAGCTTTTCAATTTATGCATAACAAATGTGAAATATAATTAAGCCATTTCAGCTGTTCATAACTTTCCCTCTTCCTAACCAATTTTTATAAAAAAAAAGAAATCTTGCTATGTGTTAATATACAGATGTGTACTTTAATAAATTTGCTTATAACATTATCTGTCTTTTTAACAATTGTGCTACCAGCTTCTGACTGGGATAACATGTGTTTTGCAACTTGGGATTTATTATCCAGTCAGGCAATGGCACAGTTTCGGATTCTCAGGCAACAGCAATCTTGCAGCCTGAAAGTTCTTAGCTTATGGTATATAGTATGGCCACTTCCACTGCCACACAGAAGGAAGGTAATATGTAGTGGAAGGTATGCAAAAAGAAAAGAAATTGCTGTGTCTGTTGTAGCAAGAAAGCAAAAGCAATCGACAACTCTAAAAATAACAGATTAAGATTAGAATTTTAAACTGACTTGCAATTCCTGTTTATATTAATGCAGTTCCCTCTCTTCCTCCTCCACACACACAGAGGTAAAAGCCATGGAGGTCTTTAGAAATTTAGGCTAATATTAAATTCAGTACTAGTCTCAAGATTCAAAGCTTTAGCATTAGAATTAATAGCTATCAATCCCACAGAGGAACAGTTCCTTTTCAAAACACTACCAGATTCATTCAGGGAATACTTATATTGTGTTCTAGCTAATAATGTAACATTTCAAAAACAGGACTTTGAAATGAAATATGGTTTTAGAGCACACTGAGGATGATTTAAAAGTTCTCTGAGGAACAAACATTATACTTATGAATGTTTAACACAGTGTGAGATCATGAAATTAGAAATGGAAGATTCAAATGTGAATTATAAAGCATATACTAAAGATACATACATCCAGATCCTGACTCAATACAGGGAATGTGTTTCAACTTCAACTCAAAATTAGTTTATATTATTGCGACAGAGTCCCCAGACAGACACGCTATGAAATCATGTATGGAAGAGTGGGAAGAAAGTGTTTAAGAGATTCCCAAATTTCATTGCATATGAAATGTATCAGTATTACAACTGACCTTCAGATGGTACCCGTAGCAGGGAAAAATAAAACACTACCTTTGCTAGACTCATCATTATTCT
This sequence comes from Aptenodytes forsteri, assembly GCF_000699145.1. Lineage (NCBI taxonomy): Eukaryota > Metazoa > Chordata > Aves > Sphenisciformes > Spheniscidae > Aptenodytes > Aptenodytes forsteri. The sequence goes on along the minus strand of NW_008794836.1, from coordinate 2,644,227 downwards.
ACCTTTAATAATTACCTAACACAGGCAAGCATTTCACCAGCTTTCAGAGAGCTACAGTGG
>NW_008794836.1:2635774-2643957 GCF_000699145.1 Aptenodytes forsteri | reverse complement strand
GGCACAGCCAGGACAGCTGAGCCAAACTGGCCAAAGGGATATTCCATACCATATGACGTCATACTCAGTATATAAACTAGGGGGAGTTGGCCTGGGGGGGTGTCGGTGGGTGGTGAGCAATTGCACTGTGCATCACTTATTTTGTGTATTCTTTTATCATCATCATTATTATATTATTATTATTATTTTATTTCAATTATTAAACTGTTTTTATCTCAACCCACGAGTTTTCTCATTTTCACTCTTCCAATCCTCTCCCCCCTCCCACTGGGGGCAGCGGGAGAGGGGAGTGAGCGGCTGTGTGGTGCTCAGTTGCCGACTGAGGTTAAACCATGACAGAGGAGAATCAAGGTAGTTAGTTAGATACATTATCAGTTAAAAAGAAGTAAAGTTTTGCAGTAGCATAAGGGCATGACCAGGCAGTCTAGCTTGGGACAACACAGAAAAATGGTCTGTGTGTTCTGCTCTTTCCACAAGCCAGCACCGTGCTGTGAAAAGGAAGCCCAAGGTGCCTGGTGTGTTCTTCAACAGAGGTATCTCATTTAAGCAATAAAAGGCACTAAGTTCAAACTAGCAACAGATGCTAGCCAAAATGCTAAAGCAATTATGGAGGATTGCAAGTGAAACCTCAGAAACGTACTGTTACTTTATCCTAATGTTACATTATTCTAACACAGCAAAACTGAACTTATCAGCCTTACATTTCATCTCATGATAAAGCTGATGGGGCTTGTCCATCACTGCAGGTACAGTCATCTTTAAAGATGTGGTTGGGAAAGTTTCCCTCCTCATTTTGTAGTCATCCTTCTTTATGCAACACTACTGGACTGTACTATTAGACACTAGCAGAGATACAGGCCAAAATCTTGATCTGGTCTGAATAATGAGATTAAAAGGCTCAACACTGCATGACCCAAGACTTAAAACAAACCAAACAAAAAACCCCCAAAACACAAAGAATATGGAAGTCCAGCTGCTTTGTCACAGTGTGCATTAATATTCAATTTATCTAAAGAAATATAACAGCTAAACAGGTTTACAGGCAAAGGATTACAGCTTGCTTAGGGAAGGCATGTATTCCCTGTCTGTGCTATAATATGGGTCAGACCTTATTAACCAGCTAGGTTGAAAGTTTTAGTAATTTGCAAGTGACGCAGGTAAAAGCCCAGCATGCCAACCCAGCTCTTACTAGCTAACAGTTGGCCACTAGATATTCAATGACATATCAGAGGAAACTTGGTAAGCAATGGGTAATGTTTTTTAATTTTACAGATGAATACACTTGTTATTTGTTCCAGCTGGGTTATTCAGATCGAAGTTCAGCTTTTGGGGAGGGCACAATGCCTGTGATGTGTTTCTGAAGAGTCCTTTGAATTTCTTCTGCATTTCCTCATACTGAATAAGGTATGCTGAACACCCTCTTTGAAATCCACTTCTCTTATTGTGTCCTTCAGCAAACAGTTGGTAATAAGAGATGCCACACTTCCCTTTCATACTACATCTGAAAGCGTTACTACTAGTACTGAACAAACAGAAAGGAATAAATATTGATGGAAGGCTTTTTTCTCTGTTTAACCAGACTTCCAACCTTTTGTCTCTTGCTTCATGAAAACAAATTCAGTCTACCGACCACAGAGCAAAATGAGAGAATCCTCTCATTGGGAAAGGTGAAGAGCAACACTTTTTCCAGTGTGGTGATAATAGGCAGCACAAAACAAATTTGTTTCCTTCATCTTTAACTGTTCAATAACTTGATTAATCACGTTAACAGATTCAGTGGATGAGTTTTAAGCAAAATGCTATCTTATCACATTCAGAACATATCTGATCAAATTCCAATTTTATTTTACACTGTTCTGCAATATAAATCTGAATTTATTAAGCTTTCATGATTCTGGAACTTTCCTACAGGGACGGGAATATGCACAGCTTTGCTGAAAGATTTTCCTATACCCAGATGCTATCATCTAAGCAGTGCAGAGACACTACAGATTTTGTATGTAGTCTTCAGAAGGACGGTGGGCCTGAACAAGTTCAATAGTACGTGATGTACTGAAGGCTGTCAAGGGAGACCATTCACTGTGAGCAAAGCAGAGCAGAAGACAGCTGTTGCTTTTTTGTATGCAAGATTCAGAGCAAATACTGCAAAGCATACACCAAAACCAGGCAAAGTACAGAGTGCTAGTTCAGGACTAGTCACTTGTTACATTACAAGGTCATTTCCTCTCTGTCCTTTCCTTTTAAAATGGAAAAAAAAAAAGGAGGGGGAAAAAGAAGAATTGAGAAAGAAGACAGACATTTTTATGACTTCAGGTGCTCTAGAAATGCAAACATAGCAACTTTGAAAAGGCATCGCTGCATTTAAACTGTGACAAAGTGATGAGGTTAGTCCTACAGGGAATAGAGTCACGTGAACCTCTAAGCTGAAGAACTTTAACAGATTCCAAGACAGACTGATTAAAAGAGATAGCTATTTACAGAACAGACTCTGTATAAGAAACAGGTAAAACAGGAGAATTCAAATTAATATCAGGAATGCAGACATGAAAACACCAAACTTTAATCTGAATATGTTTACCTAATATCAAGTAGGAGGCTAAATAGTTGGGTTTCTTTAAAAATCACTATTTAATAGGCTAAGGAGTCAAATTAGCAGTTTCATAGCTAGTGGTAAAAGCAGACAAAATATTTAAGTGACATGATATAATGTCATAACAAAGATGAATGACATCCTGAAATCTAGAGCAAACCATCATATCAAGAAATAAGGAAAAAAGTTCAAAGTAGAAACAGTAAATTGAGACAATTCAGGTATACTAATGGTGGGAGGGGAAGAAGCAAGAAAAGAACAAAAGATTCTAAGATTAGCACTGAATAAGACAGAAATGAGTATGAACAAAATAGAAATTAGGCTGCACAGAGCAAACATCAAGAAAAAAAATCAACAAAACACATGATAAGAGGATCATGATGATAAAGCAAAAAATGTCAGATAGCATGTTGTTACTGTCAATAAAATAAGCACCTTTTGTTCATCATTATTATTTTTAAAATAAACATTGTCTACCATCCTCCTCCAATTCCTTCTTTCCAACTTTTGTAGTGCTAAGTTACACCTGAACAATTTTTATTTTTGAGATAGTACAATTTTGTCCCTCTGACACTGGTCTCAGATTTTAAATGCAAAATATATTGCCCATATTCTGTTCTGTTTAGTCATCTCTTGAGAAAGAGTCTGCAAAGGCACCATGTAGTAGACCTACATTTAGGAAATTGCCATAGCATTACAGAGTCAGAAGCTTTGCTCAATGCCTTATTCTCTTGCTCTCTAGTCTAAAATATTTCACTGCCCACAGACATTTCCTTCCAACAGATGTATCTGAGGGGAATGCAATTGCAAAGGGAAAAAAATAGTTTAAAATGTACTATGCCTCTCTGATTATAATTAGATTTGCACATGTAGAGATCTAAATATGATGCATATGTCTCTGCATTTCTACTCCCACGTGTGTGCCCATGATAGTAGTCAACCTTCACAGAATGTGTGTGTGATGAGAATGTGTAGCATCTGTCAGATGCTCCAGAGTTTAGCTAAACGAAACTTCCTAAGAGCAGGCCTAAGAAGAAAGAAGCTCTAAAATATTTTAAGGATGCTTGCCTGATATACTTAGATCTTCTCATCTAACATAGTTTGGTTTTCAGTTGTCTGTTGATTGAACAGTAGCAAAACTGTTCAGGGAGGATTAGCCATTCTTCAGTTCAAAACAAAGCAGCTAAGAGCTTAAAGTCCTAGCAGTGAAAGATCAGACATGAAAATTACAAGTTTGTTACATCAATCCCTTCAATTTCTCTGCTAGATAAGGTGAAAAAAGATCATAGTCAGGCCTTTCCAGCTTCCACCATCCATCTGTTTTGCTGCTTTTTTTTTTCCCCTCCCATTTCAACTTATAAATTAGGTTACAAGCATACATTCTGAAGCCAGAGACCCACCAAAAATGCCACAACAAAGACAGATTAAAAAAAATTCTTTCAGCTGTACTGCTGTACCGTATCATGAATTTATCTCCAAAGTAGGTTATTCTTAAAGTCAACAATAATTTTTCCATATGAAACTCCCCCATTAAAGACACCTGAGTGATATTCTTATGCCCAGAATCAGTTTTACATGCATAGATGTGTTTCCGATATATTTATACCCAGACTGAAGCCAGGATCAAATAATTGAGGAAGTTATCTCCTCCTCCCTCAGTCATTTTTTTTTTTTCCCCCTAAAGCTTAACCACACTGCTATAGCTAGGAACTCATATTGAAGAGTTCGGTTGGGTATGCTCGTGTGAAAGTGGCTGGCAGCACAACTGGATCCCAACATGAAAACTAGACCTTCTAAATCCAGCTAATTCTGAAAAGGCACCACATTAGCATCCCACTGTGCTCATCACAGGAATTCCAATATGTACCTGAAACCAGTGCATGACTATTCCTTGCAATTGATCTAAATAGTAGTGCTGTGGTATTCAGCAGGTAGTAATTGAAAAAAATAAATTCATAATGCTTCAGAGGTTTAAAGTGCAACATATGCTACACAAACGGTGGCATTCACACAGTCAAAAAAAAAAAGAAGGAATATCTGTGCAAGTTAACTGTTTTGGTGTTAAGCTTTCTCCTAGGTGTTTTTCAGTGTCCTAGCTTTTCCTAGGGGTTTGGGTTTTTTTTAATGCACATTTCATAACCTAACTGTGCAAATTCACACAACCTAAAAAGAATTAGCTTTTGTGGTTATTGTTGTTGTTAAAGACAGATGCACCCCTGCAAATACAGTTAAGTACTGACATTCATACTGTACTTCCATGGCAGTGAGTACTACACCAACTAGACAGTGGTCTGCATAATAAAATCCCATCACATTTAGTTGAACAGCAGTAGACTTTAAAAAAAGATTTTTCTGAAAGTTACATATTAGGATAAAGGTCTGGGAATTTTGATAACATTTTTCACTTGAATAGGATAATATCGGACTTAAGGGAATGCAAAATTCCATTACATGCACATTGGAATACAATTCTGATGGGAAGAGCTGCAGAACCAAATAAACATAGCCTTTCCATCCCCCACTTGTTACTTTATCAGTCACCATAGTCAAAATGCATCCTTTTTCTCCCTTGTTGAACTGCATTCATTGACTGATCCAATATGAATAATCACACAAAAAACCCTACCTTGCCTCTTCTTCCTCAGGTCTACATCAACAAAAAAATCACACAGCAATGTCCATTAACCACTTAATAAAAAATGGCAACAAAAATTATGTCTGAAAGTGACTAATAAAGACTTTGTATAGACATCTCTCTATGACGTCCAAATGTCACAATGATTTCAATACATCTAAAATATTCTACACGTCTTACTGATTGTGTACACAAACAAGTATAGAAGGTAATATTCTTTCAGCTCTTTCTGTCCAGCAGCTTTCTGAGTTTAAAACCAAGTATATTTCCCAACTAAAAATACTTTAAAACTGCAAGGGCACTCAATAAATAACAATAGGATAACGTGGACTAAACTTTACTAGATGATAGGATAAGGTAGATTTTTTTTCTTTATTGCTTATTGGCAGCAATTCAAATACTATTAAATTCAGATGCTATATTGCTACATTGCAGAGAAGTTTTGTATAGATACAATACACAGAATGTAATTTGTTGCTCCCCATTTTATTTTTGGCTGTTGCAAATAGCCTTATTTTTGTTCTTTGGTCTTACTTCAGAGAACTGAATATTGCACTGAAAATGCAGGCTCTTTTTTTCTTTTTAATGAACATTAGCTACTATCCTGAAAAGGGAAGAGGGAGGAAGAAGGATGAGTCACAAGATAATAAGAATGCTGTAACCCAAAGATGAACACTGGATAAGTGAGAATATTCATCTAGCAGGAGTGGAAAAATTAGTAGTTTCCACTAGCGTCAGGAATGCTTTAAGAAGCTAAATGGCAGATTAATGAAGTCCAAACAGAATACAGGGAAAAATACAAATCCTTCTTTCATGGTTTAAGAGCTCATTTGAGCATCAAATTGTACTTCAAGCAAAAAGGATATGTTGTTTAAAGAAAAAGGGGTGGGAGGGAAGGCACACAGACCAGTTCATTTAATCAGGCCAGAACACAGACCTCTCAAAAGTCTTCTTGCCTAATGCATAAAGAAATATTTTAGTCATAGAGGCTAGCCCTGCCTTTTATGGGGACTTGATTTAATCCAAACACATTTCAAATTTCGAGGAACTTCCTTTTTGTTTCTTTCTATCTCAGAGTTCTTAAAGTAGATGAGGGGAGACTAGTATCTTAAACAGTTTAATGGGAAGCAGGGAAAAAGCTGAAATGACATACAGAACCCATCCTACCTAACAAGCCAGCCTTGTCCAAGATAAGGTTATTTTCACATCACCCATATTTATATTACAGTAACCATTGAAAGCTTTACCTATGGACCGGGACATCATTATGCAATGCACTGGACAACACACAACAATTAAGCTCCTCCTACCTGCTTTCTATCTTTTTATAAGAGATGCAAAAGGTAAACACTAAAATATGGACCTTTTCTCCTGTAAGGTATTAAAAACTATTCATAAAAGCTAACTAGATTATCCTCCTCTCAAATCACAAAATCCTTTGCCTGCTCTGCCAACTCCACCTCCCCACAGAGAAGTGCATTCTACCATAATAGACTCATCAATATATAACAAAGCACCATGCCTCCATTTCAACAGTCAGCAAAAAAAATAACACATCACCTCCACCCGCTGTCTTGGAAGCAAACAGAGATCTACTTCACCTGCTAATGTTAAAAAGGATAAAAATGTAGAAATTGTATCATGGATGTTTTTTATCAGTACAAAGGAACAATTCAGTACAAAGAACTCATAAATAGAAAAGAAGATATTAGGTCTACCTTTTGCCATATCAGAATTGCAAAAGTAAACAAATACCAACAAATCAATAAATGTCGGGGGGGGGGGTACAAACAGTTAATCCAATGGGTTTGGAGCAATCCATTTTCTTGCTACTTCAAACATAAAAGATTCTCTCGATCGAAAGAGCTGTGAAAGACTTGCACAAAAATAACCGGTTTGGTTGGCAAGAGGAGAGCTCTCAAACCCACCTTGTGCAAATGCCTCCTCAAATTCAAAAATACGCTGCAATTGCTGGCAAAGCATTTTCACTTTGTCTGTGTGTGGGTAGTGGCATGTGTGCGCTATAACTTTCTCAAAATTTCAGCAAAGGAACATGCACTTGATCTTAGACCATGTCAGTTGTATTACCAGCAGCCCTCAGTCCCATTAATTTAAAAAAGCATTACAATCATATGCCAGACTACAGTGGTTGTCTCCTATAGTTATATTAATGTTAAGAGAATTTAAATATTCCTATTTCATTATTATGAATACAAAAGGGTTTCGACAATTAACTTGTTTGGGGAGTCAGGTGAGTAGTCTCAGTAACACCACTGAGCTGCCGGATGAACTCAGAGCAGCAAGGGCATTCTTCTGTTTTCTTCTTTTGTAGGGATAGGAAACTGGGAGCAACTATGTCAAATGTGTTGACACCTCCGATCGACCTGTTTGTCAGTATACTGCCATTCACAGTGTAGCTCAAACTTGCATCATAAAGTCATGATCATTTGTCTCAGCAGCTAAAACTAACGCTGAAACACTTTTCAGAAAAATTACAATATTTATAAAGCAGGAAAGCAGTATAAATGCTGTTTTTCTCTACTGCTATATGAAATAAGCAATAGAACAACAACGGTATGTGTCTGTGTTGCTGAGTTCAGAGGTTAGGTTTCTACAGCTTGTGCTTAATACTATACTCAACAAAATTAAAAAAAAACAGATCAGCAATTAGATAGTCAAAGAAGATTATCACGTGTCTAGTTATAGAATCATAGAACAGTTGGGGTTGGAAGGGACCTTTAAAGGTCATCTAGTCCACCCCCCCTGCAATGAGCAGGGACATCTTCAACTAGATCAGGGTGTTCAGAGCCCCATCCAGCCTGACCTTGAATGTCTCCAGGGATGGGGCATCTACCACCTCTCTGGACAACCTGTGCCAGTATTTCACCACCCTCAAAAATGTCTTCCTTATATCTAGTCTGAATCTCCCCTCTTTTAGTTTAAAACCATTACCCCTTG
>NW_008794836.1:2592902-2631361 GCF_000699145.1 Aptenodytes forsteri | reverse complement strand
GCCACCTGCCACCTGCAACAGGAGGTCTGGGCACACCTTTTGCAGGCAGGCCTGCTGCCTGTCCCTGCCCCAGGAGAGAGGTCTAGGCATCCCTGCAGCTCTGTGCCCAGTTGCTGGGTTATAATGATAATTATGTGATAATCCTTATGTGATAAGGATTTTTAGCAAAGGCAAACTAAGGTCTTTGGGTTCTTTTAACAGCAGTCAGAAGAAGCCTGTAGGATCCACAATTCCCACTCACACAGGGACCAGGGCAGGAAAAAAATAGGGAAATTGTTGAATGTGTTAATTGTGGCACTGGTTACCCAAATCTTTTAGAAGTTCTGTTTAATAAATATCTGCTTTGACAGAGGGTTATACCATCACTTTTCCCGGAGCTGAAACAATTTTATCTAAATTCTTAACTGGAGGTAACTGTGAGCAGGCAGGTCATTCGGGGATGTAAAGTGCTACAAATTCAAAGGAAAACAAACAAACAAAAAGCCTATTTTTGAATCACACTCTCACATAAGAGCAAAAAATCAAACCACAGTGCAGCATCATAAGCCTTATCCTAAATAGGAATATTAAACTGGGAATATAGGAATTGTCACCAGCTATCACAGATCACTTCCTTCATACTGCTACCACATGTCAGTTGCTTAGGCCTTTAATTACTTGGTTTGGCCTTAAATCAAAGAAACACACAAACTACTACCCTCTACTTTTAATTTAACTTCTCTGCTTATTCTCTCCTCATTCCCTACTACCCCCTGTACTGTCACAGGCCTTAAACACAGATACTAACAGTCACATAAAACTCCTCCCACTTCAAAAATTTCTCCCAATACCTTGAAAGTGGTGGCAAAAAACTTTCCTTCTGTTCTTGCTCCATTCAGTCTTACTGAATATAAATATTTTATTAGAATATTATATGAAATGCATTTTGGCAATACTCCTTAAAATATGCTAATTATGAGAGCACTGTCAGTGAGGAAGGGAAGAAAAAACCTTTGCAGTAATCTCAGATGTGTTACAGTTCTGCTCAAAAACATGTAATAGATTTTCTAGATGATATAATGCTGCTGCTTTTCACTGTAATCTTTTAGGATCGCCCACCATACTGTAAATGCATCACACAAACAATTCCCACTTTTAGCATAGTCCCCATTCACTCACTTTAAAAGACAAAACCAGGAGGGTAGGTAGCCAAGAGATAGAAAAGTCATTTTGTAGTTTGTTTCATGATTAAACTAAAATTCACTTAAGTAGCAAGGCTAAGCTTTCTGAGACCCCCCCTTCCCTGATAAAAATGTAGCTTTAGGTAAGAGCACTTTGTACAGCTGGAATGAATTCAGATATGCAGGTAAACTAAGTCCCTGTCAAATAAATTGGGTTAGAAATTGTACCAGATTTGTCTCTTAGGTAATGCAACCCAAGGTTACTGTTTCATTTACTCCACTTTTTTTCTTAGCAATACATGTGAGGAAACATTATTTCTGTAGTCTATTACTATTTATGATGGTAGTGAAGTCCAACACAGTTGCAATAAAACAGTGAAAGACTGATAAACTTGAGAAGAGTTTTTGTTTGTTTGGGGGGTTTTGTTGTGTAGGGTCTAACAACTGGGCCATGACCTCTAAGTAACAAATATTACTTCAGGAAAAATGGCATTTCAGAGTAAATAGCATTGGTACATAGCAAACATTTTAACAATGAAAAAACCTTGAAACCATAGCAGAAAGACAAGACTGCAGTTCAGGTCACATAATGATTTCCAATCCAACCATCTATCCCCTACAAATAACTTTCTTAAAGTCACTTTTGAGGCCATATTCTAGGACTCCAGGCTGGATTCTCCAGTCCATCACAGGTCAGGTTCATTTCACATCACTAATGCTGTAAATTGAAAGCAGCTCAGCATTGCCCAATGATAACCTATCACAATCCTCCCACTTCTTATTCCCAAGTTTAAAGACAATCTGTTGGATTTTTTTTTTTTTTTTTTTTGGGGGGGAAGTGGGTTGAGCACATCCAAGGAGAGGTAAGAAAGCAAACACTGATGGTGGTGTTAGACTAAACTATGCCTAATTGTCTGCTGAGGAAGTTCAGGCTCATGTCATAAGCTTAAAGCTACAAGAAGTCTGCTTTTAAGCTCAAAGAGCTAACCTAAGCACAGTTCAGTATTTATAGCAGTATAATACACACGCACACTTTTTTTTTTTCCTGTCTTTATTAAAAGCTTTTGAAAAATTAGTTTTGATAGCCTGGAGATGTCTGCAAAGAATTTTACACCAATATTTGGGAAGAAGCAGGCCTATTTTAAACACTTTGAAAAGGAAATATTTTCACTGAACTGCACTTACTTTTCTCTGTGACTTAATATCAAATCATAAAAAGCAGAGAAAAATCTGACAGAATAGCATAAGTCAAGAAGGAGAGAGAAAAATCTGACAGAATAGCATAAGTCACGAAGGAGATTTTATCTGTTCATGGAAAATGAAGTTCCTCCATCAGTACTTAGTCAAGTAAATTTACAATTACAATAAATAATAGCTAAAAATAACTCATCCATTTTCAAAATAAAAAAATCTATCAATTACAGTGGATCAATTTAACATCCACTCTTCTGTCAGCTGCTGTAACTACAAGGCATTTTTGTTTCTTAAATGATATGAGTTGAGAAAGAGTCAAACTGCAAGACAAAAAATTTCATCCGCTGACCAAATTTCTAATTCTGTGAAGTACATACATAAAGGAATCAAAAAGAAAGTACAAAAAATTCAAAAGGTTTAACCATTAACATGTATTGCGAGCAAAATTGTCTCAACATGGGGAATTTTTACATTATTGAATCTGCTCCCAATTAACACATGCTTCTATCACGGACCCTGATATTGAGGAAAAAAGAGAGCATAAGCAAGTAAACACTGAAGCAAGCACCTTTCCTCCCCTTGCCCAGGGTCAACTTGCGCCACCAAACCCCTCTGCCCACCCCATCTCCCTGCAGCCCCTCCACCAACCTCTGGCTGGGAGTGCCTGGCACAACACATGCACAAGCACAGTAAACCCCAAGTAAGCTTGGTCCCTTCCTTTTTTTCTGGCCTCTAAATACCTTTCATTCTCTAACAAAGAAATGTAGCTTTAACTGTTGTCATTCAAATGTAACAACAGAACCTCTCTTCTTTCAGCCACACTTAAATCTATATTTACCATTTTCTTGTGCTAATAAAGTGAGCTGAATCAAGGGTTGGGGGGAGGCATGTGTGAACAGCAGCTTTTTTGAGTGCAGCCACAGTATAAATGTTTTACAACTGAAAGGAAAAGATTGCTTCGTATTTTGCTAGTTTATCCTATAGTTGCTAACAGTTGCAATACCTCAAGTCTTGCTAGTTTGGACCCAAATCTAACTTATTTTCTTATCCTTGTTATAACATATACAGCAAATACAGTGTATAGGATGTACAGTAATTTATTTATTTTTTTTTTAAACCATCAGAAAACCTGCCCAACATCTCTGCACGTATTGGGACAATTTTTAGAAGCCATTATCCATAGCAATTTCACCACAGACAATATTCTTAAAAATTCATTTTAAAATATTTTTAACAAAGGCATTAGCAGATATGCATTTTGCAGGTATTTTTTTAAACCATCAGAAAACCTGCCCAACATCTCTGCACGTATTGGGACAATTTTTAGAACATTATCCATATAGCAATTTCACCACAGACAATACCAGTAAAATAATCTCTTTTCTGGTATAGTTGAAACAGTTCTAGTGATTCTAGTATTCAGAGGAAAAGCTATATTTTTAGTGAGATAACAGAATGTATAAAAATGTGCATGTGTTCCTATCGCTTTATAGCCGTTTGGTGAAAATTTAGCTATGCAGGTAGATAAAAGTAAAAAGTTAAAAATAAAAATCAGCGTTGCACATGCTTAAAAGCAATAACATATAAGAAATGAGCTAATAGTATCAGAAATAGTCAACGTTTTGAATCTATCAATTTCAAGAAACCAGTTCATCTGTTTGGAGAACTCCAAGCCCTCAAAGAGGAGCCCAAATCCTGTTTCTCAATAACAAGTAAAGAATGAACAGGGTAATATACTCAGTATGGAGTCTGAGGTTTCTGATCTACTTTTATTAAGACCTACAGTACTATTTCACACACTATGATTTAAATTAAAATAAAATCTGTAAAGAAGATTTCTATCCCACTGTTCCTGCCGTAGATTCTCAATGGCCACTTCTTTCCAGACTCCCAGATTCAGTCAAGGTAAGAGAACAACTTGATAAATACTATACTCAGTTCAGCTGCAGTCTCATCCCTTACATCTCCAGCTTTTTTAATATGACTGTAGGCAAATAATTTTGACCTCACCATGTGATAATTATTACGTGTACCCTAAACCTACGCTTCCCACAGTGGTCCCTTACACTATGCAAAAGACCAACTATGAACAACAACAAAAAGACCAGCAAGGGCAATCACAGCTCCATGTGAAAACACTCTACCTTTAGAACAAGGAAAAGGTCAGACATAACCCTAGGACCCGAACTGTGACGTTACAGTATAACGGTACATATGTTTCTTTCTCTTCTGGAGTCTCTCTGAAGCTTTTATAGCAAAATACCCAGCAAACTCATGGACTTGTGGAACTGCCTGCGAATGTGACAGAGGAAGCGCTGTCCTAGCGCTACCTCCTGAGCCTCTCACAGGCGAGGAGCAGCGAGAAAGCAAATACAAGGTGCTGCCAGGAGAGAAGCAGAGTTGCTGGGTGGCAGGGCTCTGAAAAAAAGAGGGGAGCTGTACCAGAGCATGGTAGGGCCCTCCACCTAGCAGTGCATCCAAGAGTACTGCTGCAGATGCTGCCAACACCAGAAACAAAGGATTTGAGTCCTTTACCTGCTTAGATGGGAGGGAAGGTTTGTAATAAGATCAGTGGCTAGGCTTTCCTTTCAGACCTGCTAGCCTCTTGCTGTCTGAAAAGCACGGGATCAGAACAAACCAGCCCAAAATGCCTCAGAGACACTGATGCCAGGGGCAAGACAGCATGGCTTATTCTGTGGGGAAAGTAGTGAGGCAGGTAACCCGTAGTGGAATAGACAAATATCTTTATCTATTAATAAAATAACAACAACAAAACCCATTCAGAGATGAATTTTTCTCCTCCAAGGCTATTATTGCCCATGAATCCATACGATTAGAAGTCATTAAAAAGGAATCATTAACATTTAAGGTGTACATCTTATTTCCAATTGTTAAACCAAATTCAAGATGACTTTTATATTTTAATATCATGTATATTTATAGTTTCTGAACTTAAGACATACTTCTTATTTGAAAATATATTTTTTTCCTTCCAATATTTCCAAGGCTATTATTGCCCATGAATCCATACGATTAGAAGTCATTAAAAAGGAATCATTAACATTTAAGGTGTACATCTTATTTCCAATTGTTAAACCAAATTCAAGATGACTTTTATATTTTAATATCATGTATATTTATAGTTTCTGAACTTAAGACATACTTCTTATTTGAAAATATATTTTTTTCCTTCCAATATTTGTTGATGATTTTTTCTTTTTTTACTGTTAGGTCTACTTCTAGAGAAATATTGCATTGGAGCTAGTGTTATATTTTGACAATTAAAAGAAGGATTCCCATTCTGTTTTCCAGCAAACTTCTGAGAATAAAGGAGGAACAAGCCCACTAGTCAGCAACAGTCTCTCACTTTGATGCTATTGCTAGTGACAAATATAGATTTTGGACATGGCTTAATCACATAGGAAAGAAGCACCTTTTTCCCTTATGAAATATTCATTCATATATGGTGGTCAAAGCGAAAAAAGAAGGCTTTTAGTAAAGTTAGACCATCCTTACTTGGTAGATCATAAAAAGAAAGTAGGAAAGCTTAAATTCAGAGGGTTATTAAAAGATCTAAGAAATCCTGCTGGCTCAACTTCTATAGCACTATTAATAAAGATGCCTTTGTAGGTAAGATAGAGAAAAAAACATTAAAAGGAGCAATGGATGAGGGGATGATTTTATACTGTATCTAATGTAAAAGGTGAAACTTATTCTCTGAATACTAACATATTAAAGAACGTTTTGCTAATATTATCAGTGATGATACTAAATCTGATTTTCTAAGTGTCAGAAAGTGACTGCTGGTTTATATTAATTTATTCTTAAAGGATGGTTTCACTTTATTGTCAGATGCACAGTTAAAATATAAAAACGCCTTCCCCAGTTTCCCAATTTCTTTACCAGGTCTGGATAAATTTGGTTTGCTAATGTTTTAAGCATACACAAGATAAATCCTGAGGTGTAATTTTCAAATTAATCTAAATGTCAAGGCTCTCTGCTTGTTAGTCAATGAATGGAGTATTTTTAGTGGTTTAGGTCCAATCTAAACTCTTCAGATGAGTACCTACAATTTTTTAATATTAAAAGGGTGAGTGATCAGAGCCCTATTTTAGTTCTGTAGGTTCTGCCTACATCTTTGTCATCTCCTTTTGTTTGAAAGGAATCAGAATTGTCCCAGGATGTTCTTTGATCAGATAATTCTTGCTTCTTTGCTCATTTTCTTGATCTCCTACCAAGGAACTAACTTTTTTTTTTTTTTTAAACATGAAGACTACCTTCAGCTTACAAAAACATACTTCAGTTGTGACTTTTATTGTGCACCACTGCAAAGAAACTAGAGAGAGAACAGACACCAATGTTACATTTCTGCAGAGGCTTTTTTTTCCCCGCACCCCATTTGCTTATGACTTGCAAGAAGTGTTCTGCAACAAAGGGCTTAAGGGACATAAAAAAGCCAGTGCTGAGTAAAAGGTAGAAGATATGACTTAGTGACAAGTTTCCCCAAACCAATAAATGCAGAAAAAAAGTAGCTACGGAGTCAAACACCAAGGCCAAAAAGTTATGAACATTTAACTACAAGCCCCAATTTACTGCAGACATCCCACATTTTCCTGCAAGCACACAGAGGTATCCGATTCACCTAAAATTGACCTTTTACTGAAGAAAATGATGGTTTGATTAACTCTGGCTGAGTTGGTAAGTGCCTTACTTACCGACCTACAGCCCTTTGTAGGACTTGGCTCACTCTCCCTGCTTTTCAGTGGCTCCATTTTGTGAAAGTGAACTTGAAGAGGCGTGAGCCTGGGCATGCCATCTCCTCCCTTGAGCACTCTACCTGCTGCATGACAGAAAAGTGCCACTATCTTAGGGATGGAGAATACAACTGCTGAGCAGAGAGAAGGAACTCCCCTCCCCCCAGCACCCCAAGCCCAGTGCTGCCAGGGAGCCTGCGGTACGCCTAGTTCGGAGCAGGGACACGAAGCCTATGTTCTGGCTCTTATCACACATCAAGGGAGCACTGTTACCACCAGAAACACTGGTGGTCGGGAAGAGGGTCACTTTCTTCCTCTTGCAAAACAGTGATCAAGAGGTCAATACCAGGCCTATGCCAAAACTTTCACAACTCCTTTTATTTGGGGGTGTAATTTCCCATTCTGTTGCAGTGATTTTAAAACAAAACAGCATGTAAAAACTTACGTTCTTGCCTTTCTGAGTCTTGCCATTCAGCCTCTTTTCAAACAGGGACCAGAAAGCCACCTGCCAGGGCAAGGTGTGGGCAGGGCCACTCCAGAGAGGCGCAGGGTGGCAGGTAGCGCGGTGCCCTCCCTCCCCGAGCAGCCCAGTCCTGCAGCCCCAGCAAGGCCCGCTGGGCCAGGGGCAGTGACCAGGCTCTGTCACAGCCTAGCCACCCCCACATACCACTGCAGGCCCCAGCCCAGCTGGGAAGGCAGCCCCTGAGCTGGGATGGGCTCGGGCCTTGCTCAGCAGGGTCCAGGGCCAGTCAGGGGCTGAAGGGCAGCCCCAGGCAGGGAGAGGGACCTCAGCTGCCAGGTCTCCTCACGACAGCTCTCACCAGGAAAGGCGCTGACCTTGGGCTCCACCTAGAAGGGGACAACATACTTGGGGCCCCGACACCAATAAAATAAGTCATAAAACTCTTATTGTTCCCATCAGAAGCAGAATTATTGGTATTACTACCATCCATGTTTGTCTGCCTATCCCAAGTTTACAGAAAAGACAGAAGAAATAAATCACCTTTAGCGAAACACCTCTACTCCCAGTATGAATAACTAAGCTTTTTTTCCATTAAAGAAAACAAACATTTTTCTATAACTGCAGATCAGGGAGGAGAAAGAAGAGGCATCTGGGATACAGAAATCTTGCTTTTCTTCTAGAGCTGAAAAATAATTTTTACTTCAAAGATTCTTGTTACAGTATGCTTAGGAAAAAGCCACTTGGGGTTAGTCATCCCCAAAAGTGCTTAACTGTTGTTGCACCTGGTTTCACCAGAGAGCCAGTAACGAGCTGTCTGTACTTAGGCCGTGTACATGTTTGATACGGCATGGAGGCTGCTCACCGTAAAGGCCGATACCTCTAAGCCCAGTGTGAGATATTTTACACTGAAACATGCTACTGACTTGTCAGAAGACAAGGAAAAAAGCCTCTCTCCTTATGGGAGGCAAGCAGTATAAATAATATTTACATGCAGGAGACATCATGAGGTCTAAAAAGACAACAGTTGTATCTTGCCAGAAGTGAATTCACACATGCTAAAAAAAATTAAGCATGACTGGCCCAGCCCCAGGGTAAGGAGGAACAGGAGGAATGAGTTTTAGAGATAAATTTATCCTCCACAGACCAGACAGATTTAATCTACGTGTAATTGATTATAAAAGGTCTACCAAACTGGGTGACTCTCCAGTAGACGGAGCATGTCACATGGGGAATACTGTAGGAGGACCTCACGGATGTCCCATTTCGGTTACACAGGCTAGATGGAAAGGAGGCATCAATAGGGAGGGAGAGGCAGAAGCAGCGTCCAGTGACCTGAAGTGAACAGGTTGCCGAAGTTGAACACAGATTTGGTATTTCTTCTGGGTGGCACATGAAGGTCCACAGATTCTCAGTCAAGTGTCTCATGGTTTTACAGTTCAGTTACATGGATTCACTATTTAAAGAGACTGCGTACCAAAAAAAAAAAAAAAAATCCAGCTTGCAAATGGAAAAATAAAGCTAGTTCTAAATAGCAAATTTGCTTGTAGAATTACTCAAAGGATATAATTGTGAAAATTGGCAACGCACTGTGACATTAGTTATACATATTTGCCCTAATTTTGGATGCTGTTTTCAGCATCCAACATAATAAAATTCTGACTTTCTAAGTATATGTTATTGAGTTCATGCCTATCTAGGCTTTTGGTGAATGACTTAAATATATCTTAATTTCCCATTTACTACCTGCTGCAAGTTCTGAATCAGACGTAAGAGAATGCAGGACAGAATGTTGTCATCTTGTAGAAAAGTATCTGCTTTATGGCAATAGAGCTGAAAAAACCACCCCAGCTGTAAAATGCTCCATTATTTCTCTTGGAAAGGAGGTAAAGTACCAAGATTCAAAAGAGCAGTTAAAAATAGGGAAGAATAAATAAGAATTATTTTTAATCAGATGGGTTGTTAATGCTTATTTTAGAATACTAAAATTAAGCTAGGAATTCTGCAAAGTAACTATGAGGGTATTACAAGAAGTTATTCTATCATTCAGTTCCAGAGAACTTCAGGTTAATAAAATTTTCATGTGATCTATTCTTCTTGGACTCTTTCTACTGACTAAGCACTCATATAAATAAAATTCTGCAGGTTTTAGAGGCAGAATCTTTATTCCAGTAAAATTCCTAGACACCAGTGCATCCTATGCCACAAAGCAAAGGATAATTTTTATAAATTTAAATACAGCTAACTAGGAATTACAACTGTGTAAGCCTAAGAAGAACTATGAGTGCTTTATCCAAATGATCTTTCTTCCCTGCAAAATCCTATTACATCCATCATGTACCTTCGTAGTGTCATATCTAGCGTTAGTAGAAAGTGAATATCAAACTAGATATGAGTTTTATAAAACATATGTACAGGAGAAGCTCTTACAAGACTTTATAAGTCAGTAGTATAGCAGTTCTGGCAATGGAGGACCTTTTGAAGTAGAAGGATTATAATCTTCATGGGTTAATAAAGCAACAGAAGCCTTCAAGAGGGATGATATCTACATACTATATTTGTGGTTTGTGTGCAAGGGAAGAAAGTGGGAGTAAGCTGCAAATATTGGTTTCCCAAAGAAAAAAAAAACAAACAAACCAGACTAAATATAGTAAAAACAGAAACAAGATTCCATTTTTAGAGAAGCTAAACTGAAAATGCAGGTTAGATGAAGATTTCTCTTGCACTAATAACCTGTGGAGAGTAAAGAGGAGCAAGACCCCTTCCTCCTCTAGCATCTCCCATGATTCTTCTGCCATTTTCCCTCCCAACTTCATGATATAACTCGCAAACTTTGGGCAAGTCCTCAGTTGTTAACAGTAAAAAAGTTGTATCCAATGCCAACAAAACTGAAGTTCCCACAATGGCAATTATAGCCAACTACTTTGAAGAAGTTGGTAGTGAATGGGGGAGGAGGGAGCAGTAAGGAGGGGAAATTTAGCCAGATCCTTTTGGCCATTGAGGTGTTACTTACAGATTCTTACAGGCCCACTCTCAAAAATCTCATCGTACTAACAGCTCTAATTCGTATTACCTATTAAATGCAGAGAATCCACATTCACATGTTCAATTCAGGAAGTTCTTATGTGACCATCATCAAGGAGATCCACCCTTGGCAGCTGCTAGAGCCCCATGCTTCAGCCTCATCTATGTGTTTATCATCTCAGACCCACAAGCAGTTATCCTCTACTAGCTGCTGTTGCCACACTGTTTTAGTTACTGCTGAGCAGTGCTTACACAGAGTCAAAGCCTTTTCTGCTTCTCACCCCACCCCACCAGCCAGCAGGCTGGGGGTGCACAAGAAGCTGGGAGGGGACACAGCCGGGACAGCTGACCCCAACTGGCCAAAGGGATATTCTATACCATATGATGTCATGCTCAGCATATAAAGCTGGGGGAAGAAGAAGGAAGTGGGGAACGTTCGGAGTGATGGGGGTTGTCTTCCCAAGTCACCGTTACATGTAATGGAGCCCTGCTTTCCTGGAGATGGCTGAACACCTGCCTGCCCATGGGAAGTAGTGAACGAATTCCTTGTTTTGTTTTGCTTGTGTGCACGGCTTTTGCTTTGCCTATTAAACTGTCTTTATCTCATCCCATGAGTTTCACTTTTATTTCCCCAATTCTCTCTGCCATCCCACTGAGGGGGGGAGTGAGTGAGTGGCTGTGTGGTGTTTAGCTGCCTGCTGGGTTAAACCACAACACACACAACTCAATGGAAGGCAAATGTGGAATTCATTAACTCCTACAGTGTCCTAGCCAGTTGTGATACACTTCAGCAGAGTTGGTTAGATTTTTTTTTTTTCTCAATTAAATAAATATCAGGCAGTATTTCTAAATGCC
Source organism: Aptenodytes forsteri (assembly GCF_000699145.1). NCBI lineage: Eukaryota > Metazoa > Chordata > Aves > Sphenisciformes > Spheniscidae > Aptenodytes > Aptenodytes forsteri. The sequence goes on along the minus strand of NW_008794836.1, from coordinate 2,619,914 downwards.
ACTTTAATTTTAATTTGTATGGCTCTATTATTTCTTGGAAAGAAATCAAACAGGAATAGTATGGTACTGCTCTCTAGGTTTCAAGATATATGGAAAACTACTTCAGATTAGGCATTCCCAAACTCAGTAATCTGAAATGGCTTATAGACTTGTCCTTTGCTTTATATTTAATTGTTTACTCCTCTGTTATCCTGCAGAATTATCCTGAAAGAACTAAAAGAGATTCTTTAATTAATCAGTCTAAGTTTTTGAAGATTAATCTTCAAAATATACTACCTCATGATTCTAAAACAAGTTTAACAGATTTATTCTCAGGTTTTTCATGAGCAACCCTCCTTAGTTTATCTCTAAACAGAAGTTTCATATATTTGAAATAGATAAGTTGTTATAGCCTCCTTTGGTGTTCTTACCTGTCCTCAGCTTTGAGCCAGTTAACAGCACAAGTCACTTTTTTTTTCCCCCTAAACCACAACTCTGTCATTAAATGCTAATTAAGTGTTTGATGTGTTTGATTTGGGGTTTCCCTCCACTCCCCCTGCCCATATAGTAATGACATTTGTCATTTTCTTAGGCAACTAAGGCCACATAGTGAAAGCAATTCTAATAATCTGCAACTAAGAAAATACAGGGAAAGAACAAAGAATAAAATCTCTAGTACAGAAACAGAACCACCCTCAAAATAGGAATAAAAAAGTGTTTTTCTTCCAAAAATCTGTGAATGCTTTAGATTATATAAAATCATTAGTAAATATTTTGAGGGCTTTGTTTGTAAAAATCATTGGCAAGTATGCATCTCCTTTTTAATGAATGTAACATTTTGAAAAATGTCCTGCAAAAATAGGTTGGTTACATAAAAGTTTGTCACTGTCATTTTGTCAGCTAGATTCGAAGAATCAATCTACAGTCAAATTCCTATTCTGTTGCATGCTGTAAAGACTAGTATTAAAGGACATGCCTAGGTAGGTGTCTGCTAGATTTTAAACACCAGAAGTAATAACAAAAAGTAAATACATGTGTGCAATACAAAGGGAAGATGGAATATCCAGAAAAAAACCTTATTTCCGCTATGCTGAACTGCAAAAATATGAATCATCATCTGGTTAGCCTTGAATAGAAAATGTAGTTTAGGACTAAGACTAGCTGCAAATATCAAAATACCACAGATTAAAACATTTTGGTAGACCAGTAAACACATTTTGGGACCTTATGCTGTAGTTAATTTTAACAATTTTGCCTCAGTCAGAAGAAACACTTTGTTTACAAATATTTAGTAGGTCAAGTATGAAATGTACTTTGGAAAATTCTGTGTAGAACATTTTAATAATAAACTAAACACTTGTCCTAATCTTATTCTAAATAAACACACAAAGATGACATAATCCTTCAGAATTAACCTTTGATTAAATACAATTACTCACAGTAGAAAAGGAGTAGCTCTTCCTTAGCTCATTTTCCTTGCCTAAGAATATTACTTAGCAGTTTTTCATTTAATTTAGTTGTTTAGACTCCAAGATGCGTCCAATTTCAAGCTCTTCTGTATAAAAGCATACCAAGGAGTAGCCCCCATGCTTCAGCATAAAAACAGTAAAGCAAGCAGAGAATGCCTTAGGTGTCAAAAGTGGTTCCTAATATACTCCTTCTTGGGCTACCACAGATGTCTCCACAGGTGTCTCCACAGCTGGCTGTAGGCATGACAGTGAATATTTCTGAATGGAACTCATCATATTTAAAGGAAACATGTACTGTGTAACAACCACACAGAGGCCACTGAAATTGGACCAACAAAAAAAAAAAAAGTGATTAAGTGGCACAGATTAGGTCCTTTTTTCAGAGTAGGCCAGAAGCAAGGTCCTTTAACTAAGCGCAGAACAACAGCCAATCCCCAAATAGAAGAACTTGGTAGTACTGTTAAGATGATCATAAATATCAACTTTTTTCTAAATGTCCATAGAATAAATTCAGATGAACTTGCAAAGTTCTCTTTTCTCCACTTCTCATTTTATTTTCTAATACACTTATGTTCATACAGCTATGGACATGCACCTTTCCAAGAAGTAAACGACAGGGGCTCAACAATAATCTCAGCTTTCCTTCCATCGCTGCTGAAGCTAGGGTATGTTCGCATCTTACCTTATTACATGAGCAGATGTGAAGGCTTATTCTAGTTCTTAGAAGTCTGATTGCATAGGTGGCATGCAGTGAAAGCTAATCAGAGGATCCTTTCCACTAGGTGAATCCTGTAGTATGGTTGACAATAGACTGAAATCAACAGTAGAGAGATGGACTTCCAGAAGCTTATTTTACTAATAATGAGAATCTGTGGCTTATAAAAGTAGAAGCGTACTAAAAACACTGAAGAAATTATCTTAAAGAGAGGAAACATTAACTATGAACTCCCTGGCTTTTCTCAGTAAGTGTCAAAACCTCAGAGCTATTGAAACATTGTTTTTTGCATTTAATATTTACAGTGCTGTGATAGTAGCAATGAGATAATTATGGCACTTCTGCTACCAAGGTCATGACTCACAAAAGCCAAACATCAAGTCATTATTTTTGTCATTCCACTAGAAGGGATGGGGAGGGGAAAGGAGGCGAAAAAGGGAAGAGGAGAGAAATGTAAGCTTTTTACTTTGAGATGCTGTCTACAGAAGCAGAATATCCGTTTCCAACACAAAGCAGTTTGTAGCTTATACAGCTGAATTACTATGGAGAGTTTTTACTCCCCCCACCCCATTTGTTTTTCCTCCCTCCATCTTTTGAATGACCAACTCAAAAGACCAATACAACATGCAACAAGAGGGCACAGGAGGGGCACAATCAAGATGTCAATTTGTGAAGTGTCCCAGTTTTTGAGCCTGTGATACTGCAGGCTCTATGGAACATGATTAGCTACTTGGTGGTGATAATGCTCAGTATAACTTTTCATATGGTGAAGCTAGCCATGTCACACTGAATTACTATGAATTTTAATAGGGCATCTATGCTACCTATGTTGTTATATGGGAACCCATTTTCCCAGCATCGTCCATGTCTTTCAGATATATGGTATTTCAGCCTAACTTGAGAAACCCTTAAATAAAAGGATTTCTAGGACTGTGCTGTGGGATCTCTTCAAATGTTGTATTTTTGCTCAAGATGGATCAAACAATATATTGGGAACATCATAAATGAAACAGGTACTTTCTGTTGATCACAATTTTCCAAAAGTAATTTAGTCTGTGTACAAATTTAACAACAATCTGAAATAATCTATTTTTCAGAAAGTGTTGTGACAAGTTAATTGGAAATAAGATCTTCCCTTTCATATTGTCTGAATGGTGTCCCAGAAAATAAATAGGAAAGTTTACTACTTGTAAATCCAAGGTTATCAAGTCTCCCTCCTTATTTCAATTGTTATACTAGAAAAGATAAAGTACAGTAGTAGGCTGCAAGATGCATGAGGAAATTCCTCAGTGGTATTAGGTGCTGGTAAAGCTTCAAAGCAAGTACTCTTCCATTTTTGGGCAATGTAAGTCAAGAAAAATATGGACCAGTTGGGATTGCGGTGGTGGTGGTGGTGGGGGGGGGGGGGGGGGGGGGAATTTTAAGAAGAGTAACAAGCATGATCAAAGTTGAAAGGAAATGATATTATTTGGTCTAACAAAGACTGAAGGAAGATGTGATAACAGCTTTTCTATCTTTTACACATTAAAGTATTAAGTAGGAAAGAATAAACGCTTCTTCATATCCGGTGAAGATAAGGGAAGCAGTAATGTGTTTAATAGCAACAAGGGACTTTCAGGTGAAGCACATAGTGCTACAGATGGCTAAGTACTGGAGGAGATTGCCTGTGGAGGCAGCACAATTTCCATTATTATATTTAGAACAAGCTAGATACATATGCAACAGGAATAACATAGGAAGACCTGATTCTGCCTTGGGGCTGAAAGCGAAACGTGACCTCTTTAAGATTTCTTCCAAGTTTGTTTTACAAGATTTCTGTAAGCATTCTTTGCTATCTGGCCTTCTCAGACCCCAGAAAGCTTCCTGCCTGGATGCATGACAGGTTTTCACTGTTACTGAGATGAGAAACTAGCAATTGACTCAGACCATGCCATGCTGAGATGCCAGAAGTTTGCTGGCAAGTTAGCACTATTAGTGGAAAATGCTTTGAGAGTTCTGCAGTAGGGCAAGATTTAAAGGCTTGAATTTATGGACAGAATTGTCCAATTGTGTATGTGGACTTGCTATGTGGATATCATTCTAAGTGTTTTTCCTCAAACCACCTAAGGCCCATTTCAGATCACTAATCCTCATTTATAAGGCAATTTAATTCAAATAATCTTTATATTAGTAATGTATGTTCCATATGCTCAGCTGGATAGGATTGTGTTCGTATTGTTGAGTTTGTTTATAGTCATATAGATACAAGTCATTTTGTCACATACAAAGATAACATTGTGCCACATTGGATCACAAACAGAATGCAACTAAGACTTGCATAATGTCTCTTTAAAGATGTATTTACTCCTTGTATTATCTTCTCATAGGTATTCTACACCGAATATCTATAATTATTCCAAAATCTGTATTTATCTTCACAGCCCTTCATTGCTTGGAACCAGGATACTTGGACTAGGAGACAGTTTTCTCAGGGGCAAATATGAAAAAGCAAGATAAACCTTCCTGAAGAAACCACATCGCAAATCCCACTGTCCTTCAAGCGTGAACTTCATCTCCTCACTTGGTAATTAAGTACATAAATAAGGATAAATATATTAAAAAAGAAATAACCTAAAATATTTCTGAAGAAACACTTTGCATGCTTTTTAGCTCTGAAGAGAATGGCAGAATTACACAAATGCCAGATGTTTACTTGTGCTGCTTAACGCGTTGCTGGAAAAAGCTTAGATAGTAGCTAATCAAGTTGGAGAACGTAAGTAATTTTTTAAAATCCTGGCCATAATTTTGAATTCTGTTTGGTGCATTGTTGAAAAGACTCAAAAGTGATTAATCAGTCCCCAAATACTCCTGAAAAACACTTTGAGGAAATTTTACTAATATTTTCTTAAAAAGAGCTAACCCTGAAAAGGAACCTCACAACAAGGTATATGCACACGTCAAGGAAGCTGATCACATAAAAGGTTTAGGTTCTTTAATCTTTGGTTGAAAGAGTGTCTGTCTGGAGGTTTAATCTCTAGCAGGGAGATGGGGTAAGAAGCAGCTTCCAGTTTTATTGGATGTTGTTAATTATAAGTTAAGAGTTCAAGACAACTTTTAAAACTGGAACAAGTTACAAGGTCTACTCAAAAGATATGCAGACCACCAAGGATATCTTAAGATCATACGTGAACTGTGATGACTTATAAAGGTAGTTACATTAGCTAAAAGAAATCACTTCTCTGTGGGGTAATTTACCTTGGATGGAACATTAGACTGTTGTGGCAACAGTGCTTCCAGTACCCCAAACTACCTCACAGCAAGCTAGCTTGGGCATTTCTACATAGTACTATTTTATGCCATATAGATGTATCTTAAATGAGCATGACTCATTTAGCCTAGCAACAGGAAACACAAGAGACGATACTGCTTTTTAGGGCAGAAGTTGTAGGAAGATTAATAAAAAAAAAAAAAAAAAAAAAAAAAAAAAAAAAAAAATCAACATGCAACGTGACCAACCCACAGAAGACAGAAGGACAGGATAGACAAAAGAAAAAAGTCTGGGAGCGTATTGCTTGTGAAAAAGTCCCACAAGTTTAACCGGTATTTAGAAAATAGGTCTTAACCATCAGAAGTGGAACAGCCTTTCAGTAAGAATGGTGGGGAGCAGGCAAAAATGTTAGTAATTTTAGAAGACAACTCCAAATAAATTAGTTTAACAGTCTGAATAGAAATGGAGGTTTTAGCACACTGACTGCATACCAGCTGAAGCCTTACTTATAGAGGCCAAGCAGTGATGGACTGGCCGTGAGATAAGAATGGATAAAGTATAAATGCAAAAGCAGTTCCTATTGAATGAGATAAAATACGAAGACAGGAAGGAACTGAAACATGTTACCCACAAATTACTTCAAAGATGACCCAAAAACACACTTTGCTGAATAAATTTAGCAACTAATGTGAGAGGAGGTATATATCTTTTGAAGAGAAATGGTGTCCTTCACATTACCAGCCTTTTTCTTTTGATAGAACTTTGTTTTCCTGTCATACCATACCTTCTCCCCCCCCGCCCCTCAACTTTTGGGCATAATATGGTAAATCCAAAAATGGTTTGGTTAGTTTTTTTAAAAAATTGCTGAGATAAGTAGTGTTAGGGATAGGTAGAGAACTTAATAAATTTCCAGTTAAAATGCATTTTAAGTCCTACTGTGAAGTGGTGCTGGATGTTCAGGATTATATTAGTATCTACCATATTCATAAAAGTCACCACATTAATGTACTGTATTTTAGGTTACATCATGAGATTGGTATCTTTGCTGAACTGAGTCATCAAAACTAAGCCAATTTCTCTACTTCAAGGAAAAAAAAAAAAAAAAAGAGGCCTCATAAAACACCCTCTTCATTTATATAAATTGTTTTTAATATTCAGTCTTAAGAAGAGCTAAACATTCTATCTGTTGTTTTTTGGGTTTTTTTGTTTTGTTTTTTTACACATGGGATTGGACAGATTAAAATCTTTTGCTAAGCATTTTATTAAAATAAAGTAAGCGAGGAGGCATGTTGATAGCAAGGTCAGGGTGTTATAAACAGTAACCAGAGCTTAAAAACATCCAGTACCAAGTTCTGTTGTCCATTACACATTTTCCTTTCTCAGTCCCCTGTGTAGTTCAATGTCTCTTCCAGCTCTCTGTCATTTTGTGATGTCATTATCTTTCCTCAGAGACTATGTTACAAGTTTGGAACATTGTTCTGCTTACGTTGACATCAATGACAAGGCTCTCATAAGTTTCTGAAGGAGCTGAAAACTGGATGAACAACTATGCCCAGAGCATGGTGATCAGTGGAACGAAGTCTAGTTAGAGGCCAGTAAATTGTACCCCAGGGTTCAATATTGGAACCAATCCTGTTCAACATCTTTGTTAACAATTTGAATGATGGTAGAGAGTATACACCCTCAGCAAGTTTGCTGATGACACAAAACTAAGAGGATTGGCTGATACACCAGAGGGTTGTGCTGCCTTCCAAAGAGACCTTGACAGGCTGCAGAAGTGGGCTGACAGGAAGCTCATGAAGTTCAACAAGGGAAAGCACAAAGTCCTGCACCTGGGGAGGAACAACCCCATGCACCAGTATATGCTGGAGGCCACCCAGCTGGAAAGCAGCTTGGCAGAAAAGGACCTGGGGGTCCTGATGGACAAGTTGAACATGAGCCAACAATGCAACATTGCTGCAAAGGCATCCAGTGGTATCCTGGGCTGCATTAGGAGGAGTGTCGGCAGCAGGTAAAGGGAGGTGATCCTTCCCTTATACTTAGCACTGGTGAGGCCACACCTGGAGCGCTGGGTCCAGTTCTGGGCTCACCAGTACACAAGAGAGATGGACATAGTAGAGAAGCCTCAGGGGGGAACGCCTTATCAATGTATATAAATACCTGAAGGAAGGGTGTAAAGAAAACGGAGCCAGGCTCTTTCTGGTGGTGCCTAGTGACAGGACAGGAGGCGATGGGCACAAACTGAAATACAGGAGATGCTGTCTGAACATCAGGACACGCTTTTATTGTGAGGATGACTCCACACTTGCATGGGACAGACACTCAGATATGCTACTACTGGCTCTTTATTTATTTAGCTGATGAGAAGGAAATTGTTAGGCCTATACTCACAGCTGAGCTTGAGCCTTCATTCACAGACCATTTAAACTGCTTATCTTCCCTGATGATTCTTTGAAGTCTTAGAAGAAGTTTTGAGCCCCCTCCACCCACTTTATATGCAATGTAGATTGTAAGCCCTGCAAGGCAACTGAAATTTCAGAAGTGATAGGAAGTAACCACTCTATAAGTGATCAGACTGTATAATTTTTCCACTATTCCAGTGTAAGAAAAATAAAGCAAATTGACTTAAGCCATTTACCTTTATTTTTGTTCTTGCTCCTGCCTCCCATCGCTTTCGAGAACCAGTGGTTTAACTCCTCCATCACAGAAAAGGGCTGGGGTGATAAAGGTGAGGAGAGAAGGCTCTGACAAATGACACCATTCCAGATGGAGAAGACACATGCTACATTAAACTAAGAGGAAAAACAAGAATCTGTCTTCAATAAACATCCTCAGCTTGAGAAACACTGGTTTACAGCAAGGAATGTGAAAGGATTCTAACTAAAAGGCATGATGTTACCAATGGCTGATTTTTATACTATTTTCCCTAACCTACTGGAAGACATTGGTTGAGTTCATGAGGAACACCGCAAATCAGACACCTCTGAAAAATGCTTCCTTTGTCATTAGCATAGTGTATATTAGCCTATTCATTTTTTTCTGTAAAGCTCATAACTTGCCATTTTCCAGATTCACGATACTTACAGTTGCTATAAACAAAGTATAGTTTCATAGTTTTGTGTAACCAGTACAAAAAAACCCAAACAAACCAACAAAAAAGCCACCCAAAACAGTATAAGACATTTAATATATCACTACACATTGAACTTTATACCGACAAAGAACTTAACCCACCGTGGTGGTGAATGCATTTTCAGGGAATTCACTAATTTTAAAGTGAGTTCAGAGTACTTACTACACTGCAGAATAGAGCCAAACGAAATGTCACCACTGAGGTTTCCCATCTTTATTTTCACTATGTTAACTGATAAATGTTTATGACAATTGTCACTTGAACAAACTCCATCAATAATTTAAGAAGAAATAAAGGGTTACTGGTAAGATAGCGGAATTCCTCCTTCCCCAGAGAAGTTTCCCTCCATCTCCCTTGTACTAAAGCCGGCACATCACAAAGTGACAGATGAATTTTATGAGGATTGATTCATACCAGTCTCTGAAGAGTAATTAAGTTCAATAAAGGCCTGTCGATATCACTTGGTATCAGTTGTCACTTTATATCATGTCTAAAAGGTACAGGTGCACACAGAGATGGACACAAAACACAAGGACAGAAGGTGCTATTCAGGTAGGAGAGGGAGCTGGTAAGTGTTAAACACTTAACAGGACTGAAGTCACTGCCTCACCTTAGAAATGGTTGTGAACACCTGAATCACCCCTAAAAGTCAGTCCTCAGTCAGTGGCCAAAAGCACAAGTACTCCCAAAATGAGAGGTTATAACTCATTACTCTCCTCGTTTCAAAGGACGTGCATCCCACGCTCGCCTGCCTGCAGATCGAAACCTTACAGCTTTTCTTAAGGCATTGGAAGAAGATGAGAAAGATAGTAGACACATAAAAGGAGTAATTGCTCTCTCTTCCCTCAAGTGAGTTTATGGCCTCATACTTAGTGCAGGCACATACATGATGGGAGCCATAGGCCTGAATTTACACTCCAAATTTTAGTCCAGTTATCCCATCTCCTGGATGAAGTGTTTCAAATAAGAAGCCTGCAGATAAAAAGAACCCACAGCAACAATCCTTTCAAAACTGTGTCTTGAAAGCAACAAGAGCATTACTTTTGCATAACATTCTGTTAGAAAGCTTATAAACACTTACATCAAGAAGAATTAGTGCTGCAAGCCTCTAGTAGCAGAAGTCAGTTTGCTTTGACCCCAGCAAGAACACTAAGCAGAGAGATGACACTCAACCTACAGCCTTCACTTTGTAGCACTTCCTCATTAACCAATTCCAGAGAGCTGGAGTCAGAGACTTTTCTAGGGAAGACTGCTTGTGAAAGTCCTTCACCCTTTCCAAGTTGTAATACACACCCTGCCTGATTAATACATCTGTACCAGAAGTTGATGAGTTGCTTCTCCATTAAGACTGCATAGCCTAGTGGGGAGCATCTGCCCTTTAAAGAGCTGAGAAACAGTTAAATGAGCAGAAGAAACTACAGCTGCAGGCAGGAAAGCTCATGCAGGGATGTTATGAGAAGAGAGGACTTACTAAGTTAGAAAAAAAGTCCTTGCATGTGAAAACTTAGTAGGGCCTCTAGGATACATAGACCTGAGTATTTAATAAAATAGTAGGTGCCCAAGAACAGTGTTGGGTTTTTTTTGTTACATTGAACTTTCAGAGCAGCAAGGGTGGGTGCTGACAAAGAATAGCTGATAGCTAAGAGACTTTGGTATGCAGAAGATGATCCAAGAGAAAAGGTGAGACTAGGTTTCAGCTTTTGGAGGCAGGAGTGGTGGCTCTGTGAGATTCGGTGGAAGTTGGGGAGCTGAGTTTTTTTCATGGGCTGCTATATGGCTCACTCTTACTAATTGTCATGATGGACAGAAGCTAAATACTCTTAAAATCCTGCCGTTAAGTGCCGAACTCTCTTATGTCTTTTTTTTTCTTTCCCACTTCAGAACAGATCTTCTGACCAAATTGTGATTGGGCCCAGATGCACAATCTGAATTGGAATTACTTTATTATGTATGATATTCATCTCATAATGAACCATTACTCACCATTTTATATTCTCATATTCCTATCAATGATGTAGAAAAGAAAGGTTTATCTACATCATGTCCATTTCATTTAGGATGTAGTTCTCAAGCTTTCATTTGCAGATCACTGGAGGCACAGAGAACACTTCTTTGTTTTATTAAGGAAATCATTGGGCTGTAAATAGTGAGGGGTTTTTAGGAGTCATACCTCAGTAATGACTTTTAGAAGTTTTTAGGTGATTTCATGACCAATTAAACTGAAATCTCCATACAGTTTCTCTTTTCCTGTGCTTGGAATACCAGCTCCACATCTGTTGCTGGTAACTTTAGAGTGATTATTCAGCTGTGACCGCAATTTACAGACAGTAGGAAATAAAATAACATAGGCTAAAGTTAAATGAAAAAGAGGTTTGGGCTGTGAGATTTTCAGCCAATGGGAGAGATTTATTATTAGTAAATGCAAAGCGAGGAAAATGAAAGCACAGAAGGAGACAAGGAACAAAGCAGCATCATAATTGATGCAAATTAAAAAATTGCAAGGGAATATTTTCCTCTTTTCTTTTGTTTTATGTCAGAAAAGTTTTAAAATCCATACAATTTTTCAAAAAAAAGTAAAGATTCTTCTGCCTTTTATAAAACCTACGGGGGGGAAATCTACATAAAGTCTTGATGCCTTCATTATGATTTTATCTATTCTAAGAACATTCTCAATTATCATTATGATCATCATTAACATGTTTTATAGCATGTTCAGTTGTTTTTCCTCCTTGTGGAATGTTAATCAAAGATTAAATTTACTGTAAATCAATCAAAAACCATTTTCTTCATTTTAAGTTTAATCACATAGTGGTTTAGTGTGTAATAAATGAATTATAAAAATACTGAGTCATTGTTGACAGTTCTTTCAATAATAATGTGAAAAACCTTGATGTTTATAGAACAATTATTTTGAGCATAACCTACAGTTACTTTTAAAATTTATTAACTAGTGTCTTGTATAAAATCTATGATTTCTGTGTAAATTATTTCTACTTCTCCAACTTAACAATATATTTGCAAACTTAAGAACTCATGTATTAGAAAGTTTGTTCCTGTAACCACACAAATACACTTAAAGACCATTGAATTAAAGTGTGAAAGCTAGGTCTTGAACAGCTCCCCTTATTAGGGTAAAGGAAGAAAAGCATGAAAAATCACCTTATTTCCAATGTAATTTCAGTTACTCTTCTGGCTGTGATGTTAGAAATATTTGGTAAAAGGATCATGCTCTTTAATCTGTATTCTTACACTTGAAAAACACTTGTACATAAATCAGGCCTAAATTTCCTGATACCCAAATATTATGAACATTCTCCAAAATCCAATGGAAATTCTGGGCTCTCATGCATGTAGGCATTTAGCTGGAGTATGCATAAAGAAGTCTTGCATCCACCTTAAGTAACGCCACATTTTAGGAAAGTGAAAGTGCACTATATATTAATTTAATGACAATAATGTTGAGTTTATGGCCTCAGAAGGAGAGAGCAGATTCTGGGTTACAGTAATTTTTAATTGTTTTTGAAAGTGTTAGGTCGACCTTGACTGGCTGGCAGATGACCACCCAGCCACTGTCTAACTCCCACTCCTCAACAGGATAGGAGGAGAAAATATGGAAAAGCTCATTGGTCAAGATGAAAATGGGGGATTGTTTACCAATTATCGTCATAGGCAAAACAGACTCAATTTGGGGAAAATTAATTTAATTTATTGCTCATTAAAAATGAAGTAGGATAGTGAGACACAAAGACAAAACTACACAACCTCACCCCTATCCCCTCCTTCTTTCCAGGCTTAACTTCACTCTTTCATTCCCAACTCTTCTGCCTCCTCCTCCCTGCCCTGAGTGGCGCAGGGGGATGGGGAATGGGGGTTGTGGTCAGTTCATAACACTTCAACTCTGCTGCTCCTTCCTCCTCACGCTGTTCCCGTGCTCCAGTGTGGGGTCCCTCCCACAGGATACATTCCTTCATGAACTGATCCAACACGTGCCCTTCCCACAGGCTGCAGTTCTTCAAGAACTGCTCCAGCATGGGTCCTCTCCACAGGGTACAGTCCATCAGAAACAGACTGCTCCAGCATGGTTCCTCCATGGACCACAGTTCCTGCCAGAAAATCTGCTCCTGTGTGGGCTCCTCTCCTGCCAGGAGCCTGCTCCTGCATGGGGTCCTCCACAGGCTGTAGCTTCCTCGAGGGCATTTCCACCTGCTCTGGTGTGGGATCCTCCATGGGCTGGATATCTGCTCTACCATGGTCCTCTCCAGTGGCTGCAGGAAATAACTGTTCTGGTGTGGGGTCCTCTGGGGCTGCAGGAGAATCCCTGCTCTGATGCCTGCAGCACCTCCTCCCCCTTCTCCTCCTCCTCTCCCCTGGGGGCTCACAGGGCTGTTTCTCACACTTTTCCCCTCAGTTCTCACTGATGGGCAGCACTTTTCCCTTTCTTACACAGGCTTTCCCTGAGGTACCACCACTGTGGCTGCAGGGCTCAGCCATGCCCTGCAGTGGCTCCTCTGGAGCCGGCTGGAACCATCTGTGTCTGGGGCACAGAAAGTATATAAAAGAAAAAAATATTTTAGACAACTTTCATTCTACAGTCCTCGCATACACAAAATTCTGAGGTTCAATTTTCAGGCTTTTAATAAAATAGTTGAATGTCATCAAATTAGATATTTTCCTGGTAGTATGAAAAATGATAAAATAATTTTGCAACTGTATTTTTATCGCATTAGGTTTTGTCTAGGTTCATTTCAGTATAAAAGAACTTCCTTTGTGCTACAGTCTGACTCCAAATTACAATGCTGCTTCAGCTAAGAAATTGGAAATCAATTCCTAAAACATTATATTGAGGACAAATAAATGATAAGAAAGTCACAACAGAACAACCTGAAAAACTTTTGGACAGAAAATCAACATAAGCATTCGTGTACATACCAATGGAAAACGAGCTATATCCTAGGCTTCCTGAATCATATGCAAATTCTTATTTCAGAAACCAGAATAATTTGTGCAGAGAATATTTATGGTTTTCTTAGTATGTGGATCAAATTGTATAAATACGTGTGATAACCTTGAATCAAATATCTAGCTCTTTTCAATAGTAAAAATATGTCACAAAATATAGACCTGAGAAAATCATGCATGAATATTTCTTATCTTCTATAATTTGGATCTGATAATCTGTTGACAGACAGAACTACAGACTGTGTTGGAAGACAATAAGCAAACAAAAGAGTTGGTCATTGAACATGTTGATAGTATGATGAACAGTTCAGATATTAATACTAAAAAACATTATACATAGGATATGCACATAGTTCCCAAAAAGTGGAGGTGGAAGGAAAATAGTTTTCCTGTTGTGTCCACCTTATCATTTCCTATTCTATGAATATTTTCATTATTTTCATAGTATCAGAAAGACAGTGGGAAATATTTCCATCACTGATCTGCTGAAAATACCAAAGTAAATGCTACTCCCAGGTTTTGCTCATTCCCATATATCCAAGCTGCAGATGAGAAGTTAATGTACAAAAGAATATAAATGGCTGGACCTTGAGAACCGAGAGCTTTATGTAAAGACAAAACTGTAGTTGTCCGCAAAGTTCATATCTGAGGGTCCAAGCAATAAAAGTACTGAGTGTTTGGTAAATTTCAATCTGAAATAGGAATTATTTACAAAAAAAAAAGGGAAAAATGTGATTGCTATAATCCATTTTTCTTACCTTAGAAAGAGGTTTGGAAATAACAGAATGATAATAGGAAAAGTCAATATTTCCTTTTGTAACAAGCTAATGGAGACAAAATCTTAGCCATTGGGTATAAATACTGTGTTTGATGAGATCTGTATAAACCCTTTTGTTCCTCAATAATGGAACAACACGTAGAAGGAAAGGTTTCCACAGCCAACTGGCTAATTTGAGTGACCTGAAGACTTCATATAATGTAGTTTGCATTTATTCATATTTCAACACCTTATCGTTTGTCAGTGAATACACTGAGAAGAGAGCAAAAGACAGCCAGAGAAACAAACATGACAATGTGCTCTGGCAAAGGAACGAAGGGGTACAATTACGTAGGATTCAGAGTTCAGATTCAGAAGATGTTCAGAGGCAGCAAGGCAAATTAGTAATGTGAAAAGGTGATCTATTATTCCCTAGTGAACAGTGCTGAAAATAAACCCAAAAGCATTTTAACCCCCCCCCCCCCCCCCCCCCCCCTTTTATTTTGCCATAGTATTAGCTGAGTGAAAGTTCTGTCAAGGTTACACCTAATAGGGCTGGTGCACTTCTGTCTTATGTTTTGCAGACAGAAATATGCTTGCATTCACTGTGCATTATACGTGTGGTGACTCTGAGATGTCCAGAATCAGTAGGTCTCATTAGTAGAGTAATAGTAGGTGCTGCCCGACCTGGACACTGCAGTCAGATTGATTCTATAGCTCACATAAAGACGTGCTGGTGGAAGGTTGTATGTATCTCTCTTTTCCCATTCAGGCAAAACCTGCAGGCAGAAAAATATGAGAAACCTTGTTGTTTCATTAGCCTTACATTTAAAAAATAAGGTGGAAATGTAAGGAATACACATTGATAGGTGATCTTTTTTATTGTTCTATAAAGTTCAGTATCTTGTGACTTTTCCTGTGACAATGCAAATCACTAGGGAAACGTTTGCTTGTATTACTAGCCGCATGTTTCAATATAAGCTGTACTAAGCATGAGGGTGTAGCAGAAGAAAAAAAAAGGTGGGAAGAAAATTTTTAAACATCTTTGGATGAAAAATGCAAGTCACTGCAAGATGGCAAAACTAATGGGTTCCACTTAACTTGAGATAGCTGAGTGAGCCTGCTGCCTGATAGCTGTTAGTGAGTCCAGGCTGATAATTCCTAGTTTGAGAGAACCATCTGGTAAGCACCATAGAAGCAAAACTGAATGCCTTGAAGCACTTGGAGCATATAGGCAATAGCAAGTAAGAGGCAAAACTATAGTTTGGGAAATAGCATTTCAGACTAAATGATTTAGACTGAGTGATTCATTTCTATACATGCTTCAGCCTTGTAGAAACAGCAGCACAGCCTTTCCTCGAGAAATTCTGTTTGAAGAAAGAGTAAAGAAGGCTAAATCCTGTATCCTGTAATCATACTGAGAAATACTGTACTCAGTGAATAACTCATGAAATAAGACACTCAGTGGGAATCAGAACAGCGAACCTGACCTAAAGACAATCTTGAGACTGAATACATCTCTTGTCCCTGTCAGAAGGAAAATCAAAGTATCAGATATGTTTATCAATACTTTTTAATCAGACAGAGAAGTATCTCACTTTGTGAGAAGAATGGGTTACTCATTATGAGTAAGATTATATAATATGGTTTGTATGAATTATTTTTTTACTGATATATTAAAGGGATGGTGTAAGATCCCACTATCAAACTGCACATACATATCTGTATTATCTATTTTCAGTATCTTTGTATTTCTTAAGAGATTATCACATGTAATACTTCACTGTTCCAAGGATTCAAAACATAAATCCTCGGCAAATTGAAAAAAAAGAACAATTTCTTATTGTTAGATTGTTTGGGGTTTTTTGTGATGAGAGCTTTCCAAGGAATGGAGGTAATGCTTTCAAAATGATAGTAGCACCCAGGCTAAAGCTGACAAAGAAAAATCTTTCTGAAAGGGTTTAGAAATAGAAAAAAAAAGTTCTCTCTCTATTAAGTTTTTGGGTTTCTCAATATATAAATTTACCTAACTAATATTCAATTATAAAATGCTTTAAGCATTCTTTCATCAGTGATATCATGCATGTCTGATGTTAAGTAAAACATATTACATGCTTTTTTCTTTTTTATGCATGGATGAACTCTCTTCATGACTGTCATATACTGCAACAAAAGTTCCGCTCAAAATCTTTTTCTGGGCAAAAGGGAAGACACCATATACATGGAAATAATAATTTACTGTTATTCCAATTAACATTTTAACAGTCTAATTGTCCAAATAATTAATACAGAAAAAAAATCATTGGTAAGACAAGTAAAATTGCCATGTAAAACTTCCTCATATTTACCCCTTTCTTCTGGTGCTAGACTCACTTTTCCCACATGCCTCTGGGTCCTAAGCTTCAGTCTTCCTCAATGAGACTGGGAAAGGGAGGGACTTAGAACAGTTTATCAGCAGCATCCTGAGGCCCTTACTAGGAGGAATAAGATGCCCATAGTGGCAGTTTCTTCAATCTTTGGCCCACTTGGAGTTGTTTTAAAGTGTTTTCTTAGCCTTTCAGTACAAAGCCTACAACCTTTTACTACTAACAGCAAAATTGTACTTATTGGGCCACACAGGCACTGTAGTTATGATATTCCGAGGAAGATTGAACAAATCCAAAATAAAAGATAGTTTAACACAAGTGCCAACTTCAGCAGATGTTGAAGAAAAAAAGATGCTTTATAGTCCAAAACCTCGCACAGCTTCTCCCATTACTCCCCCTGGGGATTAAGTTGTCCCTGGAGTTGCCCCATTAAGGTGGAGCACATCCTCTGTGCTCCACAGCAAGCAGCTGTAGGTACAGCCATTTTCCGTCACTGTCATTTTCCAGCTTTGTCTGCTGTTAAGAGGAATGAGGTGGAGAAATACAAATCTCTTTCTTTCCCTCTATCTCAACGCTAGAGAGACCATCTCCCCGCTCAGTAATGAAAATAGGTAAAGCAGATTTTATCCTTAAGGAATTCATAGAGTGCAAACTTGTCCTCCTATAAAAGCCTGAGGGTCGTTTTAATTCCCCTATCAAAAGACTCAACACATAATCGTGTTCCAGCCCAGCTCAGACAAAACTTAGCAGTTGCATGCTCTTTGTTGTACACCATACAGGGTTACTTCTGTTAATAAATCATTAAGAACTCATAAAAAGAGGAGGAAAATACATATTAGACTTACTTATTTCAAGCCAGAAAACATGGAATCATTTAGGCATTCGATAGAGAATCATTGAGTAAGCAAATTTTCTAATACTTGCTCAGTTTAGTTTTTATCTTTTTGCTTTGGAGACCACAGTTCAGCCACAGTACATTTGTTGGATTCTGTTTTGGATGTCACAGTAACACGACGAGCCATTCATAAAACTGGGGCAAAAGGCAGACTTCCCTATTGATCCAGCCCACCTTGATCAAAATTTACTTTCCAGCTGACTATGATTTGCAAATTTGTCTGTGCTATGTACTCCTTCTTCCAGATCAGGACAGAATGCATTGAATAAAATGAATTTTAATGCATTTGTTTTGAGTATACATCCACACTTCACCCCACATTAAAGTTCACTTTATTCATTGTATTTCATCTAGATTTTCCTCCATGTAATAGCAATCACATTCAAGTGAATGTGGATCCTTTTTGTAAGTTTTTCAAAGGCATGATCATACTTTATAAAATGCAAATATATCATCTACTGCACATCCTTCATCCACTAATTTTGTGAGTCTATCAAAAAAGCAATCAAGTTTGAGTGGCATGACATCTTTTTTTTTCTTTCCTTTTTGTTTATACTCATGCTGACTTTAAAAAATTAGTGGTTTTCGTTACAGCACTGAGATAATTCAATATAATGAAACAAGTACCCTATAATAATGAAATACAGAATAAATACAAAATGTAAGAATTGGAACTTCATCTGAAAGTTATGGGTAGCATTCAAATATTTCATTATCCTATATATACATTTGTTTAGGAAAACAAACTAAATAATGCCATGTATAAAGAAATTACCTAATAACAAAGAGGTACTGAGCTGATGGATGCATTTTAGTCTAATGGTATTGTTCATCTGTTCTCCCATTCTAAGCCTGAGGGTTATAGCCCTTTTGAACAGACATTATTCTGACATTGCCATATGAAAAATTAAAAGGTTGTCCAGGCGAAATGGAAGTGATCTATGCATTTTCTAAAATTTTTTAATATTTATTTTGTTACTTTTTCATGTTTGGCACCACAAAGATTTTAAAACCAGGAGTGACCATTCTGTATCAAGCAGACCACAGATTTTTTTCAGCAGTGCCTGCAGAGAAAGAATTGTTCTTCTCTCCATGTAACTGGGAGATAAAAAGTTCAGAAACTTGCGGGTGAACTAGAGTGTATCTTTTCAACACATGTACAATCTTAATTGTAAAACAACAGATTAATTACTCCCTTGGTAATCTGCTTCAGTGGAATATAACCTTCATTTTGTACAGCTGAATATTATCCCCAATTTGATTGTTTTCAAACTTAAGTTTTCAGCTATGGGTCTTGTTTTTTTACTCTCTCAGTTTATTTAGCCTCCAGTGATCAATATCTTATTCCATTACGGATATTTATAATCCATGATCAACTCTTCCCTTAACCTTCTCTGCACTAAGCAAGAACTACTGAAGTCTTTCAGTACGAGGTAAATTTTCCAAACCTTACCTAAAGTTCTTTTGAGCATTTTATTATTATTGACAGTCCTTTTTAACTCAATGAATTCACCATTTGTCATATATATTCCTGGCCAGGTACTGAAGCCTGGGCTGGTTGTTTAAAACAACTATTGGAATAGCTAATGTTATTACATGAAGCTTTGACTGTATGAATTGCTTCAGAGGGATGTTACTTATTGTCACATATGCTGCAGCATCCAAAACATGAATGTGAATGTTCTCAGAGCATTTCTTCACCTTGTGAGGCCTCATATGACACCCTGAGCTGCAAAGAGATCTTTGGGTTTATCTTTTGCTTGGTTGAAGAAGAACAGGCTAGTTGGAAGACAGAATTGTGTAGGAGATAAAAAGTATTCATAATTTGCGGTTGTCATCCATAGCAACAAGACGAGCTGACAGTGCCAGGGCTGCAATTGATCTCTTCTTTCATTGATGAGGAGTAACAGCGCTGCTTAAATGTCAAGCATAATAATCACTGAACAATGCATTAACACTACCTTAGTATCTACTGCCTTGACTTTGCAGTTTCAGGTAGGCATCTCCATACTGGTTACACTTCATAATTGTCCACAGAGAGGAAATGAGTGAAATAACTGTTGCATACTAGGAGTTTCTGTAGCAATTCAAAGTGTGGAAATTTTTATAATGGAGTTTGAGGGTGCTTTTCTGCTTTGGATTAAATTTTGGGGACTGTTCTGGTAATGGCCCTTAGGGGATCAGGCTGTGAGGAAAGTGTAGACGGAATCATTGTTGCTCCCAGCTTACAAAGGACATCCTATGAAAGATTAAATACTGCAGTTTAATTTTTATTTATTTATTTTCTTTACAAGGAAAGCCACTTATCTGAATTCTTGAATAGTACATGTAATATTTATTAAGAGTACCAGAAAAAGGAAATCAGACTCATAAGAACAGAAAAGCTTAGCTGCAAAACCCAATGTAAGTAGATTAACCACCTCAGCAGTCTTGAGTAAAACTTTTTTATTTGAAAATATCTAAATGAGGTTTCCACATATACATTTTGGTTTAGATTTATTTTTTTTAACAGATTGTAGAATAGGACAGGTTTCAAATTGAGATAAAGCACTCCTTTTTTGGATTTTGGGTAGAAAGTCTGTTCCACTATGGATGGGAGACAACTGTTGAATTGCTGCAACTAACAACAACAAACTCAAGCCTTAATCTGAGAATTCTGAGAAAAAACAAGAAGCTGGACTTCTGTAATGCAGGAGGTTGGACTACATGACCTTGAGATCCCTTCCAACCTAAATTATTTTATGATTCTATAAAAAAGAACATACTGCAGCATTTAGCACTAGCTAGACTAGGCAAGTGTACTTGTAGATGTAGACACTGAATATTATACAGTTAACTTGCTTTACATTTTGAAATACTGACAATTCGAACTATAATACAGAGGGTGATTTTTATTTTAAAATAACTTCTGCATTTAGGACCCCAAATTTGCATATATATAAACCTGGATGTACTCAAATATTATATATAAGGGGTTTCATTTCCTTTTCCTATATAAAAATAAACACAGAAAGCTCTGTAAGGTCATATTACACCACTGTGGCAAAGAAAAAGACCTTCAAAGCAAGAATGATGGTGTTTACATTTACTTAGCCCATATATTCCCCACATGAGATTCAGGGCCTTATTTCTTCCTTTAAACCAAATCAAAGTAGAATGGGAGCGGAAGTCTCAAAATCTCATTGATTTTTAAGACCATAGTAAAGGAGATGGTAGGGAACCACCTCATAATTGTTACAATTCACTTAATCAAACAATCGAACAATAGTGTTCCCTTGTTTAAATGTGTTCATTAGCCAAGCGCCTTGGAGGAGCAAAGTGTATGTGTAATAGCCCTGCTGGGAACAGCAGCCTGGCCCCACTCCATTAGGAAGGATGTCAATGCTTATCCAATAGCATGAGTCACAAAAAAATAAAACACTCTAAACTCTCCTTAAAGGCTGGATTTTATTAATTAACAGCAAGTGACTGCAAAAATTTGGACAAACAGATCTTCCTTTAAACAACAAAACATTAAAAAAGATATAATGCAGTTCACTAGACAGCAAAGGTTGTTTCTATATATTTACATAATAATTGCAAGTACAACCACTAATGTGTAACTGTGCTGCCGGGGAGTAGCAGAGGCCACGTGCAGCTGTGGGCACCTGCAGCACCCACCATCTCTGCTGGACCCCAAACCCCCAGCTGGCCACTGTTTTTTCCTAGCCACCCGCATTTGCAATGCCTGGCAGACCAAAAACCAGCAAGGGCTAAAGCTTCTTTTGCATCTGACTTGGACTTGGCTGGTTTGGGGCATGTCTCAGGAGTTACTGGGAACCTGTCACTCCATGGAACACTACTGTACTATGTAAAGGAAAATTGGATTTCAGCTGTGTGCACACTCCCCGAAGAGCCTGCTGTGTGTAGCTTCAGAGCCTGGATGCAAGTCTACAGGTGACTGCCTGCTCAGTTTTGACATTCCTGCACCATCACAGCAGCAGCTAGATTGCATAGGGATGACAGCAGATATGTTTTAGGCAGAATCCATGCTTTGTCTACCGAATTTCTCATCTGCTTTGCTGCTGAGCTCACTTACCCTCTCTATCTAACTCTGGGCTTCTGTTCAGTTTGGATGGGAGGATAGTCTGCTGTCAAACACAGAGTGAGGTTTACAGTATAGACCTATCCTTGGGGTTCAGTGTCTGCACCAAATGAAAGCAACTTTCTTCCAAAGGCAGTATGAAATCCCTGCTCTTCAGAACAGAGAGAGAGGGAAAAAAAGCAAAAAAGAAAACACACACACACTATTTTTCACAAGCTCATCTATCTCTTATAAGATTTTTTTGTGGTAAGGTAGCATCTTGGTCTGTGTCTATTTATCCTAATGTTTTCAAATATTGCTTGCTCATCATCAATTCAAATGGCACTACATTATTCTAGACTACAAAGCAATATGAAAAGCATGAAACTCAGATAGTCTTGTGTTGACCCGAGGAGGTATAAATATGTTCAAAATTTAACTCTCAGATGGATCTTAATGTACAATTCTGGTTATTCCTTTGTATGGAAAACAATATTTTCATACAGTCCATCTTCAAACAAGTGAATGCTTAGTACTGTACATTTCTCATTTAAATATCAGATAAATGGTTTTATTTTCAAAGTACTGAGACACTACATTTTGAGACCTTTGAAAATCCTTGCTATACTGAAGGCTGTTCAGCATAGAGCTCTTGAAAATCCAGTTGTAATTTTGGGTGCTGAAACTTTGAGGGATCAATCATTGTGCAATTCTGAAAATAGAGGTCTAGATAGGCAATAAACCTAAAAAAAACCCCTGCCCTGTATATTAAATATACATTCATTAGTGACTTAAAATGTGAAAAGCAACAGTTTCTCCTTTCTTATCTTAAAACTGGAAAATCTTATATTGGAAGTAAAAAGAACAGGCAGTAAAATATAATGGAGTGAAATAAATGTTGAAGCTATTCTAGTCACTAATTAACCTTGTCTCACTTGATAACAAGCTCAAGAACATTTCCTGCTTTCCTGTACACATACACATCAAAATTACACAGTAAAGACTTTGAATGAGTTTGGGCTAATTTTGCAAGTTCATTATATTCCAGATTGAAAGGTCTTTTCTTGAAAAATAAAAAGAAAAAAATGTCAAATTAGGGGTTATATTTCCTTCATGGTGTAGGGGTTTTAACGTAGTATTTTTAGAACTACTGGCTAGTGTTTCTTAAGGATTTATCCTAAAGTAACAGGAATGTCATGTGCCTTGACTAGTCCAAGATGTACCTCACAAAATATATGCATGCATAAGGCTTGAACCTTTCATTGCAGTATACAATTCTGTTTAGATGCATGAAAAGCAAGTATGCAAAGTAAAAAGCCCCTTTTCCAAGGCTGCTCGTAGACTGAAATTTTGCTTTGCTCCAAATACATCAAAAAGAGATGATAAGACACGTCTTAATACATCTCCCCCTAACTATGAATATATATGAAAGTACAGAATATAAATGTGTTGAAATACAAATTATCTTGCTACAATCAAAATTTAGCTGCTATATATACACTCTGAAGAAACTGAAGGGTTTGAGGCATTGAAAAAAGTTGTATAAAACTTTGTTTCAAATTCTATTCTTAAACTTTTCAGGAGCAAGTTATACTTTGCCAAAATTATTTTCAATTAAAGAAATTCACAAATTAAGTCCTGTAATTATTACTAGCTCTGTAAATTGTTTAGAAGTTTTAATTATGAACATTCAATATGCAAAATTGAAACTGAATTGTGATTAAATATAGTCCTATTTCTGTTCCTCAGCCAGATGAAAATAACACTTGGAATTAAGGATTTCAGAGTGTTAAGAATACGCAAGCATAAGAGTTAAAAACTGTCAAATTGCCTAATATCTACCTAAAATTCACAGTTCCTTCTTGTTTAACGCTGTCCTGGTTTCGGCAGGGATAGAGTTAATTTTCTTCCTAGTAGCTGGTACAGTGCTGTGTGTTGGATTTAGGAGGAGAATAATGTTGATAACACACCCATGTTTTAGTTGTTGCTAAGCAGTGCTTACACTAGTCAAGGACTTTTCAGCTTCCCATGCTCTGCCGACTGAGAAGGCTGGAGGTGCACAAGAAGCTGGGAGGGGGCACAGCCAGGACAGCTGACCCCAACTGGCCACAGGGATATTCCATACCATGTGACGTCATGCTCAGCATATAAAGCTGGGGGAAGAAGAAGGAAGGGGGGGATGTTCGGAGTGATGGCATTTGTCTTCCCAAGTAACCGTTACGCATGATGGAGCCCTGCTTTCCTGGGGATGGCTGAACACCTGCCTGCCGATGGGAAGCAGTGAATGAATTCCTTGTTTTGCTTTGCTTGCGTGTGCAGCTTTTGCTTTACCTATTAAACTGTCTTTATCTCAACCCACAAGTTTTCTCACTTTTACCCTTCCGATTCTCTCCCCCATCCCACTGCGGGGGAGTGAGTGAGCGGCTGTGTGGTGCTCAGTTGCCGGCTGAGGTTAAACCACAACAAACGCCCTGTTACAGCTAGGGAATACTGATGACAGAGGGCAAAACTAGAAATTTGGAAAGAACTAAGAAGAGTTGGATAAGAAGTGAAGGTGAAGGCAAAAGATTTTAAGACTGAAAACTAAATACATGGTGTGGGTGTGTGCTTGTGTGTATGCAAGTTTGTCTGTTTTATATATTTGTGTTTCTGTACGTCTGTACATACGAAGACATAGTTGTTGACATAATTTGACCATGTATTATCTCTGTCAACTTTAACCTAACTTTTGTTACTGTTCTAGAAGTGTTTTGTGGCTATAAGCACTTTTATAACTTCACCATTTTCATTACATTTAATAGAGATCTGACACAGGTTAGTGGCATATGGCAATGGGCTGAGGTGATGAAACTTTATACAGAGCACATAAAGAAAAGGGCTAGATACTATATTTTCTAGGACTGCAATGGCATTGATACAGTATCAAGCTCGATGTGCTAACATGGATTACCTGCTTCCCTCTGATCAGTCCCTGTGATGGAGTCTGTGGAGTGAGAAAGTACCCTCTCGGTAAAACCTACTGAGGAGCAGCCAGAAAAGTCTATGGTCTACACCCACACACTCCTACCAAACAACTTTATAGAAAAGTTTAACTAGAGAGCAATTACACTGTTCTTGTAAAAAAAAAAAACAAACCACCAAACCAAAAAAACCCTAAAGACCCACTGAAGCTTGTAATATTCTATAGGGAAATGAAATCCATTTACTTCCTGCTGTGTGTATGAATCAAGACAGTGCAGTTTGCTAAGGAATGGCCAATTACGCAGGCACCTTTGCCCTTTCTGAGTCTATATGCTAGAAAAAGACAGGGAGACAGGCAGAAAAAGGAAGACTTAATACCATCTCATTCATGATAGTTTTCTGTATTTCATTTCCCAACTAATTAACCTTTTACTGCAGAAAAAGTTCTACATTAAGAAGCACAGCATAACAATCAAACAACTCACCATTACTGAAAGACTGTTTCTAATTTAAAGTATTTCCATTCTTTAGAAAAAAACACTCCTAAGTTCCGTAAAAAATGTTTCTCTCAGCAATGTTATATAGAAAGATAATATTTTTTCATATTAAAAATTGTGAACAATATATGAAGGGACTTTATTATGTTCAGACATGTTATATATATATTTAACTATACACACACAATCTGGTAAGTTTCATTTTAAAGAAATAGTACTTAAAAGGTATAGGAAGCATATGTTCATATAAAGGACCTCTCCCTCTCTATGCACCCACCCACACCTTGTTTATATATAAATGCACATATGTGAATATATAACAAGTATATATAACTTCTGTGTAAAATTATATATAAGACCATATATACATGTAAACAGATGTGTAGATAGATATGCATTGTTTTTCATTCACTGAACAAAATGAATGAGACAAAGTACTGTATCTATCTCAGTCACAGACTGCCTAGAAGTCTTTGTACACGGTCAACATCTCTGCATTACCACAACACTTGAACAGTTGACTCCAAATTTAATCTAACTTAAAGAACATATAAGAAAAGTCACTCTCAGAACTAGCCCCTCCTCAACATACTTCTGAAGTGGCCACTCACTGAAAGAGAAATTTCTCCTTGGTGAGCAGCTTTACTGCTGCTTTAATTTGCCCAACAATCTATTTTGAAGACTTCCATAGTGACAGATATTCAAACACTCCTTAACATGAACATACTTCATTTAAAATCAGTCAGCTACAAAACCTATAAAATGCATCACTTTAATAGTTTGAAAAATCATAGTAACTATTATGCAAGAAGTTGGTATAACCAGATATGATTATTAAATGGATAACATGTTATGGTTGAAAGACTGCAACAGACTCATTATGCTGAAAACATTTCTGGAAATAGATCCTTTTTTTTTTTCCCCCTACATTTCTGCATTTTTAGAAATGATACTTCTTTTCCACAATTCAAATGTTACATCTAACAGACAAGTATATTTATGTGCAAATTTCAAAATGATTGAAATTACCACTTCACAGCCAAAGAACCCTATTAATGGCAAGTACTCTGAAAAATTGTTCCCGATACCTTTTTCACTATGCTCCCAAAGCCAAGCTCCTGGATGCATCACATTGCCCATTTCACTGCTGCAAAGGACACAACCTATACACAGACAGTTTATATACGAAGGAAGACAACTTAGGTTAGCTGACACTTATTATACAATACATATATCATCATCTGTAGATACTTTTCTCAACTCCTGCTAAAGTCACAAGAAGGACTTTGCAGACTTTGGGAGCTGAATCATGTCTACCATGCCCTTCAGGCAGTAAAGACATGGGTTGCGCAGTTTTATGCGGAGGGACAGCTTTAAACGTGGGCAGTTCTCTGGAAAATCTTGTGCTTATGCAAGGGCTCAGGCCTATCATGAAACATTATGACGCAGAAGATTGGAGGTCAGAACAGGCACACAAAAGATGCAGCAGCATCAAGGCTGTCAGGCACAGTGTGAAACTGGATTGACTGTTCTCTCCATGACAGCTATGCTACAAGAAAAAGAAAAATAGGAATTCTCTAGACCTTGTGCTGTGCCAATATAGTAGAGTAACATTGCAAGAGCGCCAGTTGGTGGAAGAAGGTATTGTTCATCATGAGCTGAACATGAGCCGGCAGTGTGCCCAGGTGGCCAAGAAGGCCAATGGCATCCTGGCCTGTATCAGAAATAGTGTGGCCAGCAGGAGTAGGGAAGTGATCGTGCCCCTGTACTCGGCACTGGTGAGGCCGCACCTCGAATACTGTGTTCAGTTTTGGGCCCCTCACTACAAGAAGGACATTGAGGTGCTGGAGCGTGTCCAGAGAAGGGCAATGAAGCTGGTGAGGGGTCTGGAGAACAAGTCTTATGAGGAGCGGCTGAGGGACCTGGGGTTGTTTAGCTTGGAGAAAAGGAGGCTCAGGGGAGACCTTATCG
>NW_008794836.1:2578076-2592755 GCF_000699145.1 Aptenodytes forsteri | reverse complement strand
GAACAGGTTGCCCAGGGAAGTGGTTGAGCGACCATCCCTGGAAGTATTTAAAAGATGTGTAGATGCGGTGCTTAGGGACATGGTTTAGTGGACATGGTGGTGTAAGGTAAACGGTTGGACTCGATGATCTTAGAGGTCTTTTCCAACCTTAATGATTCTATGATTCTATGATTCCATGTTACTTGTCCTTCTTCACCACCTATGAGATCACATATCTAGTAGAAACTCCATGATAATTCATTTTGTTTCTTGTTGATACCTAGGAATCTCCTGCAAATTCACTTAGTGATCCAGTAGTTTTTTACTGTATGGATTACATTCAGGATACTGGAAGATATGAACCCCATAGTTTGAAGACGAGGTACATATATTCCATCTTGCAAACAGGGGAGCTCTCTCAGTATCTCATGAAACCAGTAGGGACTTAAGCATTTTTCAGGATCTAGCTCTGTCATTTCTTACTGAGGAAAATGAGATATAAGGCTACTGTAAGAAAATGATTGATACTATTCCTCTAGAAATCTCTGTAAGGATACTGAGGGACTATGCTAACCACGGAATCTGGTGGTCACTGAAACTTCATAAATGCAAGATTTTATACCAGTACAGTCAATTGTCAGGTATTATTAGTAAGCTAGGTTTTTTAATAACTGATGCTTAATGAATGTTAATGAGGAGAACATGATTCTCCTTCTACTAAAGGCCTCTGAGGTCTAGTTTGGAAAGACATCAAAAGGGAAAGTTTTATTTTTAAAAAATATAAAAACTGTGAAATTAGCTTCTAAATTATTGTATTTTAACTTGCTTTAATTGATTCTCTTATTCAGACTTGTTTGAAGTTTGACATCAGAGCCGCCGTGGAAGAACAGCCATGGATTTAAGTACCAGTTTGGCCTATGTGCTACTATACAAAATCTTCATGTGTCTTGAAATACATATAAATAAGGTCTAAAATTCTGATAATAAAGTAAAAAAAAATCTAGTTCATGCCATGAAAATATTGAATTCATTAATGATCAATTTTCAAATTATAATTTGAAATGTATGAGTGTATATAGAATAATGTTTCTCTTGAGAGGAAAGATATGCCTGGATAAATGTGGTCCATGTAGCTGACTTTTTTGCTGCCCTTAGGAGACAACATGCTCAGCAATGTCAAAGGATTACAAATTAACTTTCAAAGTACAGTGGCCCTGCAAATATTATATTACGTAGTAATTACGAATTAAAACTGTCCTTTGTTAGAATTTTTTTTTTTCATTTTTGGCAACACAGTTTGGAACACATCCAAAATGGTGAAAGCAGAGTACAGATGATTTCTGGAACCCTAGGCTTCAACATTTCTAGTTTCCCTAATCAGTAATGGGAACTCTTCTGGTTTTGGGAAACCCCAAAATTCTGGGTGTCCCAGAGTGATTTGGAAAACTTGGATATCCTATTTCATGTCAGTACATAGGATAGGAAGACTGAAATTTTCTTAAGCTCTTCAGAATTTTCTTTCTGACAGAGATATCATGAATTCTCTTTCTTTATGATGGACCACAAACATCTTTAAGATGTTGGTGCTTCCCATGGAATAGAAGTTTGATTAGTGCTACCCGGAAAGAGTTATGATTTAAAATGGGGTTATTTACGATTATGAAAGTCTATGTTAACAAATGGACATCCTAATATCTACTTTAAAATCTCTGCCTCCACACTAGAATAAAGTGAGAAAATACAGATGCTGGAAAATGGAATTGTACCACTGAAACAGGAACATTCTGGAAGGAAAAATACTTCTGAAAATATTTAATCTTAAACAGGAATGCTGCAATAGGCTTCGTGACTAACATAAGTTTAGAAGGATGTTCACATGGTATCTAGGTGTTGCTTAGTAAATGACTTAGAAATTTCTGAATAAAATTTGTTAGGAAATTCATATACCAGGACCTCTTGGACTGAAAACCAAAAACAAACAAACAAAAGCACAAATCAACCAATCAACCAACCAAAACAACCCACCCAAGCAATTAATTCTAAGCAAGATAAGAAAATCACTAATAGTGTAGAAACAGTAAAATGAATAGTTTTATTATGGACTAGGTCTAAGTGTGACCTGAAATTCACATTTCTGGATAATATATTTATCCTCTAGCTTCCCTAAAGGATGGGGTGCATCTTTCCTAACAGGGGAAGTTTTGTATTACAAAAAGGCACTGTGATCTCGTGTTGCAATCACTTGAAGGGAACAGAAGATCTGATTCAGCTTCCTGTTGCGTATAGAGAAATACTGAAAGAAATGCAAAAACATGAAGAAAACCCATTTCCTTCCCATGTTCTTTTCTCCCTGAAGCTTACTACCTCATTTTGATGTCTGCTAGAAGTCCAGTGACTTAACTGGACTCAAGCCTCACACAGTAAACACTGACATCAATGAGAAAAGTAACCGATTATTTACAAGAACCGGGTTGAACCTTTAGCCATTCACTAGAGAAAAACACTTGTGCTATTCATGAATGATGCTCAGAAGAACACACTGTCATAAGCATCGCTAGTACAAGTAGAACCAGCTAGTAAAATGTCTTTATAATTAAAGCAGAAATGGGGAAAAACAATGAAAACAGAAGACAGATGAAGAAGGGGAGGAGGCGAGAAGGTCAGGAGTTAGTGCTTGGAAGTCAGTTTTCCACAGAAGTGCCAGATAATGTTAACACAGAAGAGAAGAGGCAGGTAAATGGAGAGGAAAAAGCAAAAATAAAATAACAGTCCTTAAACAACCTTAAGAAATACGTGTTTTGCTTCCCTACAGCTTCTGGAATTGTTTGCTACCTCCAAATTCCATGGTTCCTTAAACCTCAGCTATAAGCATTAATGTTTAGGAAGATTATAGTTCTCTCTCTCAGACTTGGTTATATAATTATATAAACTGCAAATATGCAGTGTTCCTATGCAATGTTCCTTGTACTGTGTATTTGTGGAATTAAAATTTCAGTCTATGTTCAGTTCAGGCTTTCAGTCCAAAGCTCTGGAGATAAAATTCACCCTGTGCTGCATCTATATTTGAAGATAACTAGTGGAAAGACTCACATTTGACAGTATCTAACAAATGCCAGTATCTGTTTCCCCTGTTGCCAGCTTTGTGCATTTCCTTGGGAATCCCATACTGGGGAGACAGCAAGGGCGGGCAGTCTGGGGACACAGAGGAAAGGGCGCAAAGAACAGCCACTGGAAAAGCATACAAGCCCATAACTCAGCTGCCAAAACTACCTCCTCTATCATGCCCTTGGGGTTTTGATAGATGATTAATAATACTAGAAAATTCTAACTAAAGCTGACTATATAAGACTTCATAAAAGTTGCACACTTGGAAAGTATTCACAATTTGCGGAAGGTCAGACCCTTCTAATTATATCTTGTCTTCAAATGTTTCTCAAATTTTCTGTCAAAATGCCTGGAATTTTTTTTTCCCTTGTTTGTCAGTTCATCTGTTTAGAGAAGATGATCATCTAGAAAGCATTTTTCATGTTGTGTATTCCGAACAGCATCATCCCAAGAAATTGCTTTGAGCCGTGGAAAGGTCATCTATGGGAACACAGAAATATAAATTGGTGAGAAAATTACTGGATTTTTTATTTACACTAATATTGACTTTTAACACATTTTAAGGTTGAAAGAATTTTGTGCATATATATGAATTAAATCAAATGTTCTGATAATTATTTTTAAACTGTAACATACATCTTACTGATCACCTCCCCAAATTAATTAATTTTAGATACAGTTATAGCTGTCCACAAATCCACTCAATATTTTAATACCTCCATTTTTAAGGTCAATATAGGTCTTATTTCATTGGAAAGAGGAGTAAAATTGAATAAAATAATTAGAAATATTTTTAACTGTCAAGTCTAGATAGAATCCAATTTGCAACAGCTTCATCAAATAATTTAGAGCCTGTTCAATAATAAAGGGACTTGGTACAATTATAGTGTATTCAGATCTGGCCTAATGTCTGTGATTATCCTGTAGCTGCTCCCTTTTCCAAACTGATGGAGTATCTTGACATTTCCCTTTAGTAATAGGTAACTTGAATTATAAGGTCCTATGCCCAACAGTTCTGATTTAAATCTATTTTAAAAACATTTTAGCAAACTTCCACTCCAACAGAGCCATGGAGAGATTTAATTGTAGAGGTATATACTAAATTAGACTTGTTCATCCATTAGGAATAGAAGAACACGTGTGTCAGACGACTGCGAATTTTCTAGTGAAGCCAGGAAATCCTACAGGACAAAGTCATGTCAGATTTTTAATGAGAGAAACAGCCCTGTCAAGGCTCTTTCACCTCCAGGGAAACAGAATGCTAACATAGTACCTATTCTTCTTATGAATAGTTATCAAGTTTAAACTTCTTTTACCACAATGAAATCCCATTGAGTTCATTATAATCTCATTTCCTGATCCAGAACCACTTAGCTTACTCTTATATTAATGCTGATACCATGCATATACTTAATCATGTCTACATTTTTCTTTTATGGGAAAACCAAAGGATGATCTGGCACTGAAAGTTGCATATCAAAGGCAAATCCAGTACGTGACATTGCTGGGGTTTTTTTTACTGTATTTTTTCAAACCACAAGATTTTCATAACTACTTAAGTGGAATTTTGTTGTTGCTGAAACCTGGTGGCTCATGCTTTTTCCCACACCCTTTCTTCCATGTGCATTATGCTGTATATATCTGAAAACAGTTTTTCACAGAGTTATCTAGGTTGCACAAAAATCTCAGCACCTAAATCCTTGATGAATGCATCACTAAACAGATTGAAAAGGAAATGATATGTTGATGTGGATTGCAAAGTCATATGGAATTCCTCTATAGAAGATTTTTCCTACATAGTGAATCCTAGTAAAAATATTGTGAGATATTAAGTTTTTAGGAATGATTTTTCAAGTATAGGCATTATAAAAACAGTTTCCTGGTTTGTAACTTTCCTAGATATGCTTTTTCCTCAGTAACAAGCATTCCACCTTCAATCACTGCTGTAAATTTTTTTGTATCTCTTTTTCTGGTGAACGTATGTTTGAAAAAAGGGCTGGATTCTGATCTGGTTTAAGCTAGAAGTTTCTAGAGCAACCCCACTAAAATCAATGGAATTTTTCATCATGTGTCTGGAATTCAATCTGTTTCTTTCAGACCCTCCCTTAGGGATTGATGGAAATGTCCTTATTTCTGGTGTTTTTTTATTTTTTAAAAATATATATCATTTGATTATGTCTGGTGTAATGAGAGACATCTGAACTAGCTTTGATATAATTATTTGAAATACTGCTGTTGTTCATGGAGTAGCAATATGTACCTCTGCTTTAAAAATAATGGTAAAATACTTCATGTTAAACTTCATGCTGCTCTGGCCTAAACTGTTACCTCTACCCAGTGTACACAGTTTAAAGGTAGCTCAGGTAGCTCTTCACTGTATTACAGTCACTGCTGTGTAGGTTCAACCTGTGACAGGTTTCCTGGTTTTAGTCTTGTCATATACAGAGCTGCAGGAGCTGCTAAAATCTTCTCAAGATTTCCAGAACTCTGTGTAGGATATTTCTCATACATACCATCATGTGGGTGTTTACTTAGCATGACATAGCTTAAAACCATCATTGCCTTTTATCCCCTACGCAGTCTGAAGGCGTTTGACAATGCCTTCCTGATTCAAATGTGAGAAAAGAGAGACTTATCTAACTGTATTCTCCAAGTCTTTAGCTACAGATTAATCACCCCAGTACAGCAGCGACAACATTCTAATAATTATACTTTATTTTTCCCTACAACAAAGCAAAGACATTTTCAGCTACTCATATTAATCCAAGGAGTAATTTCTAAAAAGGCAGGTGGTTACAAGATCTGAGTCTGATCTCATATTCATTTTATCCTGTAGTAGTTCAAATGTTTGTTTTAAATGACTTTTCCAAAATTAAATCCAAGATCAGCTAATTAGTTTCTCTTTGTCTCTCCTATGTTATAAATTAATTCTTGCAAATAAAAATCATATTGGGTTAAACAAGATTAAAGCTCTGTAACTTTTTATTGTCTGCCTCTCTTATCCTTTGGGATCAGTGGCCAGTTGTGAACCACGTCATGAAGTACCCATTCTGCACCTGTACTGCTGTGGTGCTTGGGGATCTGCCCATGGGGTGAGAACCTCCTTAGGCACACGTTGCATACTCTTGTTCCTATCCCAAGAGCTTAAATTCAGACACAGATTTCCTAAACTCCTTTCCACTAGCTTACAACTTATATTAAGTTGCACACTTTTTATCTTTGAATACATGTACATATATGCATACCTAAATGTATGCCTGTAAAATGTTGTATGATGTGCTAGCCCTTAGAACATCTTTCTTACATACAAGTTATATCCTGCTTGAAACCTTCCTTGGAAATGCTTAGCTTCATTGTACTATAGAAGTGCACAGTTTTGTCAAGATGCATAGATTTCTGGCTGCATATTAATTTTGCTGTAAAATGCACTGAGATGATAAGCTTCCAGCAACTCAGTCCAACTCAATTATCTGCATCTTTCCAGGTGAAGACATCAGGACTTCACGCCTTTTTTATTATTTCACTATTTTACAGCTCAAACTTCTACATGGAGCCAGAGCAATCTAAAATTTAAAATGTCTGTTAAACTTCCCATCCCTCTGGCAACCAATATGGCAGCTGCTTTACTGGATCAAGAGCAATTTGCCTTCTTGGAGATTAACTCGGGGAAAATGAACCAATCTTTGTACAGCAAAACTGGCTTTAAAGATGAACCAGAATGGTCTAAGTTTTGATTCATGCACATTTGGTCCAAGTCATGCAACCCAACATCACTTTCACCTTTACTTAAAGACTACACTTCTGAAGAGGGAACTTTTTCCTCTGAAAAGCATCTTTGTGCTTTGGCTGTATTTCCCTTGAGGCTGCCTCCAGGAGGCAAAAATAATCTGCGGAGTCAACTTTCCAGCTCTAAATCAAATAACTGCAGAATGAGAGGACATCTTTTGTGAAGACAACTTTCTTCAAGTCTTTTCCTCTGATGTTGATTCTACCAGAGCTCTGTGCCTTGGGATAAGCTGACAGAAGCTGACATATGAAAGAGCGGAATCAATACCAAAATAAACTCTAATGGCCCAAATTTCAGCTTGCACTCATTACTTATTCATAAAAATTCTTCAGGATCGTAAGTTTTTAACCACTGCATTAAAAACATCAAGTAAAATCTAACTTACCATGTACATAATGACACATGCACAAGATTTTACACAGAGATCTTCTTTTAGAAAAAGAAAAATGTTAACAAAGTGGTGCAGGCATCACCTCTGGTAATTTAAAACGTCTTCATGATTTTTTAAGAGGCAGAGTGTAAACTTTATAAGGGCAGTGACTCAGGTGATCCACCTCACATTTTACAGAGCTTCTGTGCAAGCTATACCTTTAGGCATCTTGTGATGTGACAAATATAACAGGCGCATTTTCTTCTGGGTGGCTGCTTTAAAAGAAAATTTAAAAGGGGGTTATTTTTAGAAGTTTATTTCCCTGAAAGATCAGATAGTCATTTCCTTCATCTCTCCTCCACTGTTTCTTTGTCTATACCGTTCTCTAATAGTGACATACACTTACAGATCCACGCAGTATTTCAGTGTCAAACATAACCATTTTCACCATACTTCACTGGATGCATAGCTTATCTATATCTTTGAAAGGTACATTCTATAACAGACATATCGAGAGAAAAAAACACTAGTTGCATAAGGACAACTAAAACAATTCTGAAGGCTCTAGCTACTTTTGCATTCAAGTCCCCAAATTATGTCTACTTTAAAAGATATAAAACATCAAGTTTTATTTCCAAACACACTCTCCATTTTATCAACTAGATAATAATTTTATTGCTGGTAATTCTAATTGGAGAATGAAGATTGAGATTCAGGATCCACAATCAGTCATCCAATAAATCTGAGGAGTTGACACAGGAAAATTTTTCATCTAATTTTCACTTCTTTTTATCCATATTTTCTTGACTTTATTTCTGTTTGTATGTTCCATAGAACTCTCTAATGGGAGAAATGCATTAGTACTATTTCTATAAATTGGATATCTGAGGTCACTAGACAAAAAAGCAGTTTTCATCTATGATAATTACCGGGTTTCATTCAAATATGATTGTAATTTATGGAGTAATATCCTAGCTAGGTGATTAATTGATCAAAGATGTCTTCCTAGAAGGGCAAAATAATCAATACACTTCAGCACCAAGGTGCTACAGTCACTACAATATATCACAAATTAGCGCTTCTGGGTCCCATTTGTCCCAAACATTAGTAATAAATAAACATTAGGCCAAACTTACAGTATCCCTACTAAGCCAACCTGATTTAGTAGGATAAATTTGAACGTGACTTTCAGCTGTTTAATCTGTCAAAATTCATGATCCCAAACAGCATTTGTTACATCCTAATGCTCATTTTGTTATACTTATTCCTTTGAAAGACACTGAGATTTCAGTGGTAACAACAGCCCAGTAAGCCTGCCACTGCAGCTGTTCTAGTCATACAGTCACAGCATTTACACACTGGTACCTTTAGGCAAGTATCTGAGTGCACTTACCAGCATTTCCTAATGCACTTATGTTTGTAAGACAAAGCAGGAACTTCAAGAATCATCATAAAGAGTGCTTTAAAGAGGTACAGGAAGCTTGATTGACACTTTAGGAAGTTATGAACCCTTTAGAATATACAGGTCGTGAGAAATTCTTCAAGGCTAGCAAAAGTCTTTAAAAGCCTAGTTATACTATATAATGCTAATCAATTAGTTCTTAACAAGCACAGTACAAAACCCAGCTCAACTCTGGCAGGTGGCAAAGGTAGTAGGAAAGGATGAGTTTTGCTGAAGGGCCCTTCTGGCATAGAGGGTCAGGTAGAAAAACCTCAAAAAATTGTGGGAAGGGGAGAAGAGGTGATGTGGGCACCTTAGGCGAGATGGAAAGCAGACAAACGGATTAGACATAAGTGTTAGAGAAGTAGTACGGACACAAGGGAACACTAGCAGGGAAAAAAAGCTCATTGGTGGAAGGACTTAATGAGTTAGTAAGGTAGTTGGTTTGGCAGCTAATTTTCAAAAGGTTAGAAGTCAAGTAATAATGACTCAAGGGAGAAGGGGAAGAATGATGTTTGTAATAGTCAGGAAGGAAAATAATAATGATCCCAGAAAGATCTTCTGTGGGGTGGTCAGATACGGACAGGAAAATACAGAGATTGTCTCACATGTTACATCCAGAGTAAGACCAAAGGATGCTGAAAATGGCTTACAAAGAAGTCAGAAAGGAACAAGGCATGCAAAAGTTGAGACATTTTTTTCATTTAAGTTTTGGCTAAATTAAATGAAAAAAATCAATAGTCTATGCAATAGGATTATTGTTAACAATCAGGAACATGAGGGGCTGAGGGTCATGCTGTTGGGCACTGTAAACAGTTGGTAAGAGAGAGAACATACACTATGCATAAAGAATGGGTGACACACAGGAGAAATAATATTCTCAATTTTGCAAACAGGGAAACTAAACCCATATCAGTCATCTATTAGCAAATGGCTTCAAACATCAAAGTCTTTTTGTTTCTATTGAATTTAAGTATGCATTTGTAAGCTATGCTGAATTGTATGAAAAGAGTAGAAACTTTGGTGTGCATCCTTGTCTAACAGAAGCACGGATAGGGAGGGAAGGACTATCCTTCTTTTTTCAGTGCTTGTCTTTATGGTGCAACTCTTCCAAACAAAGATGTGGAAAAAAATTAAATTGCAATACCTTTTCTGCAACAATGACCCTGTAAGAACTCTTATTTTTGAAGGAGAGTAGCTGCTAGTAGCTAAACTTAATACGGTTACAAAATTGGTAGTTATAGTAGGAAAAATATTACTCCCATCTTGAAATAGCAATGTCTGCATGGAAGACATATTGAATAGCTATTCCACATAGACTGCTTCCATAATCCTAGATAGTTCAGTAATTGTAGTCTGTGCATGTGGTACCTAAGACAGGGAATTGTCTTTCAGTTCTTGCAGTCAAGGAGCCAAAGCAGAAAAAAACTAACAAAAGATTAATTATAAGATTATATATGGAAGTTATCAAAGTACAAAAAAATATAGCTAAAAATAAATGTATTTATTCAGATACCAGGGAATTTTAGAGCTCAAGCAATCATTCCTTATAATAGAATCTCCCTTAAACTGGAGTACAGCCCTACTTCATGATTTTATGGTGTCAATATCATGATTGACATCCTAGATAATCTTTGTTGGAAATGTAGAAGATTTGTGAGATACAAATTTGTATTTGAAAACAGAAGATTTTAAATAAAGCACTTTATCACATAATTTTTAGTTAGTGTTAATGATCCTTTATGTTAGCACTTTCTCAATCTGTTATACCAAATATAAATATATATAACAAACCATTTTAAATTGGCATTCTGAAAGCCAGAATTTCAATATTCAGTAATAAAACAATATAACTGCAACAAATACACATTCTCAACTTTCCAATTATGTACCACAATATAAATATTCAGAGACTATTGTATTTTTCCATTAAATGCGCACTGAAGGAAAAAATTGCACACTTCGGTCAAATCTATATTCTAGTGTAATGAAACTTACCACTTTAGGCTACTGTCCAGTAACATTAAGAAATAAAATCACCAATTTATAGTGATTATCTATGCTCACATATTTTTAAATATCTTTTCTATTCTCTGGAAAATCTAATGTTTTCTTGATAATAGATGCCACTTAAGCAATGAAATATTTAACACAAGAAATCTTTTTCTGCTCAGGACAGAAATTGTTTTAATTAATAGAAGCTGCAAATATTTGAAATCAAAAGCTTTTATTAATAAAGGTGGGTTGGAATTGTGTGACTGTTCATTATATGTGAACTTGACAATGATGTGTTTGGAGTTGGAAAAACACAGAAGCAGTTGATTTCTTTAGATTGTCTTATAATCAGCAAATAACTCTCTAAAACTGACTAAAGAACTTATACTGGTAAGACACAAACTTGGTGTTCAGCAGACATATATATTTTCTTAGATACAATTTTCTTTTTCATCCATGGGAAAGTCATTTAGGGCAAAATCCCAATTCCACTGAAATCAATGGCAAACCTTCATTGACCTACTGAAGTCCAAGCTCAATTTACATTTGTTTTTTGCTTTTTGTGAGTAAAATAGAAACAGAATCTCACATCCTTTCTCTTTCCTATTTAAATTGTAAGAACTTCAGCACATGGACTGTCTTTTGGACATAATACATACTTAAGTATTTTAAATGTAAGTTTTTACTTTCCTTCTTTTTACCTTCTCAATTTGCACACTTTTCAGAACAAGGATGAAGTATATAGATATATATACAGTGTATAGTTAATACAGATATATACAGCTTATACAACATTCATTTTTCACATGCAGGATTTGATGTGTATACTCCTGGATGTACATACGTGTTAGCAGTATCCAGTCACATGGATCCAGATCCTCATTTCAGCTTAAGGCATACTGAAATACGAAGGTGCAAACAGACCTGAGCTCATCTGCCTACATTCTGACCTGGCCAGAAATGAGGCACCTCCACTTCTCAGAACAGAGAGCTGAATAGGGCCACAGTGCACCCAAACAAATATGCTATGTGTTTAATTTACAGCTGTATGTATGTCCCCTGAATCAGCTTTGCCCTGTCTCCAATTGCATCCACCTACCTCTAAATCTTTTCTTGTAGTCATAACCTTTAGCATTACTATAAATTATAACAATCACTTCCGTTAGCATACTTGAATATTCCCATATTTCAGGAATTGCATTTCTTTTTCTATTTAACATTATTGAAAAATAACACGCATTTATTGCATTTTCCTGTGCAATGATAAGGAACCTTTACCCAACAGTTTAAATAGAGAATTAGATCAAATATTGCTGTGGATTTTTTCCTATATGCTCACTGTTATTTCATTCTAAATACCTTGAAAAATCTTTACAATGAAATGTTTAATAATGTTTATTTTATTTTTTAATGATTTTTTCTTCACCAGAATTAGGGATTAGTCTTTTGTTGCTTTTCCTCCTTTAAGCAAAGAGGAGGTAGGTAAGGACTGTAGGATTGACTTCTCCTACAGGGCAGCAGAGAATATTTTATTATTTCATTATGTTTACAGGTTTGAGGAAGTAAAACATAATGACCACAGAAACACTCCGTAGTCTTAATGTATGTCATCTGTCTAATGCCCTGAAGAAAAAGATACCATATTCTATATATTTAAATGAGCTTCTCCAATAAGGTTGCTGTTTTGTTGTTCTAAATTTTGAAAAATCACAGGAGGTATGTTCAAAAAACCCATTAACAAATAAGGTTTGTGCTCGCACTTCCTGCACACTGTTTTGAAAATTGATCCCTAAGGGCCTAATTAGCTATTATGCACTTTTCCTACTGAAAAAGGAAAAAGAACTTCTATGCTTAAAATAACTTAGCAACCAAAATGTTCCAGAAGATTTAATCTCTTTTATTCAGTATCACAGGAGGTATGTTCAAAAAACCCATTAACAAATAAGGTTTGTGCTCGCACTTCCTGCACACTGTTTTGAAAATTGATCCCTAAGGGCCTAATTAGCTATTATGCACTTTTCCTACTGAAAAAGGAAAAAGAACTTCTATGCTTAAAATAACTTAGCAACCAAAATGTTCCAGAAGATTTAATCTCTCTTATTCAGTATTTCACCTCAGAATTAAGCAAATCCCACAAGACTCGATCCCAGCATCCACTGAAAGAACCACACAGATTCACCCTACCAGATATCAGTATTTATCATCTGCATAACAAACTGCACATCTAGCACGTCTTAATCCTTCCAGATGCTAAGTCCTCTTAACTTATGTTGAAATTGGAGATGAAAAAGGAGAAGCTGGACCCTTCAAAAGAATGAACTGAAAGTGTAGATGCTTGTGTAGGACACTGGAATAAAAGAAGTTGACAATGAATATAAGGACTATGCAGGAAAGGTGTGGTATGATTATAATGACTTAGAATTCTCACTTTAAGACCTCCATGATGGCAGGAATGGGTATCTTAATTATTTTAATCTCTCAAGCATGCTACTAATTTGTCTACAGCATTTAGCAAGCAGGTGCTCAGCTCCATATAAAACATAGAGAAGGACAAGGGACATCCTTCACTGAAATATTTCTGTGTGGGGGACTTCTAGAAAATTAATCAATATGCTTGGGACAGTATTTTTCTTGGTCTTCAATATCCACTTACTCCCACCAGCTCGCACTTTTACTTTGTCCTGTTGAACCGTGAAGTGACATGCACAAGTGCTTTCCACAAAGATCAAAATTCTTGCCCTTCATAGATACCATCTACACCCTTGCAGGCGGAATCCTCCAATTAAGAGTTCTTGTAAGTCAGTTATCTTCATAAAAGTGAATTTTACCAAGAGACATACACTACCTAGGAATCCAATTCTGTGTTTGACAAATGTTGGGCTTTGGGATGTTTACTCCCTGCTCAGAACAAAAAGAAAATGAAAAACATGTTATTAAAAAACAAGAATGAGATTAATACAGTGCTTAATTCTGACATACTTTTCAGAAAACAAATAAACAGTAAATTTTCATTGTTAAACGTCTTAAAGGTCACTAGAGCATTTTAAAACTATTATAGAATCAAAATAATTAACAAGTTGTTATTGAAGGAAAAAAAAAAAGACACAATAAGATGTTTCATTCTGAAAAAGGTTAAATTAAATGTTTTGGCCTTAATGATGTTAAAAAAAATCTGAAAACGAAATCTGCCAAAACTTATATCTTTCCTAGAAATGTTTTATTTTCAACAAATCATTGTTTTACATATAAAATATATTTTGGAAAAATTTAAATGAACAAAATTATTTGAAGCATATCTAGTGTGATACTAAGAAATATGATCTCTTAGCTTTATCTGAAGGTGAGTGTTCCCTATTAGAGGATGGATTCAAGAAATGTTCTATCACAGTTTGAAAAAACTGTATAAATCAATGCAGACTTGTGTATTTTGAAGGCTAAACCTGTGTGTTGACCAATAAGTTGACCAGAGGGATTTTAGAGAAAAAGAAACATGAAAGTAACTATTTTGAGTGGTTTAGCTAGAAAGTCAACAGTACCTGAAGTGGTAAATGGATTGTAGGTTTTATAGCACGACCGTAGTTAAACAAAAGACTTGTCGAATACACATTCTTAGTGACATCTAAAAACATTAGAATAATAGAATAGTTGGGGATGGAAGGGATCTCTAAAGGTCATCTAGTCCAACCCCCCTGCCATGGGCAGGGACATCTTCAACTAGATCAGGTTGCTCAGAGCCCCGTCCAGCCTGACCTTGAATGTCTCCAGGGATGGGGCATCCACCATCTCTCTGGGAAACCTGTTCCAGTGTTTCACCACCCTCAGCGTAAAAAATTTCTTCCTTAGATCTAGTCTAAATCTACCCCCCTTTAGTTTAAAGCCATTCCCGCTTGTCCTGTCACAACAGGCCCTGCTAAGAAGTTTGCTGCCATCTTTCTTATAAGCCCCCTTTAAGTACTAATAGGCTGCAAGAAGGTCTCCCCGAAGCCTTCTCTTCTCCAGGCT
>NW_008794836.1:2541496-2577043 GCF_000699145.1 Aptenodytes forsteri | reverse complement strand
TGGGGCCTTAGATGGTCTCGAACCTGATCTTCTCCCACAGTGGGTGGCTCTTAATTCTCCCATTCCCCACCTTTGCCTTCTGTGGCTTGGGCGGTGAGGCTTGAGCACTTGCTAGTGAAGACCAAGGCAAAAAAGTCATGTCACTACAGAATGCAAATAAGTTACATGTGATCACCCAAATATGAGTATCTCACTCTAAGCATTTCACCACAATTTACTTTTTTGATTAAGTCTCATTAAAATGAAGAACAGCTATTCTGAGTGCAAGTATTTTTGAGTTAGGTTAAAACACTATGGCAAAACAGCATCAAAGCATAATTGATTGCCAATTCATTTCCATTGTTGACTCATCCATAATAGATATAAATCTGTTATTTTGGAATACTGATTTCAAAAGGGACTCTGTTAATTTGTAAAACACTTAGAAAAAAAATCAGTGATAAAAACATGTTTTCTCTTGATAATTTCCTGATAATTAATGTTTCTTCTACATATCACCCAAGCTAAATTTATCCCTTGGTATTTTCACTGATTTCAACACAGTTCAGGCATGATGAACTTCAGGAAAGAAAAAGATCAATCTCATTCCGTATAATGTTTGTAAAAAATACCACTGTAAAGATCTTTACTTTGAATCAAGTATATGTGTATTGGGTGCCAGTGTCAAAGTTTTGTTGGCAGAAGGGCTGCAGGGCTGGCCTCTGTGAGAAGAGGTCAGGGGCTGCCCCATGCTGAACACAGCCAGTTCCACAACAGACCCACTTCCGGACACAGCTGAGCACATCAGCCAAGCTGGTGGCACCTCTGGCAAAACATACTTAAGAAAAGGGCAAAACACTGCCTGGTGTGCAAGGAGTGAGGAAAAAAAACCTATGAGAAACAACCCTTCGAACACCAAGGTGAGAGAAGGAAGGGAAGGAGGTGCTCCAGATGCTGAAGCAGATATCCACACTGCAGCCTGTGGAAGACCCTACACCGGAACAGGTGGATGTTTCCTGAAGGAACTGTGGCCGATGGAGAGCCCATGCTGGAGCGGGTTTATCCTGAAGGACGGCAGCCTGTGGGAAAGACCCATGCTGGAGCAGGGGAAAAGTGTGAGGAGGAAGGAGCAGCAGAGAGGAGCTGTTATGGACTGACCACAGCCACCATTCCCCATTGATCCCACTGCGGGGGAGGAGGGAGAGGAGTTGGGAAGGCAGGAGTGAAGTTGAACCTGGAAAAAAAGATGTGGGGGGAAAGTGTTTTATGTTTTTTTGTCTTTGTTTCTCACCAACCAGATCTATATTAATTGACAATAAATTACATTTATTTTCCCCAAGTCGAGTCTGTTTTACCCATAATGATAATTGGTAAGTGGTCTCCCTGACTTTAGCTCAAGCCACAAACTTTTTCATCCAATTTTCTCCCCTGTCCTGTTGAGGAGGGGCAGTGAGAGAGCAGCTGGGTGGGCATCTGGCAGCCAGCCAAGGTCATCCTACCACAGTATGGTTAAATTAGGAAGAATTAAAAAGAAGAAAGAGAGCAACATGAAATTACTGATCCAAAAATACTGTATTTGGAATATAAAAGTTAATAATTAGTAAATGTTTATGGACAGCTATTATAATGTTTAATTTTAAGTAGAATTTAGCTGTAGAAATGTGTAAGATTTCATGGAAGTTTAAGCATAAAAGTAAAAGTCAGATAAAGTATATTCTTTTAATGAAGCCTCAGCTCTTACACTAAAATGCTTGGACAGCTAGAACACATTATTTGAAAAAGCACTATAAAAATGAATCACATAGAACTGTTGGATTTTGGGGGGGGGGGTATTTATTTATTTATTTAACCATTTATAGAGGAATTGTAGCTTAAAATATCTTTTGGACAGTATTTGGAATAGTACAAATAACTTGAGATAAAAGTAGAGGAGTTATCTTTAAGACCTTAACGGTATTGTCTACCATGACTAAACAGTATTTCCTTAGATTTACAATATTTCAAAAATACTATATTACTACCTAAAGCTTTGGGTATTTGCCCCATCTTATTGTTGTATCTATCTGAATAAATGAATAATGAACATGTCCCTTAATGATTAAACAAAATGTGTTTAGGAATGAAAATGAAGTGCTAAGGTAGTTTTCAAAAAAAAGATCCATCTGTTTGCAATAGACGGCAGTAGTGCCAAGCTTCTAAGCTGTGAAAGATCAAAGAGGCTGTAACTTAGATAAGAAAACTGCAGTCCATTTTCTTCTCTAATTTTTCCCACCATTTGAATTGCCTTTGGAAAATTCTTACAGATAGAACATAAAGCGTAAAAGGTGTACTGCATGTATACTGCACAGGATATAGAAAACAGATTTGCACCTTACTTTCTAATGAAGTAACTCAGTTTGCCTTCAGAAGAAACCCACCTCTAAACAAAGTAGGACCACTGTTGCTGGCTATGGCGAAACAGTCAGTAAGTAAAATTTTACTAAAGACACATCTGTTATTGCGGGCTGTTGGTCTGGGGTAAGGAAGGATTGTTTTTCTTTGGGGGTGGTGGGTTTTGTCATATGTTTAGCTGGGAATCTCATATGTTTAGCATAGATTGCACGTTGTGCAAAGAACTAGGGTACTGTGAAGAAAGGTAAACTCAGTAGTATACTTTATGAATGTATGCTTGC
This sequence comes from Aptenodytes forsteri, assembly GCF_000699145.1. NCBI lineage: Eukaryota > Metazoa > Chordata > Aves > Sphenisciformes > Spheniscidae > Aptenodytes > Aptenodytes forsteri. The sequence goes on along the minus strand of NW_008794836.1, from coordinate 2,574,392 downwards.
TTACTCCATGTATCGTAGTTATAAGGACTCATTATTACAAATTACATGGCATCCAGAACCTAAATTATAGAAGAAAGTATAAATTCAAACAAATTAGTTTTACTTCTAGAAAAATTTAATCTGTATTGAAATTATGCACTTATACAGGTATACATCATCTCCAAGGACTCAGAAACTGATTCAGGTACTTGTTAAACAATAAGCATGATTAGTAGTTTTCACTGTTTCCCTTAGCATTTTGAAATAAACCACTTGACAAAAAAAAATGCAAGGGTGTTAACACCTTGATCTGCTCAGCAATTGTTTGTCCTCCCTAAAGTCAGGATGCAATATGAGCTTTCAGATCACACTGCTCTCCTATCATCCTTTTACTGATGCAAGAAATGTGCCAAACACTGCGTTCCAGAATTGTCATCCAAAGTGAGACATGGTCTTCAATACATGACTTCTGGCTTCTTGCCTCTTTTCCTATGCTCTGAATAGCAGATGGACCTCAACGTCAGAAGTATGTCTAAGTCACTACATCAGGCAACACCTCCTTAGAAATTATGCATTGGTTAGCACATGCCCCCCAAAACTGAAGCTGAAGAAGCCTCCTGTGGAGCAGCGGGGAATATTTGTATTATTTGTAGTTCCAGACCTGAGCATTAATCACAACAAAGTCAGACACACAAGCAAACCCTATACATTTAAATGATTCAAAGCTATCAAACTGAGCTTGTAACGCTATGTTTTTACTATGGCTATCCATGCTTTCCCTCATATCGTTTGTCACACTTGCAGGCTTGTTTTATCTTTGAATACAAGTCCTTGCTAGCAGTAATGGGTTTTCCCCATGTGATTGTACAGCACATCTTGACACCAGGAATTTCTAAGGCTGACTGGGCAGGTGGGTCGCCACCTGTAAATTTGGTTTGTATAGCACAAGAGGATGCAGGAAATGAAAATAATAACAGCAGTCATCCTCAGTAAAGGTCATCTGAAAGCTCATAAAAGAATTCCAAGTAAAATTTTTGTTTTAAAAATTCAGGTTTTGATAGAACAATTTTTACTCACTAAATATTCCCTCAATTCAGGTGAAAACAGAAGAATTTTTTCCCCAAATGTCCATTAAAATAGCAATCACTGACCAAAAACAAGCACAGAAGGAATTGTTTGAGTAGCTGCAACCAACTCTCTTTGCATTTTAAGATGCACGAACAAAGTACGTACCTCATGCACTTGAGAATGATACAGAAAGGGAGCATCAAAAAAACACTTAGTCTGGTTTGGTGACTTGGAAATATAGAATCTCACAAACATGATCATCTATCAATACTGTACATTTTGCTTGAATATTGTGAATAATAAATGCACTAATATGTCACCAGAATTAGTTCTCAGTCTGTAGGAAAAAAGTCATTTTGGGTGCTGAAGGACTGAGTGATCGAGAGGAGCAGTAACCGCAAAAAGCAATCAAAAACAGTCCATTTGACTATTCTGAACATCAGATAAGGTGAATAAATGGTCTTAGCATAGTTCTCAAGATGCAAGAGCCCATGCCATAAAACTGTTAGCATTAATTGATACTTTTACTGGTAGTCTCAGCAGAAAGGTCATGCAATGGGAATACTACCAGTTCTGAAGCACATCACAGAGGCCTGAAGCTTATACAGATCCTGCTTTTGCTGTGCCCTGCCTGAGCTACAGATTTTATTCTCAAAGGTTATTAATTTGGAACTTTCTCTGAGTACTAAAACTTAAAAATATTTGCTAGTGTCTTCAACCTATAAATCTAAAAATAGAAATTTGGAAGGAAAAAAATCATTAAAATTTACTGTTGGCTTCTACTGTTAAAGGAAAGAAACTCATCCTCCTCCCAGAGAGTGGGAGGAGGATGAGTAATCCTGGCACCTCTTCTATATTTCAACTCCCTACATCCTTTCTTGTTTGCCTAGCTGTCACATAAATTTAGGAATTTACTGTTTTCAAAGGTATACACCAACTATATATACAGCACAGTATATACCAACTATTGAATTGTGTAAGCAACATAAACAAAAGGCCAGGTCCTTCTCTGGTGCCCCTTAACGCAACCTGACATGTTCTCAGAAATCTGAGTTCCACCCAACATCAGATTTCAAGTCACAGAAGCATCAGTCATTTATTACATTAATTTACAACACGATTATTTTGTTATTCTAAATATTTCCCTAACAAAGGGCAGCCTGGGAGTGGTGCCTGCAGGAACTGGAGATAGATTTCAGGATCCCTCCTCCTGTCCGTGTGGGAGGCTGCAGCCTGCACACACACGCATGTTCACGTACCCTCCATGTGGGCAGCAGCTCCCACCCATGGAGGAGCCTCCCTTCATACAACAACCCACCCTCCCCCTTCATCTTCCCTCCCCAGCTCTGCCATTCTGGTGAAGGAGAGCCTACTGGACCCAGGGGAGAGGACAGGCACAGTTCGGTCTGGCTGCTGTGCTGGGCATAGGGAGGGAAAAGAATTAGCGATATAAAGGATGCTCTTCCGTTTGGGATGGAAGATAAGACACTGCTAGGAAGTGGAAGAGGCTGGGGACAAAGGCTACCACTGAGCTGAGCACATACTGCTCAGCCCAGCCCGGGCTTCCCACTGGCAGTGGTGGCAGCAGCAGCAGGAAGCCCGGCCTGTGCCTGTGCAGACAGGCACATTTTATACAAATATTGCAAAGCTGTATTAAGCCTTCTGTTTGATACATTATAGGTTTTCCCTCTGGGCCTACTGAGCATTACATCAATCTATGCATTCACAGAAAGTTAAGTCGTCTAGAAGGAGGACGCTATTGCATTTGGCCCTTCCTGCCACTGAAAAAGACACGTGGCCTGCTGAAAAGGCTGCTCTGCCCTCCTCCCTAGGCAAGGACAGTATCTGAAGCTGGTACCTCCAGAAATGCTTATGAGAGAGACAGATTAGACATGAAGAGCATTCAAGAAAAAGCTTCTGAGAACAGAACACAAACTAGATAGTAATTGTCATACCCCATTGTTTAGGTTCTCCTGTATAAAGTAGATATCAATCTCAAGTGTGATAAACAGTATTGTGACATGGATATTGGAAGATTCTTTCTTGCTTTCTTGCAAAAAGGGAGCAGGTGGTAATTCATACCATAGGAGGCTGTTTATTAGCTTTGAATGGTCACATCAGTTGCTCATAAATGACCTTCAGATGCCATCATTAAAAATTTCAGAGGACAATGCTTGAAAAAGTGAGTAATCTTAAAAAGATAATTAATGTGTTCTATACGTTATCTACTGATTATTATTTTCCAAACTTCAGAGGCATTAAAATGCTAATTAATCTTAGAATGGTTTTATATGTAAATGAGCATTTTTCAGTCCATTTCTTCTGATCTCTTAAAAAAAAAAAGAGAAGTTGATGAATTGAAACCAGCGCTTCCACCAAACAAGCAGTTCCTTCCCCCTCTGTTCATCGCCAATTTATTGACAACTTTCATTTTACTTTTTCTATATTATGCTAGATTAGTTCCAGTGCATGACACAGCCATCGAACGTTTGTACTGCTGCACAGAAATGGAGAAGGGACATGTATTGCTGTTTCAATGGCAGTGACACATTGACAGTACATGGCACTCCAGCCTTACAATCAAATACTAGCTTGATTAAAGAGACCAATATCCAGGTACCATATCTCCAGTGAGCTTAACTGACATCATCTTACCCCTCTCCCTCCCCCCAAAAAAGATATTACTTTAAGAAACAGTGAGTTAAGATGGAGCCAGAATACAAACTCTCCAGTCCTGGAAAAAGCAATAAGCAACAGCATGACAGAAGCATTGCTTTAGCTTAAATAACCCCAGCTTCCTTAATCCATATCATGAAGATTTCTTCCTGTAGCCTTCAACAGCCGGAATCATGGAGTAACTTACCCAGTTTTTGTAGTCAGCCCTAAGCCTATGCTGTCAAGCTTTATGCACTGAAAAATAAGTTCTTGACTTACAGGTTTTTTCTTGTGTTTTTTTTTTTCTTTCCTTTTTTAAATTGGGAAACACATATAATGGTTTCATAATAAAAAGTCTGCAGTTTAATACATATCAACGTCAGTTTTCACAAGGGATATGCATATGTCTGCATGTGAAACTGTGTCTTATAGATTGATTACAGCTTCAGACTGCTTTGTTTTACGATAATAATCATAACTGCTATAACTACAAGGACAAGAATTGTTCTATTAAAATAAATTCACTCTACTATAAATTCCAGTGCCACACCAGCAAGGTCTGCATAAAATACAGAACTGCTGACAAGAAGGGTTAAAAAACCAAAATATATCAATGCTAAGTCTCAACATAATTGTTTAAATGTCAGCTGAACCTTAGAGGACTACCTTTCCAAATCTTAAAACTAAATATGATTAATAGAAAAAAAAGTTAAATATCAATCTCCAGACACAGCATAATGTTTTAAAAGGCCAGTTTTAGAGATAATTAACTAAGGATCCATTTGAGAAAGGTTATAAGACTCAAGTAGCACAGTCAACATTTTGAATGTTATTAATTCTAAGATTTTAAGCTATTTAAACATTTAGATCTCATTTAAATATTTTCTCTTATATGTGATTTGCCATATTAACAAGGTCATTTGACAACCATTTTACACAATTGATGTAAATTATATGTCGATGGCAGATGAAACTCTACTTCCAACTATGTGATTAAAGCCAAAAACAAATAGAAAGCAAGCTGCCTCAAATACATTAAAAGCCAAAACTTGATATTCTCAAGGTACCTCTGAACCATGTAATAGTGTCTCAGAGTCCTAAACAGGTATTTGCTAATAGCTGAGTACGATTTGCGACTGAGCCTGTCAACATACATGCACAGGCTTGCATACATGTGTACATATCCATAAAATAATGTTAAAAGCATTATCAGCTTACAATGTTAATTATTTGAAAATCACATTTGTGCAATCTGAATTTAGTCCTCATGCTTATGGTACTCTTTTTAACAGTATGATCCCAAGCATTAAAAGCTAATGAGTCCCCTACCTCCTCATTCAATGCACAGCTTGGGTGGTAATCATTTATGAAAGCTTTTCAATTTTTTATTTCTCTTTATTTTCTATGTGTAATTCCAGGTATTATTAGTGGCACACTCTTCAAACACTGTTCTAAAACAGAAACATAATTCACGCATTTCTACTATGTGATGGCTTCCCAAATACCAATTTATTTTCCCAACCTTTCACCCCCCTAAAATGATGGGGATGTATTTGGTATTATATATATTTTAAAGAGGGGTTACTGGATCACAGCGAGTTTAAGGTCAAAAGGATCAATTGATTTTGTATGTCAAGTTTGAGAGGTGGCTAGAAACTGATTTTTCAGCATTCCTAGCATTAGATAGCACTTTTCATCTTTAAAGTATGGCTTTATTGACTATGATTTTAGCTCTGATTTGTAAGCACTTCTGCATATAAGACACCAGAGAAACGAAGAACCTTGTAAGCAAATGAGAAAAGTCGGGTTGAAGCGATTTGATAGCATAACATAACATTCCATGTCATAGATAGGAATAAACTCCAGTTTTCCAAAACAAGATCCAGCTGCATTCATAGTGAGACCTTCCTTTACTTTCCTACAAACTCTTGCCTCATTTGAAATTCCCCAGTGACAATGTATAATAGGCCTCAGGATGAGTAATGACCTTCTTGCCTGAGTAACCCACAGAACAGTTCCACCCTGAGCACTAACTGGGGTGGGATCCTCAGAAAAAAGCTGGATGTGATCATTGACTTTTGTCTGGATCATCATACCTAGGCACAAGAAGTAAGTCAGGAATGTGGCCCTCCAAAACAACTCAGCTGGCTTGCAGCCTTGCACTTTCCACCTCAGACATACACAGATTTCTTGCCATTCTCACAGACCCTGCAGTTCCTCCCCTTCTCCAGTGTTACCAGTAGAAGATGCAACCTAGACCTGAAAAGACTAGCAAGTATTAGGCAATTCAGATCACCGGACAAGTTGAGTAAAATAAAGTGGTTTTAAAGAGATTATACATTGTATATGTTATGGCTGGCATTAAGAAACAGCATTCAAAGAAAAAAAAAAGTGTGTGGAAGAGAAACAAATGTAGGGAAGCTTTACCAGTACTTTGGGGAATATCAAGAGAAACGGCTCAAGTTATCACACAGTTATATTAACAGGACTTAAGAAAGCAAATAGCTGCCCCACAAAATGGTCAGAATCATCAAAAACCTAAGGGTAAAGAGAATAAAATGAGGGAAGGGAAGATACAGACTAGCAGTCTATATCAGAGATTTCACTCTGAAAACTGTAATGTCCCTAGAACCTTGCAATCAAACCAGAGTGTCAAAAAATTACATAGAAAAGATACCATGCAGTTGCACTTCTCAAAAAGTCAGTAAGACAGACCTTATCAATACATCATAGTAAATATACAGGAAACGTGGGGTCTGAATTAAAACTCTTGGCATGGTGCATGCTGCAAAGTAAATGGTGATGAATGGTGGTTAAATAAAAATAAAAGAAAATTGCAAATATAAGCTAGTAGGCATGTTCTTTATAGGAAAAAAATCCTTCTGTGATCTTACCTTTTTGCAAATCACAGGAAAACAAGTGCAGAGTAGTTGAACCATGAAACTTTCCCTTGATTAATCAACAAGAGAAACAGCTTTCTTACTTAAATACACCCTGTATTCCTACAATTGCTTAGTCAGAGCTTCTAATCAGACAATGAGCTTAATTCAAACAAACTGTAGAGTCCTAGTTTTATGTTTTTTTAAATTGGATTGCAGGGAGCTAGTGGAAGAAATGCTCTAAGCCAAAATCAGAAGGTTCTTGTTTTTAGGTTCAGTTACTTTTCAGATATAGGTCAAATCTCTTCATTTCTTTTTGTTCCTTTGGTTGCCTGCCATGCAAGTGTAAAGGAGTATCAAGGTAAGACAGAAAGGTTGACATTCACCCGAATACAAAGCCCCGCTGCTTTACAAGTAAATCATCAAAACAGGATGTCTAATCCCCGTTCTGGTCACCTGCAAAAGGGTGAACCCAAGGCATTTCACAACACTAAATGCACTAAAATGCACTGGTTCATTCGATGTAATACCATAGACAAAAATGCAGGCTTCTGTCTTAATTCTCTCTGTATATACTGCAGGAGGCAAGAAAACTAAGATTTGAAAATGGGAAAAGTATCCAAGAGGAAAGTGGACAGGGAAGAAAGAAGGATGATGTATTCAAATACCAGGGTAGTATTTTTTAATCATCTTAGAAGCAAAGCACGAGCCTTTGTGGAATATGATCCAGTATTACGCTCACTGTTGCTTTTCACTTGAGTTAGATTGGACATGAGGAAAAATGTCTTTACTGAAAGAGTGGTTAAACATTGGAACAGGCTGCCCAGGGAAGTGGTTCAGTCCCCATCCCTGGAAGTATTTAAAAGACGTGTAGATGTGACCCTTAGGCACATGGTTTAGAGGACATGATGGCGTTGGGGCGATGGATGGACTCAATGATGTTAGGGGTCTTTTCCAACCTTAATGATTCTATGATTCTACGAGTCTACGAACTTAAAACTATTGCTTTATTTATTAGCAGTGGTGGATCTTTTCCTCCAGAGTGTAGTCTTGGAACAAGAGGTGAAGAAAAAAAAAAAAATCCCTTAAGGAGTTTTCACTGCTTATCACTACAGCTGAGCATCTAATTCATATTAGATATGAATTAGATACCATAGGTGATGTTAGAAATGACATTATGGCTTTTGCCTACAAAACCGTGCAAATTTCACTGGTTTTGACTTCAGGCAGCCTTGAATATGCATCATCAAGAGGTAACCATGATGAACCAAAGTATTTGCACTTTCAAATAAATAGATTCTCTTGTTCTTTCTGCGTAGTAAGATGTTTCCAAAAGTCACATTGTGCTGACTTATGTCTAAATACAAAAATTCCCAAGTAGTTGGTCTCTGTCCAAGAGAATATGCAGACTAGAAAACTATACCCAGTATCACTGAACCAGAGATTTTCAAGACATTCAGTTAATCTTCATTCCTTGACTCAGCAAAGGAACTACAAAGGAAAAATGGGCCCTACCTGCAGCCACTTAGGGAGCTCCATATATCTTCCAAATCTTACCTCTCTCTCTCTGCTGGGAGGCAGAATGATGCCTGAAATGCCAGAGGACCAGTTGGTATCTATGATCTTTTTCCTTCTTCCCCAAATCTGAGTAACTCTTTTCTTTTAGGGTTACAGCCTTAGTTTTGTTTAACATGTAGGAGAATTAATTAAGAGGGAGGGAAATATTTGTGACTACTATTTAAAGCTAGAAAAAAGAGTGAGAAATTCTCACTCTCACCATTCTACTGCAGGTCCGCTATCTCTGGGCACTTTGCCAATGTGCAGGACTACACTTCTATGTGACGTAGCCTTGTGTTTCAAACAGATTAGTAGCCAGAATCAAAGCATCTGGTGTTGGCTGTGCAGAACCACTCTTCATAATTAGTTTAATATTTTATACCAGCACATATTTCATATGTCTTAGCCTACTAATCCACCATTATACTCTGTGATGTTACTGATCTGTGTTCCTCATTCATCCATTCATTGTGACTGAAGGATGTCAGTTTTATTGGTTAGCATCCAAAGTCTTTGCCTGATGGAGACGGAGGAATGTAAACTGACCATGTGACATAATAAATCCATAGAGATTAGTGATGATGTATATAATTTTCATGCTTGTGAGAGCACTGACACTGTGGTATCACTCATTGATAATGATCCATCTTTCCAGCATTTGCACCTCATTTCTGTGGAATATTTCTCTACATCACCTTTTCCCCCCACTAACTCGAACAACTGATTTTCTTTTTTCCTCTTTTATTTTCCAAGTTGCAAACGTTTTGGAGACTGCTGAACAGATCTATCTTCAGCCAGCAGCTTCAACATATTGACCAATATTCCTTTGGCTTCATGTCTGCCTGTATCACAGCTCTCATTTTACACTTGATGTGCTATGAGTCTCCCTCTGCATATGTGACCATGTGGGGTTTGATGATAGCACTTTACCAATTACTGCTCACAGCTGCAGATCTTTCCCAATGGCATTTTCTTGATGCATAGCATTTTATGCTCTTTTTCAGGGCATGCCTCACACTGGTTGTGTTGCAAATGTTATTGGAAGAACTAACTGGCATGACATCCCAATTTTGGCTAATATTTCTGCAGATCTTTGCCAGCTGCATGACTTTTTATTTATATCAATAGGGATATATGTCCTAAAGGTCAAGAAGAGGTATGAGAAAGACAGGAATGCTCTGTAAGCAATACCTGTCTGATGAACAGGAATTGCCAGTACTGCCTTTACAGTGAAGCATCGTTGAAAGGGGCAGAAGAGCCTCAGCCTTTCAGAATTTACCAGCCTGCTATTTTTACAGTTGTCTGCAAGGATTCTCCAAAGCCACTAGATGAAGTGTATGGGGGAATGTCAGGAGCTGGCCTTGACTGGTTTCTGCCAAAGAATTTGAAGTATTTAAGGACGTTGAGGGCAGATCTTCAGAGCTTATGAAGAGGTAGTACTCCTCAGCCTGTTCCCAGTTTGACTCTTCTCTCAGTCCTCCTTTGCTCCTCTTTGCTGCAGAGACAGTTCTTTGCCTCACGTCTAGACTGCAGAGAGATCTTGAATCCCTGCTTCTGAGCAGATTTATGTTAGCTGTTTTCAGCCATTTCTTTAGAGTGTAGCTGGAGGTTTAACACAAGGGACATAACATATGTTGTCCCTGGCTTTCCAGCCTACCTGTGAACAAGGAAGGCAAAACTATAACCTGGTATCTGTTTTTTCTCCTTCCAGTAGTCAGACATCCTTATATATTTACATCTGCAAAGCCCATGTTTTCTCCCACCAGAGGAACAGTAATTCTGTCTGTCTCAAAGCAGATTGTAGAGGCATGTGTAGAAGAGCTCTCTGAATATGCACGGTGAAAGAGCACAGATGAAATGCATATGAATGGTCTGAATTTTCATAATGAAGCAGTAAGAGTGTAAGTTGTGATGTAATGCATAAGTTCACAAAGAATAAAAGCCATTGTTAGATAAAATATGGATATTCAGAAGTAAAATTGACAAGAAGTTTTATTCTGTCAGTTACAGAAGGCCATTGACAGATTATGTTATGGGAGGAAATGCTTCGCTAATGCAGTTAATGTGGCATTATCCCAGATGTATCTAAATTGCTTTAATTATTCTACACCACACAGCCTGAATGCTCCTATTTTGCCGTGTTCTTCTTGTCCGTTTGGGTTGTTTTTAACTGGCAGTCTGAGAGACCAAAAAATACAAATGAAATTCTCAAACACGTGCAGATGTTATATAAGCAGGTGTCTCAGTCTTCTCTTGCTAACAAGTGAGAGTATTTTTATATCAGCTGGATCTGAAGAATCATTTAGACAGTTATCTGCAACCCATTCAAGGTAGCTGGTGGTTCTCATTGTTCAGTATCTGAGTATTTCTCAGTCTAAGATGTGTGCTTTATAGTATCAAGGGAAGTAATGAGCTTCTATGAATCCCTCTTTAAGTCCATTACACAAGTTCAAATACACATAACCTGTGGTAGAATAAAAATTTTCTGTCCCATTTTGTTTCAACTCTGGTGCTTCCTTTTTCATTTTCATAGTAATTTTGTTTCAGCTGAAGCTATTGTGTTCAAATCTACTGCAGGAGGTGGTACAAAATCTCTGAGACATAGGATAGAAGGAGTAAGTTATAGCTCAGAAAACAAGTAGCAGCATCAGCGCTTCAGCCTCTCGATACTGAATGTCTGAGGAGTCTGTTCAAATGGAATATTGCAAATCCTATCTGCTTGCAAGCTCTTTTAGCCTCTAATAATAAATCTGCTCTGGGTCTGGAGCAATGGAAGGACACACTAAAAATCCAATAATTTCAGATAGAATGTAAAATGGGGGTCTTTACTAATGTTCATAGTGAATATTTTGCAAAAGTGTGTGACTCCAGATCACTCTCTTACCTTTTCATAGTCCAGCTCCAGAGATGCACAAAATACTCCTGTAAGTGCATCACCAGCTGAGAAGGGAGTTAGGGGTGGTAGAAGTGCTTCTCCTTTTCCCTGTCTGCCCAGCTGCTTCACACACAGCTCTGGAAGCTGGAAAACAAAACTGAAAATGGCTCAACATCTGCACCAGTGAAGAGGAGACACTCTGCTAGTAACTCTTCATAGAGACAAACCGGAAAAAAGGCAGCAAGAGACACAGTAGTAGACTGCTGCTAGGCTGCTTTTTCCTACTAGTTTTTAAATTCCTCTTAGCATCTACACCCAACAAAAGAATCCTCCGACACATTGCCTTTGAGGTTGTCTCTTGTTACAGCATGCCTGACAGTATATAGCACTGGCTCAGTCATTTACTTATCAGCGTCAAAATTGGGCTAGTTTCCCACCTGTTAAGTAGAGTTTCTTCACCTGTGTTACAGAGGAAATTTTAACTGAGTTGAAAAAGAGAAAAACAGAATCACTACTATATATTTATTTAGATAAAAACAAATGAGCTTCTATGAATCCCTCTTTAAGTCCATTACACAAGTTCAAATACACATAACCTGTGGTAGAATAAAAATTTTCTGTCCCATTTTGTTTCAACTCTGGTGCTTCCTTTTTCATTTTCATAGTAATTTTGTTTCAGCTGAAGCTATTGTGTTCAAATCTACTGCAGGAGGTGGTACAAAATCTCTGAGACATAGGATAGAAGGAGTAAGTTATAGCTCAGAAAACAAGTAGCAGCATCAGCGCTTCAGCCTCTCGATACTGAATGTCTGAGGAGTCTGTTCAAATGGAATATTGCAAATCCTATCTGCTTGCAAGCTCTTTTAGCCTCTAATAATAAATCTGCTCTGGGTCTGGAGCAATGGAAGGACACACTAAAAATCCAATAATTTCAGATAGAATGTAAAATGGGGGTCTTTACTAATGTTCATAGTGAATATTTTGCAAAAGTGTGTGACTCCAGATCACTCTCTTACCTTTTCATAGTCCAGCTCCAGAGATGCACAAAATACTCCTGTAAGTGCATCACCAGCTGAGAAGGGAGTTAGGGGTGGTAGAAGTGCTTCTCCTTTTCCCTGTCTGCCCAGCTGCTTCACACACAGCTCTGGAAGCTGGAAAACAAAACTGAAAATGGCTCAACATCTGCACCAGTGAAGAGGAGACACTCTGCTAGTAACTCTTCATAGAGACAAACCGGAAAAAAGGCAGCAAGAGACACAGTAGTAGACTGCTGCTAGGCTGCTTTTTCCTACTAGTTTTTAAATTCCTCTTAGCATCTACACCCAACAAAAGAATCCTCCGACACATTGCCTTTGAGGTTGTCTCTTGTTACAGCATGCCTGACAGTATATAGCACTGGCTCAGTCATTTACTTATCAGCGTCAAAATTGGGCTAGTTTCCCACCTGTTAAGTAGAGTTTCTTCACCTGTGTTACAGAGGAAATTTTAACTGAGTTGAAAAAGAGAAAAACAGAATCACTACTATATATTTATTTAGAGATAAAAACAAATATTGACCAATTCCAGTACACTAGCATATTCTAAATGTTTCCAATCTTGGTGTGAACACCAAATTTCAAGCGAACTATAAATAAGCAATAAGGAATTTTAAGAAAAAAAGTAGAATGCTGTGACTGAGGAGTAAGAAATGGATCCAGTAGTACTACAGATATGGCAAACAGAAAAGAGTGAAAGATGCAAGAATGGATAAAAGGCAATTTATGAAGGACCATAATAATAATCCTATTAACCAGCTCAGATTAGGTTTTTTTGTTGTAGCACTTTGCCACCCATGGTTAACAGGTGAGATCTGATCCACTACAAGTAAGAACATAAATCCTTTCTTTGGATATTTTTAATACAAAGTTTCAAGTATCCTGTTCTTTACCTGCAAGACTGTAGCCTGAGTTCAGTTATTTATCTTATTCATCTTTGTGCGCTCTAATTAAAGTGAAACACAGGTAAATGGATGTAGCGGCAGCCCATAATGACAGCTGAAAAGTGAGGAAGGGTAATATGCCCTTTTAGCCTTTATGTCTCAAACCCTCAAATATGCATTTATGGATTATGTAGTGGTTAGTTGTCTCCCCAGATAATAAATAATCCATCATATAGTTCCTTATCATCCCACCCAGAGGATTTTGCTCATTTTGAAATCTTCTTTACCTGCAGAGTCATTGGTTCTCCCTTTCTCCTTCAGATAATAATATTTACCAATAAAACCCCATGGTTTCCTTTATCTCTTTGGTCTTTATCTCACAGCACATCAGCAATAATTTGTGACAAAGCAAGTATTTCTCCAAGGTTTTTCTCAGTTCTCTACCCTTCAAACAAACTCCAGTTCCCTGATGCTGCGAAAAGATCTTCTCCCAGTTTGGAAAAAAAAACAAAACAATCCCTCCTGATGCCAGAGCATGAGAGTCATAACATCAGCAGAAAAGAATAATAAAGAGCCCAATACAACAGACCTGCAGGAAAAGAACTGCTAAAGAAAAAAGCCAGTGAACACTACTTAAATTAGACAAAGGGCAGCAAGAGGTCTCCCGTTCTAACTCTTTATCCCCATATCTCAATGCCTTATGTCATATTTCTGACATGGTCACATTCCCTGCACAATAAAAAAGGGAGAAGATGAAAGAGAAACCGATAATGTTAGTGGTGAGCATCTTCCCATTCTAATTCAAGGAATTGAATGGGAACAATTTAAAATATTAATTTTTATGTTAAAATTTGAAATAGCTGTGAGATTTTTAGCAAATGGCAGTAGCAATGCTGGATGGAGAAATCCTTTAAAGCATCTGCCAGAAATGGAAGAAATAAAATGTTAGCACTTAAACTGTCTCCTCGAATCTCAATTGCCCTGTCATTACTGTTTTGTGGCCCCAAAGCCATTTTGCACTTTATGATTTTTTTTTTTTTTAAACTCAGTTATTTAGAAATGGCTATTGGCCCATAAATTGCCAGAATCTTAAGCTAAATGGAAGGATTCTGAAGATACGATTAAAATAAAGTATTTAGCATTTAAGGCCTATAAATAAAGATTTCTTTGTTCCTTTCTCTTTTAGAAAATATTCTGATCTGTCCAATTAACTTCTATTGTAAACCTATGTGCAACCAATGTATAATCTCTGCAGTAACAGGGTTTTGTACAACGAAGCACAACTCTATCTGAAAGGGTTTATTCTTTCCAAGTTATGAGCAGGTCACAGTAAAGCTCTGTTTTTTATGTCACTGGATAATAACTTAAACTTGTAAATAGTGTCACTTTCACTGTGGAGCTTATAAGAAGAATTCAGAAAACAAATCTTTTTTACTTTTGGATCCTTATGCCCATTTAACTAGAAAATCCCCAAATCCTTATTACTGCAGAAAGTAAACACTTTTGAAAATCATTCACAGACTTGGAGGACAAAAAGCTTGTAACTGAACAAAGTTATTCAAACCTACCTACCAAAATGAAATTATTATAATGTCTCAATCCTGAAAGCTGGTGGGCATATGCTTAATGAGAGATTTGCATTAGTTTGCTGGTCTGAATTTGACCCACAGACTAATTCGATCATCCCACTTTTTGTTACGGGAAATTTATTAGTGTAGGATGAAAGGGTATTAAATATTGACATTTAATCCTCTGGAGGTCTGGGATCCATTTTAAAAGACCTTGACTACTAACATGATCAGTGGATTAATTGCTTCTAATGAGTCTGTTCTCTTATGTAGGATTGCCTCTCTGAAGTCTGTAATGAAAGTAGCGCTGAAACCCCACCACTGCAAGAAGCATTTCACCAGTTTTGCCCCAAATGGTAGAGTATTTTTAACTGAAGGAGGAGGTTTTTAAGGCTAACTCTTAAAGTTAGAAAATTTTATATTGCATCTATAAAGAAATCTGTTGAAACTAAACAACAAAGCAATTCAAAGCTTACCATCAGTGTTACCTGGTTTATTTCAGGTGTTGCATACACATGCACACATGTATATATTATGGATTATATGAGATACTATGTATATTTATGAATATTCTGCATATTTATTGGAAGCAATACGATATTTTTTCTTCAGTTACAAAAAAATCTGAATACTTATGAAGTGAACCATCTTATAATTACCTATCAAAACTCATGGAGATTATTTCTAGTAGGAGGATACCTGCACTGAACATAGCCCAACCATATATACTATTTTAATGTGATGATAGTTCACTCCATTAACATGCCAGAACTAGATAAATCATAGGTCTATAATTATGCTATTGAAGAAAACCAGAAATGGGTAGATCATATATGCCTCAAAGCCTCCATCTTTGAAAATGGGGGGGAGCAAATTCAGGATATAGTAAGATCAGAGTACATTAGATACAGAATAGTCTTATTGTGCAAATATTCACAGCTGAAAGTAATTGAACAAAGACAAGTATTCACCATTTTTCCATCCTGGACTCCAGAATCACCATAATGCTAGGTACTGTGCTAATAAAATAAAATAAAAATATTTAAAAAATACATCCAAGCAAATCCTTTAGAAATGCTTTTAATTTAAAAAAGGGAGTATAAACAGCACCAAGGAAAGTAAAGGCAACAAAATTTGATATCCATAGTCACAGCTGGATAGAAGATTATGAAAAATGGAATGACCAAAGAGCTTCCAAAATACATCCAAGCAAATCCTTTAGAAATGCTTTTAATTTAAAAAAGGGAGTATAAACAGCACCAAGGAAAGTAAAGGCAACAAAATTTGATATCCATAGTCACAGCTGGATAGAAGATTATGAAAAATGGAATGACCAAAGGCAGCTTCTAAACTAGAAATTATAAAACTGCAGCCTTTATTCATAAATATCTAGTTTGTGCATTTATATAGTTTAGCAGTTTAGTTTAGTTTAGTTTAAGTTTGGTACTCATTTATGAAAACTCCTGAAACAGGGCCTCTCTAAGGATAATATATATGAATAGAAAGAAACCGTGATTAGCGAAATAGGTATTCCTGAAAGGAATTAAAACAAGTACTGAAATAACACAGTAAGAAGATTGTAGAACAAATAATGGAGAATTTAAAAAATATGCTAAGGACAAGTTCAGCAAAAAATCCTCATGCTATGCTTGGAATTATCCACCAACAAAATGTTTGGCTGAATTGCTCCCCTGAAGCTGAAAAATTACTTTGCATTTGAGAAAAAAAAAGTTTAAAATAAGAGAAAAATCAATAGCTGATAGTACAAGAACAATAATAAATTGAAAATAGGACTGTCTTGTGTTAAGAAACCTCTACAGAGCTGTGGAGGAATAAAGAAGCTTTAGTTCTAATAAGGATAAAGCTTTTTAAGGAAAACTGGTGGCTGAGAAAATGCAGGAAAGTTGTTTCCCTCCCTCACTCCCACTAAAACCCAAGCAAACAAAATAAATCCTGATAAAGTGTAATATTTAATAAGGGATGTTTACACACCAGAAAAGAGAACATAGCTCATATCTCACATATGACAGATTCTTCTGCACACGTTTGTGCATTTCCTGTTCATCCTCTAAATGCGGCAGCTTGCTTGGAAACAATAGCACCCGGAAATTTTGCTGGCTCTAGCAAAACTTGGCAAAAATATGAGTGGCTTCAAAGACGGCAGATGACAAATAAATTCCTCAAGCAAGTGAAAAATAAGCACCAGGATTATCCAGTTAGTTTTGGGACATCTTTATGGTTGTCATGGTTTAATCCCAGTAGGCATCTCAGCCCCACCCAGCCGCTCGCTCACTCCCCCCCGGTGAGATGGAGGAGAGAATTGGAAGGGTAAAAGTGAGAACTCTCGTGGGTTGACTTTAATAGGTAAAGCAAAAACCACACACACAAGCAAAGCAAAGCAAGAAATTCATTCACTCCTTCCCATCGGCAGGCAGGTGTTCAGCCATCTCCAGGAAAGCAGGGCTCCATCATGCATAATGGTGACTTGGGAAGACAAATGCCATCACTCCGAATGTCCCCCCTTCCTCCTTCTTCCCCAGCTTTAATTGCTGAGCATGACATCATATGGTGTGGAATATCCCTTTGGTTAGCTGGGGTCAGCTATCCCAGCTGTGTCCCCTCCCAACTCCTTGTGCACCCCCAGCCTCCTCGCTGGCGGGGTGGTGTGAGAAGCAGAAAAGGTCTTGACTCTGTGCGAGCACTGCTCAGCAGTAACGAAAACATCCCTGTGTTATCAGCACTGTTTCCAGCACAAATCCAAAACATAGCACCATACCAGCTACTGTGAAGAAACTTAACTCTATCCCAGCCAAAACCTGTACAATGATACATTGAAAATTGAAGTGTCGCTTCAAATTCGGTTTCTTTAGATTCTTTGTTGTGTCATAAGATATCTTGACAAAAAAAATTCTGAAATACTTGATAAATGGCACGGTATAAATGACAAATCACTGGTCAGTCAGGAGAATCTAAATACTATTTCCAGAATCATAGAAATATGTTGTTTAAAATAATTTATTTGGGCCATTCCTGTTAAAATTACTGTCTCCTGACTAAGAATCAGAACCAGTCGTGCACAAGCCTGCATACCTAAATTGGGCAGGTGGGCTGAATATTCAACTAGAGAGGTGACCATCTGAAAGTGCACTAATAGGAGTAACAAATACATAACGACTACGCAAAGAGCCATACATACGGGTGATGATTAATCATCCTATAGCATAAAATATAGAAATAGATAACAAGATTACTAGTAATTTTTTTCACCACATCGATAAAACTAATTCACATTTTCCAGGCTACTCTTAGCTGAATTTTAGGTGTGTGGTTAAAAGAAACCAACAAACATGAGAAGAGATCATGCAAATGGCTACAGCAGGATAAATTAATAATATGTTTTTGCCAAATAGCTTGCCCCAGAAGATTGGTCTTCTCTCATTCTCCTCCTCAGAAAGACTTCTGGTAAGAGTCTACAGATTTTAACAAGGAGCAAAATAGAATAGCTGAAAACCAGTACAATTTCAAAGTGAAAGAGAGCCTTTCTGAAGTTTTCCTTTTTAATCATCCTATTATATGTTACAGAGGACACATTTTTCCTCTGTTAAACTTTGTGGGATATTGATAGATTAAAAAATTGCAGCAGAAAGCTTTGTGAGAAGAGCATTGCACTTGCTTCCCTGCACCTAGCCTTTAAGATTGCCCTTTTGCTTGGCTGAAGAACCGCTCCTGAAAACTGATCATATCAACACCAGCACCAATTTTCAGCACAAGCCATGTGGGCAGCTGCTGAGACACCACCACACCCCCCCCCAGACTGGGAAGGGTGGCAAAAATCATGATTTTAAGACCCTCTGCTTCTGATGGTGACTAATGCCAAGCGCCCAGCTTAGCAGTGGCCACAGGATAGATCCCCAGCACTCTCCTTTCCAGCAGGTCAGGGATGACAGAGGGAATAAAACCTTCAGCTCAGTAACACCTGGCTCATAGCAGGTATTTTTGGACACTACCTTGAAAAATGGCGCATGGGGAAGCTATCTTGTCTACATAGCAAAGTGATTTCTCCATCCTTCTCTAAGTATTTCATCTTGGTCACTGGGGCAACAAAGCCAGTTTAACCTAAGCCACTGAGAAGTCTGAAGACAGCCTTCACAGAGGAACAACACCTGCATGGAGCCCCTTGAAATCCATACATGCATCCACTTTTTGCAGATTAAAAAAATCAAGTGTAACTGCCTAACTCTGTCCAAATCATGATGGTTTATGTATCCAGATAGGAGCTGTATAGCCACATTTGAGAATTTGAACTGAAGCCATTTCATATCACAAAAAAATCTGTTGTAAACTAGGGTAAGCAAGAATTGTTGAATACATAAGGAAAGATTATTATCTGAATAAGTTAAATTAATATTATTAATTATTAAGTAATATAAATATATATCCTGATCATATATGTTTATTGTAAAAAATAAATGTACAGCCAGCTATCAAACAATTGGATGATTATGTGTATATATATGTGAAATATAAAAAGGATTTTTTTTTTAAAAAAATACAATGGGAAACAAAAATAGTGAGCAGGTTATGCTGCCAGCAGTCTCATGTCTGTGTGATTAGAAGGTCAATATGTCTGTAGCAGCAAAAAAAGTATGTATTGTAAGAAACTATAGAAGGTGTATTGTCATGTCAGTCCCCTTCATGCAGTGAAAAGTCACTGATCCCACTGTGGAAGAAAGCTGACAATTTCTATACAAGACTGACTGACAGCACATATGCTGTTGGACGTCATGTCTGGTGTCAAAAGACCAGTGGAAAACCAAACAGCTTTAGCACTATGATTTTAGGGCCAAGAGCAAAGTAAAGTCATGTCCGACTTTCATGAGAAATGGCATCTGAAACATTTCATTACATATTAATAACCCTTAATAGCCCTTGTTAATTAACTGTGTTAATAACTCTTTCTGAGACAATGAACAGGGTTGGTTTCTGGTACACAGTTTAATCCTGCAGCTTTCAGTGTAACTATTGAGAGGCAAGAAGAAAATCTGGGGCTGTTGGAGTAGTTTACATATGACAACTGGAAGAGAAAACAATAAATGTGAGTGTCATGACATAGTGTCATGAAGAACCATACCCTGTCCTTCTTTACCTCACCTTTCTATGGTGTTTGGGTGGAGGGATTTGATTTTACTTGTAAATTTCAGAAGAGTTTGCTCTCTCAAGCACAAAGGTCCCAATTCTGTTTTGATGTACAATAAGCTACATGACAAGGAACTCCACTGGTGTAAAATAGGTGTAAGGTGAATCACATCCTTACGCTCCAGCTGTCCATGACACTTGGATAAAATATGGTTCATAATTCTCTTTGTACCTGTGGAACAGTCTCACAAGTACGGTACCTTGTTACTGTCCTTGAGGAATGTTGCAGAGCTCCATCAGGCTTATTCAAATAATGCATAAGAAGCCTTAAGCAGAGCTCAATTACTATTCAAGTGGAAGAATAGGCAATTGGACAACATTCATCATTTTTTGAATAAATGATATTAGGTGCCAGATCTGAAAAGCAAACCTTTGGGTTATAAAACAGAAGGGAGATTAATTTAATGAAAGACACTCACAAAATTTCCAGTACTCCTTGGTATTCGCTAGGTCAGAAAAAACAAAACAAAAACTTTTCACTGTATTTCAGATAGAAGCAAAAGAGGAGGTGCATGTACATTTTGCATTTTAAGTTATCTAGACTGCTTTCAAACTAGAAAAGGAACCATGGCTAGAGACTTCTCAAATTATTATTGTATCCAAAAAGTTTCATCCCTATGTAACTTTTTCTAGCTGTGACTCAGAAGCAGCATTAATATGAAGTTTTATGAGTGCAGATGGGAAACTGAAAACACTATTCACTAATTTTATTCTACTTTAAATTAATCTCTAAATATAGACATTGATACAAACATGCATGAATGGAGTAATGCGTGTATATTTTCATAAATGTACTTTCAGTGGTAACTTTTTCATAAGTATCGTTAAAATGTATCAAAGCTATTTGGACGTTTGTCAAAAAGAGCAATAACAAATAAGGATTCCTGAACTATTTGTAAAAGGAAGAGACAAAATTATACGAGAAATCTAGTCTATATTGCCATAATTTAATCCATGGTTACTAAAATAGAAGGAATATATTGCATGATTATTGTTTCTTGTAAATATACTAAAACTGAAATACTCATCAAATCCCCCAAAATCTGGAATATAGTACATGAAGTAACCTGAAGTTCACACCTTGAAACACAGAAATAAAATATTTCAGAGGAATAACTCAGCCAAGGTTAATGCAAAATAATGGTGATCTGCAGCAAGCCACAGCTAATTTTTGTGAATATAAGATTCTGAATAAAGGCAAGAAGAATGTTGATTCCATCAACGCGCAATTACACTGGCCCCATAATCAGGTGTATTGGTACCTGCACTGTTTGTTCAGAAAGAATGCAGCTGCTGAGGGAACTAATTTATTTTTTAATGAATTCATGGTCATAATGTAACCACGTTGCCAAGACTACATACTGTACATATGTATAAAAATATAGTCAAACTTTATATATATATATATATATAAATGGTTGATATATATGGTTGATATATTTTTATATTTAAATAATAATGACAGTGATTAGCTAAACAAAATATAAAAGCTACATGTAATTTAAACACATACATTTTACAATATTCAAATTATGAGCATAAATATATAAGGCTAAATGTTTTAGGGGAAAAAAAAACCTGAAAAAATCAATAAATGTCTGAATTTAGAGGATTTTAGTTTCAAAGTAGTGCAGACCCCTTTTTCCCTGTTGCTGAAGTTGTTACGCTTTGCACGGTATAGTGAAATATTCATTGCCTATACTAAGGATTGGATGTGACCTTGGAGTATAATGATTTGAACACATACCTAGGATGAGGGAAAGTGGGGTTCCAGTTCCTGCACTAATGAATGTTCATGTTCTATATTCAACAATAATTGTACAAAACTCATAAATATTCATTGGCGTTGAGACTCTCTCCCCTTGCAGATGAGCATTCTCATCCTCAGGTGAAAGCCATGCTTGATTTTCTTGTCAGTGTGTGATTTGACCTCATAGTTTCTTTAGTGACTAATTTTAAGAGGTCACTGCTTTGGCCACTCTTCAGTTTACTACTCATTTAAATTGGGTTTTGTCAAAAGAGAAAACGCACATGGATTTACATGCACACTTTTCCTTAATACGTCTTTAACTATTCCATCCCAGAAGGATATTGTACTTCCAATATCCTGTTGATCCTACAGTACTTTGGACATTTAAAAGTACGGATCAAATTATAAGAGAGATCCAAATAAAGGAAAAGAAGGCACATCAGAGAAAATGTATTCCTGTGAGTGAGATGAAGACCAAATCAGAGTGTTCACAGTCACTGAGTATATCTTGTATTTAATCTGTTTTCCACAGGAGGCAGTTCATTTTGTGAATTGCAAGAAAATTAATCTCCTGGATTAACAACTAGAGGTAAAACTGAAGCTAAAATTCCTAACTTTTTGGTATGTTTACAAACTATTTTTCCCTAAATGTATACAGAGAAAGCAAGTTTCAACTTTGCTTTTACCGTCTTCACAATATAGGTTTCTGAATAGCATGTTAACTTTATCAGCAGGGTCAGTAACATTGACATAATGATCAATAATGGTGTCTGACTTCTTTTTATTCTTTTTTTTTTTTTTTAATTCAGCAGCGTCACTCCCCATCCGTTACATTTTTCACAAAAATGGTTTGCTGACTCTAGCAAGACACACAAAGAATCTTTGTGCACAATTTATCGGTACAATTTCTAAGAGATGCTGCAAAGCCTGTGGAAAACAGGATATTCCCCCTTCATGTTCAGTTCATTTTAGCCTATTTTTCTAACCTCCCTTCCTGAGGATCCTATATTAGAGTTGCTCTGTTAACTGATATCAACGAGGTCTGCTTCTTTTATTTTGCTTAATCTGTCCCTAATCTCTGCTACCAACTGTAAGGTGTTCTGTAGTTATTTGAGGAGCAAGTTTGAAAGAGGGATGGAGAAGGTTAATTACAACAGCATACTTGTTCCCATTGAAGTAAATGGCAGTTTTGTCATTTTATGTAATAGAGGCAGGATTACACTAATTATAATTTTATAATCTGCCCATTAAAGCAGCACAACAGCAACTCCATTAAAATATATTGCTTAACATTAGATCCCCTGCTGATAGAACCCATAAAATAGAACTTTAAATGTTCAACACATGAGATATGTAACATGATGCTATATCATGCAATAGCTGTGCTTTTTCAGAGCTATTATAATAATTCTCATTAGGTAAAATTCACTCTTTTTCATATTTTAATCTCATAAAATCACACCATGTCTCAAACTTTTTCTAAAATATACTGAGTGGAATGCCTAGGTTGTTTTTTTTTCTACTTCGTAATGCAGAAGTTTCAGCTTAATAAGGGAAGAAAGAGCTCAGCATTAATTTAGCACATGAAAATTGCAACTGTGGGGATAAAGCAGAGTCTTCTAACCCATTACCATTTATTCTAATTTTTTTTTTTTTTAAAGTTCCTTACTATTTTACCCCATGATCACACATAAATAAATAAGTGCATGTATTATCATGGCATTTGAAAAACAATAATCCTTCCAGGTCTAGTCTTTGTATTGCTCATCCACATGGAGGCCCTTAATGCCCTTCCAAAGTACTGCAGAGAGGTGCTTTCTGGATTATGTATTTTAGAGGCTACATTTTCACTGATGTAATTTCACTGAAGTTAACAAAGCTAACCCAGCAGAAAATTTGATGACAGATTCTAAACACCTGTGTGTCCAGATAGGGAAATAGGTCAGTATTAGAACTTACATGAAACAAAACAAAACAAAACAAAACACTCTGCAAACCTAATTTAATTATTTCAGCTATCAAACTGATGCCATATGTAGAACAGCCCTTTTACCATTTTTTTAAGTCAAAAAGACACTGCAGAGAAATTATTAATAGAGGGACCAGTCTATCCACAGTAATTTCACTTCCGTGCAAATTTTCCAAGAGCTGTAGATGTGGAAGGAATCACATCTATTGTGATGTCCAACCATGTTAAGTTTTCTCCTGTTCAGTCCTTCACATTAATTCATTAATATGGATTTTTTTTTACACAGGTTTTCTTACCTTTTAAGAAATGGTAGCAGTAGCAACTTTTACGTTTTCTCTGCTAACTTGGAATTATCACTTTCATTCTTTCTTTTCAGAATCACAAGATTTTACAAATGAGGCGGGTAATTTAAAAGTACAAGTTGTAAGAAGTTTTGTAGATAGCCACTGTTTAACTATTTCTTCTTGCTTCCCTTCAAACTGCTAAACTTCTATGCCTGATTTTTATCTTCATTTTTGCTGTGAAGTTGATGAAGAGATGTATATTCACAAGCTAGAACACCCATATAAAATGAATCTGCATGCACTATATGCTCATAATAACACTTTGGCTCACAAATCCAGAAGTTTCTATGAGCTGCTTGAATGTACATACAGCCTATATGTATCTTCAAGTAGACGGTGATACACCAATGTTGAGATGACTTTTTGGGTGCCTTAGTTCAATGATGTCTCTCACAAAGAAAAAAGCTAAGCAGAACTGACTATATTAAATAATGAGGTGAAAATTTTAATGTCATATCATACCAATATTCACATTAATCACCTTGAAGGATCCTTAAAACTGTAAAAAAAATTGTCAGTCTCTTCAAATATTCTTCATTTCTACACTACAGTTTTCTTTAGTATTGTCACATCCTGTTGAATGGATACTTTCTTGGGCTACAGAGGTGGCTCAACTTTGGCAACTGAAGACAAAATTCTAACTAGTGAAGTGATTCTTCTGTATTTTCGCATATACATGCATATTAGATATATAAAATCATACAGTAGGGCTCACTGGAGCTCTATATGTTGAGGATATAGTAGTCTAAACTAACCATTAGCACACAATTTTAAGAATATCCGTAGGTACTCAGACTGAAAATACTTGAACCAAATTTTCACAGAAATCAGCCTCTATCAGTATTTGTTTCAAACAGGATGACTAATGTCCAGCTGTGTACCTTCCTGGTCACACTGGACATGAGGCAGGTTTCTGTAGAGCTCCTCTTCAGCTGGGGACCCACTGCACAGCTGGGGACGGAAACAGGAGACAGCCTGAGAAGCTTTTAAAATCTCACTGTTGTGAAATATGTTTTTTTCATTGGTCAAGAAGCAATTTCAACTCTAAGTTTGCAATTCCTAATTTTTTAAGTTACTTTCATTTAGTGAAAAAAGTGAAAACTACTAACAGTGGTCGTAATGGAACCATATGCTAAATTAGAAAAGAAACAAAATGCATAATTCCATCACTATGCCTGAGATTCACCAAATGTTTAAAATTCACTTTTGTAATATGCAAGATGTTAAACTCGTACCCCGCACATCAGTACTGCAATGTATAAATACCATATTTTCATAATCATACCTTAGCACAAAGCAATGAGATAAATTTTGCAATGCATTACCCACACAAGCAAGTAAACCACAGTGTTGAATAAGAGGAGGGTTTTTTCTGTGTGTTTACTTTACAAAATGGGTACAGCTGAAGAATACTGGGTTGTGATGAAACTTTAATGATGAAAGGGGCACTTGGAAATTGAATGGCCATAATTTCTCCCTGTAAAACTATGAATCCTACAATAAGTACTCCTAGAAAGCTGCAGCTCTTTAGGAACCCTGTAACAGTCCAGGAATGTAAAACCAAGGGCCATCTTCCTCTGCATTGCCAAAACATACAGTTCTCAGTACTTAAAAACTAGCAAATCTGTTTATTCTTAATGGCACAAAAGGAACTAAAGAGCCTGCAAGAACATGGGCAGGAAGAACATTGTCAGCACTGCTTTAGGGTCAGTGCCTGGAAGAAGCAGATTGCTGTGTGATAGAGGTTACTTTCCTTTTGAAATTAAAAGGTGAGTAAGTTTTTAGTGAAAACTGAACATTTAGATAACAGGGAAAGTTGGCAAGGCAGCCCTGTGGGATTGCTGTTACTGGAACTCATCTATCCATCCTTTAAATCCCCTCCCTAAAGAAGTTACTTAACAATAATCTCATAAATGCTACCATGCTAAAAAAAAAGTAAATTGGTGTCTTACTACAGCTCCCCAACAATCAAAGTCAATACCTCTCTGAGACTGGATCTTACAAAAAAACTTCCATGCTCAGAGTCAGGTATATGCAGAAGTCTTCTTTAATGAAGACTTCTTTAATGAAATGTTCTCAAAGTACCAGGGAGGAGTAAGAGAAAGAGTTTGAAAAGCAAATAGCATCATAGCTTCGTCACATACTTCAGACCAGAAGAAAAAGTTTCAGTTCTTGTGCTGAGTCACGGAAAAAAGGTCTTGGACTTAGGTCCTTGACATCTCTGATAATATTCATGTCATAGTTACCTTAGTTGTTCCAAAACAAGTCCCTTTCTTTTGCTGGCTTACCACAATATTTTTTTTTTTTTTTAAACTTCACTGATTTTCCTTAGCTTGGAAAGGTGAAGTCATAACTAATTTTTTTTTTTTAAAAGACACAAATAAATTTTCACCCAACTTGATCAGTTAGTTTAATGGAATTTCAGGGTGGCTAAACTTAAACAGGCAAGTAGAGCTGTGGAAAACATACAATCCTAATAATCTGTCCTGAAAATGTTATCCACGGCAGCTATCAACATGTCACTCTTGTGAGTATTGCTTTAGGATGTTTTCTGCCTGTCCAAATATAATTGACTTGTGTATTGTTATTTAAGATGCATTTTGAACATCTGATGTTATTTATATGTTTAATACTTTAACATATTAATTGCATTTAAAAAAAAAAGACTACTGTAATTAGAAAAGTTCCTTTTAAATACTTCCTGTTATCCATCATCTTTCTCTGTGACTCTCAGTGTGGTTTTGTAGTGGGCTTTAAATCTAAAATGTATAAGTCTTGAAAGGCAAATTTATGTGCATTCATAATACTAAGCAGTGCATAATTAGATTAAAAAAAAATGCAACCAATAAAACATGTCTACTTTCTCTGTTGTTGCTGATATTTATAACTGGCACATGGAATTCCATACAGTTCATTACTTTCTCAAGATTTTACACATTAGCTATGGTTATGGCATTACCCCAGTACTTTTTAACTGTTCAGATGTAAAATATTTTTGAGTTGTACATATTAGAAAAATTCTGTTCATCACATTTGTCTTATCTTAATAGAAGAAGACAAAGTCTTACATCACCATAGCGATGTGTTAATTTCTGTATTGTACTTATCTGTCTTTCAGTATGATTCTAATACTAGCCATGACACATCATTTTTATTGAGCCAACCATCCCTAGTCTGTAAACATCTGCAGACTAGTCATGGAATTTAAAATACAAGCCATTTGTATGTATTGCTTTATAACATTTCATGCCACCATTTTTTTTAAAGCAAGTCCTCAATATGAATAAAAAAAAATATTGGTCCTCAGAAATTCACAACCCCAAATGACAACTCCTTAAAATATTTACAAAATAAATTATATTTCAGTATAGGAAGAGTTCATGACTTCTGTGACTCTTTAAATATTTCTCTTCTTTTTTATGCCATTTCAGGCTAGAATTTTCCTCTGATTGCAAGAAGTAAACCTTATTTCGATAAAAAAAATTCAAACCCCAAGAAACCAAACTTACACAAAGGGTGCATTGTTTGTAAGCACTTGAATTTTAAATAATAGTCAATTTAGCTAAGCTAAACCAACATGCTATATTTTTCAGATCTCATCTGATAAATATTATCATTTTCACTGTAATCATTCAGAGACTTGTACCCATCTCTTAATTTCATAAATATGAAATATATTACCAAATTCATTGGAAATAGTAACACTGATTACTAAAAGATCCCCAGATATCTTTTCAAGACAAAAGTATTCACAGGCATGTAACAGGATTGTTACACTCCTAAAAATACAACCCCTCCAAAAATATGAATAATATAACAACTTAAAATTTAAATATGTCTTTCACTGTGTTTCTTTAGTACAAGGCCACATTTTCTAACCCATTGGTGGAGATGCAAATAAATGCCTTACATAACTTCTCTGAGTAACCAAGGATTCTTCTTTCTCTAAGACTCACTCAAAAGGGAGACTCCATCTTTGCCAGAAGCCCACAATGTAGTGACAAGTTTTATTGTTTCTTAGTTATAACTAGATATTTTTTTTACAATACAAAAAGTTGTGGGAGAACAGGGTGAAGAAATCTTTCTACCTGATACAGTCCTCAAAATAGCATAAAAAAAGAAAATAAAAGCCCTGAATTGTTTAGGCTTAATGATACATGTGCTACACTTAGGGGTTTTCTTTAATGTTTTCTTGAATAATATAACAACTTAAAATTTAAATATGTCTTTCACTGTGTTTCTTTAGTACAAGGCCACATTTTCTAACCCATTGGTGGAGATGCAAATAAATGCCTTACATAACTTCTCTGAGTAACCAAGGATTCTTCTTTCTCTAAGACTCACTCAAAAGGGAGACTCCATCTTTGCCAGAAGCCCACAATGTAGTGACAAGTTTTATTGTTTCTTAGTTATAACTAGATATTTTTTTTACAATACAAAAAGTTGTGGGAGAACAGGGTGAAGAAATCTTTCTACCTGATACAGTCCTCAAAATAGCATATAAAAAAAGAGAATAAAAGCCCTGAATTGTTTAGGCTTAATGATACATGTGCTACACTTAGGGGTTTTCTTTAACATGTTTTCTTTTCAGTATGTGGCATTGAATAATACTTATCACTATTTAAAAGCCTGGGCAGTGTGAAAACTGTTGAAAGACACTAATACACAAAGCTAACTAAACTGGTAAGGCTGGTAAGGCTGTGACAATCTAAACTATCATTAGAGAAGAATAATTCTCATCTCAGAAGCATGCTTTATAAATACTGCACATTCTTTCCAGATGGCTTCATTCCTTTTAACTTAGAAATGCTACAGAACTTGTATGCATCTTATGCTGTCAGACCTGCCCATAATAAAAATATTTAACTTGCACTACATACACTACTCCTGTTATTGATAGAAATATCAAAATTGATGTTGATATTACAAACTAAATAAGATTTGGTATGGACAGTACTGGCTGAGAGATCAGTCCATCCTCCTGAGCCAGCAAGGGTCCCCGACCAGCTGGAGCCTCTCCAGCATTCCCAGCTCCCATAGGAGCATTGCTCTTTTGGGCCATTGTTTGCAGGTAATACTGTGAGAAACCTCCAAAATAGTCACCCTGGCTGTTACAGTATGTATCTTGCTCTTCCTCAGAACCACAGCTCTTACCCACGCTACAGATTGAAAACCAAAAAGTCCTCCTCTTGCTCTCGAACTTCAGGTGAAGGCTTGAACTATTCTGAGGAATTAAACATTATATATCGCTTTTCTCTTACTCAGGATAAGATTGCATGTGTCTTTACTGAAATACTATTAATACTTATATCATGCCTCCCTAAAAGCCTTTCTGTATACCCCCATCTTCATCTGTCTTTTTGAATTCTATTTTATTTCGTTGGTGGTTGAATGATCTTATTTAAAAAAGGTTAAAAAATTGATTTGAAATCTCCTATAAAATGCTATATAAACATCAGTGATGACTCAATTATATTGTTGTGAATAGTGTTCCTTAAAACAAAACAAAAAAGTGTGGGGGCTGTTAATATTAGATATTAACAACTCCACCAAGCTGTGCATGTATAGTAGTGACAGAAATTAAAAAGCAGATAACCTCCCACGATGAAATTCCACCCCAACTTACTTCAAGATTACATGGTTGATGAAAGTACAGCAAGTTCTAATTTCTAGAGGGAATAATGACTTGTAGTTGCAATAATTTAAGGAATAATGTACCCCAACTGTACTTAATAAGGCTATAATTCCATCAAAGGCTTCCGGGGACATCATAAACCATGAGAGTGAAACTCGAGTGGTTTCCTCATGTCACCAGAAGGCTGATATGGAATTACAGTCTTAATTTATACTCATTTTGAAGGAGCCTTATTTAATATTGCACATTGATCGTGATTACTGCCTTTGGAACTGCCAAAAACTATTAGCTGTGTTCATGGCCTTTTGAAGCCACCAAAAGTCAATTATGCCACTGACTAGTGATTCTCAGAAATTCTTTTTTTTTAAGAGCTATGGCTCAGCCAGCACAAACTTGTATAACTATGCTAAAGTTAACATCAATCTGGTCATATATTTTTACCGCTTTCCTCCTTCATATTGAGGGAAAATGGGAAATCTTTCTTCTGTCTAAGTGCATAGCTCTTTATATGTAGAAGTTCATTGCAAATTAAGGGGAAAATTAATTGGAAGCATTTGGTTAACTTAATCACTGAACATCACTGAATGAATATGGTTTTATTAAAGGGATTTTTCAGTTAAATGCCAATAATTTGTCCACATCATATGTGAGTTAACTGTACAGGGAGAAGCTTTATTAACAGAAGGGAATTTTTTTTGTGAAAGACTGCAGGTAATCTGTTTTAAAAAGGAGGATTATACGGAATAGCCCAGAGAGCCCACAGACAAAAGAGTTTTGGCATGGGAAAAAAAAAGGGGAAATCTAGTTCTTAAATAAGTTGTGGATCAATTACTAAAGGTAAAATAATGTTCAAATAATCTTCTGGTTACTCAAAGAGTTCTCTCTTCCTCTCCTACACTTTAGAGTAGGATTCAGGTATGGATATAAGAACATAAGAGATTCCTTACTTGGACAGACTAGTGGTCCACCTAATGCAATACTGACTCCCTAACGAAACTGAAAGCAAATAAGTGTTAGGGAGTGTTAGGGAGCCTGACCAATTTCTGTGGAAGTTAGAGGGTACATTCCTCCATATTTGCTATAGTATCCATTTAGGGGCATATTATCCTTTAATTTTCTAATTACTTTTTGGACTTGATGATACTGTCTGCCTCCACAGCCTCCTAGGACAGAAACTCCCAGTGTCATTGCTTAAAGGACTGCTACTGAAAAATGTGGTTTAGTGTGATCTTCTGGTGGTTTCTGAATATCCCTACTTGCTTAAACATAGGGATTTAACATCATTGGGATGCTTTATGGTATACCATCTAGCCTCAGGTTTCCTCTCCTGAAGGGTTCCCATAGGTCCAGTGTGGATATTTGCCAGTCTCTTGTGGATTTCTTAGATATCATAGGGGGTCTAATACAGTAGGAAATGCCTGTATTTAGATAGTGGCATTGAGCCAAAATGTTTACGTGTGTCAGAGAACCTGCCATAAAATGTATTTCCTTGGAGATGCCATTGTGTCAATTTCTGAAATTCCTAGTGCTGAGTAGCTGATTTGATTTATACTTTTGAACAGAAAATACATTGTCAGTGTAATCTCAGCTCCTTTTTACTACAATGTACTCCAAGTAGAAGATTTATATTTGTAATTTGTTAAGATCAGATACAGATAGGAATAAATCACATACAACTCCTATTGAAAGTCTTTTGGCCAATTTCTAAGATGATGATAGTGCAAATTGGTCTTTAAAGCCAAAAACATAACATAGTACTCAGTTATATGGCACTTCTGAGAAAGATAAATATATATTCTACACCCAAAACTGAAAAAGCAGCATCAAAACATAACAAAACAGAAATGCAATGTTGTCTGCTTCAAGCATAGCAATCCCATTTGGCTTTTGGAAGGAGATGTTCTCAAGCCCAGGACCCAACTCAAAGGCTACCTTTGAAGACCTGCTGTATAACAACTGTAATATCCTTGCATGAACCAGTGAAAGAAACTAGGTGGCAGGTTTTCATATGATATGTTGAAGATAACATCCCTTGGCATATGATGTTTTGAATGCTGAGGGCTTACAAGCCTTCAAAGGGTGTTGGAACAAATGAAAGGAAGAAAAATCTAATCAGGGTACTTCAAACAAAACAACTCTGGCTGAGAGAGTCCTAAAGTCAACAATTTTGAGGGGCTGAGAAAAACTTCTCAGGTTTAATACTATAGGGGTGTCTTGTTCTCACAGTCTTCCCTAGGCATTTGGTCTTGGACAAAGTCATATACACTGTTCGTCTGAAACAATCCAGCAGAGCTGCTGTTAGCCTTCCCCTCCCCACAACAAACGTTCAGTCACAGCTTTGCTTCTTGAGACGGATTGCAAGTTTTTCAGTTTCCACATGTAATATTTGCAATTAATGCCAAATTGCTCATATGTTTCATCCTTCTGTGGGACCTAGTACAAGTCTTAACATTCCCGGTACTCCTTTATTACTATTTCATAAGTAATCATCTCTGCCTGGCTTCTTTGAAAAATTAATCAAATTCATGAAAAATTCAAATTCATCAAAAACAGCCCATGTCAAAAACAAAGCTGCCCTCTGAATGTTTTCCTCCTTATTAACAGCCGATGCTTTGAGAGAAACACTTTTTGGACTTGCCCAGGTTGCCTTCCTTGTTTAGGAGTTTTAACGCTGGAGGAGCTTTTAATTGCTTAATTGCTTAATTCCACTACTCAGGATACTTAAAAAAATAATAATCTCTTTATACTCTTGATACTGTGTGGTCTTAAGCTGTACTCCAAGAAAAGGTGTCCTCAGAAGTTATCTATCTACTTCATTCTGTACTTCAGTTCCTATTGCTATTTAATAACAAAAATGTATTCTTAGAGCTATTTCTAGATGTTTTTTCTCCAAAATGAAGACATGAAGCATAGAATTCTGGATACACAGGTACAACTACAAACAATCAATAAAAAATGTATCTACCCAAAAGAAATGTTCTGTTCTGGTATATAGGTAATTCGCCTGTGCAATGCTTTTGTGATCAATGGGTGAAAAATAGCAATGAGTTCTGGAACTCTGAAATGTATATAAATTTTTAAAAGATTTATATCCAACTGGATATGAGGAGAAACTTCTTTTATCCCCATGAGGACAATAAAACATTGGAGCACATTGCCCTGAGACATTGTGCAGGCACCTTCTCTGGAGGTTTACAAGATCTGACTGGATCAAGCCCTAGGCAACCTAGATTGACCTCTGTCCTGGTTTCAGCAGGGATAGAGTTAATTTCCTTTCTAGTAGCTGGTATGGTGTTTTGGATTTAGGATGAGAACAAAATTGATAACGCACCCATGTTTTAGTTGTTGCTAGGTAATGCTTACACTAGCCAAGGACTTTTCAGCTTCCCATGCTCTACTGACTGAGAAGGCTGCAGGTGCACAAGAAGCTGGGAGGGGGCACAGCCAAACTGGCCAAAGGGACATTCCATACCATGTGACGCCATGCTCAGTACATAAACTGG
>NW_008794836.1:2538101-2539723 GCF_000699145.1 Aptenodytes forsteri | reverse complement strand
TAATAATTACACTCTTTACCTTTTCTCCTCAGAGACCCAATTTATGGGGAAGACAAGAAGGAACACTTTCCCCTGGTCCTTCACCTTCCCTTTCTCCTTCAGGCTAGTTAAATAGCTCTTGAGAAGTTTGAATATCCTTGGGATGTTCAAAATAGCATGTTATTGTTTCAGTTTTGTCTAACATTAATAAGCTATTTAAGAATACCACCTGGAGATCTGCCCCAAGGCTGGATAGTTATGAGTGGCAGGGTGTGTGGGATAGTATGGGCAAGTACCCGGGACAGTGGGCACCTCCAACATGTTGGAACTTCACCCCTGAACAAGTGCAGAATCCTGAAAAACTAGTAAAATATTTGGACAAAGTATGCTGTCACCCTGGCAACTCCAGAGAGACACAGATCACTGCAACGTGCTGGGGCCTGGCCCATGCCTACCGAGCCCTGTTCAACACTGTTCAGTACCCTCAAGGGGAAGAGAAGGTCTCTGGATCTGACGACAAAACGACAGGCACTGCAGCTACACCAACCCCCGCAGCAGGCACTGTGGTTACTCCAACCCTTGCAACAGGGACTACGGCTACTCCAACTGCTGTGACAGGCACTGCAGGTACTCCAACCCTTGCACTGCAGCTGAACCAGAGAACCAACCCGTGCCGGTATCTGTTGCCCCTATACACAAGAACAAATGTTGGAAGTGATAGTCAGCTTGTTTAGTAAGGGAAGAAACTCTTCCCCTATGAAGGGAAGAAGTGGACGAGACAGACTACTCCGAAGCAGGGCCATCATGAGAAGAGAAGGAGGACGAGGCAGAACTTGTAAACAAGGTGGTAACCACCTAATCCCTGTCCCTGAGTGAGCTGCGACACATGCAAAAAGATTTCAGCTGTCATCCAGGTGAGCACATTGTCACCTGGCTGCTCCGATGCTGGGATAATGGGGCCAGTAGCCTGGAATTAGAGGGTAGGGAAGCCAAGCAGCTGGGATCCCTTTCTAGGGAAGGGGGCATTGACAAAGCAATTGGAAAAGGGACACGAGTGCTCAGCCTCTGGAGGCGACTCCTGTCAGGCATGAAGGAAAGGTGTCCCTTCAAGGAAGATGTCATATGTCACCCAGGCAAGTAGACTACCACAGAAAGAGGTGTCCAGTACCTGAGGGAATTAGCCATGCTGGAGGTGATTTATGATGACCTGGACAATGAACAGCTATCCAAAGATCCAGATGAAGTCAAGTGCACATGACCCATGTGGCGGAAGTTTATAAGGAGCTCACCATCGTCATACGCCAATTCATTGGCAGTGATAACCTGGAAAGATGGAGAGGAACAAACAGTGGATGAATTGGCTAGTCAACTCCAGCAATACGAGGAAAGTCGTTCTTCCTCCCTCGTCTCGGCTGTGGAGAAACTGTCCCGGGAGATCCAGCAACTCAGAGAGGATAGGTCCTACTCCTCACCTATACGGACCAGTATCTCGGCTATTAGAAGTAAGCATTCTTTTGCTCAAGAGAGAGAATATAAAGGGTACACACCACAGGGCACCCTATGGTTTTATCTGCGTGACCACGGAGAGGACATGAGGAAGTGGGATGGGAAACCTACCGCAGCCCTAGGGGCACAGGTACATG
>NW_008794836.1:2532701-2536947 GCF_000699145.1 Aptenodytes forsteri | reverse complement strand
GTGTGGGGCAACACAGCAGGAGAAGTTTTTGAGAAAGGGAAGGAAATAGTCCAAATCCTTCTGAAGGCCAGTTTTGCCATAAACCAAAGTAAGGCCAAGGAACCTGCACAGGAGATCCAGTTTTTAGGAATAAAATGACAAGATGAACACCAATGGATGTGATCACCAAAATAACAGCCATGTCTCCACCAACTAGCAAAAAGGAAACACAAGCTTTCTTAGGCTTGTGTCCATTTAGTCCATTTCTTACAGAAGGACTCTCCTTATAATAACAAGAATATCTCCAGGTAAAGGGGAGTCTTTTCTCCATGTAGAACTAGCTGAGATTTATAGGTCAAAACAAAGGTATTTTAAATCAGTGGTGATTCTTATTCCCTCCACAGAAATCCAGCTATGAAATGTGTTACAACTAAGTAGGATGCAGTGGCATTCTGTGTGATGAGAAAGATCATTAAATTCATACAGGTTTTATGGAGATACATGTTAAACCTTTGGTGCAGAGGATTCACAGGAAAAGCAAACAGTGGTGTGGCAGGACATCTTTGTTATAACCTTTTTTAATAAAAGTTTTCAAGATTTCTAGTTAATTGATCTCTGGAGAATACACAGTAAATTATTTTATACTTCCCATATATTTCAACTTAATCTAATTGAGCATAAATTGAGAGAAAATACTTTTCCTCTCTCACAGTCTGTTATTTGTCTCAAAGGGCCACCACCACAGATAAAGGATCTTTAAATCTCTCCAACAGTTCACTGTTCTCAGGGCATCATCAGAACCTGTTCATATGAACATAGATTTGTCTCAATTAATTAATGAATTCAATCTGCAACGGATGCTGCTGGCATCTCCTGTGTTTTGTGTAGCTCACTAAGTCAACAGAACTCCGTATATTTCCTATTAAAGGGTATACATCTCATACAGGTGTTTAATCCATCTTTAAAAATATTAGTAGGACAGCTATAAGCCCAATTGAGTGAACAAAACTGCCATTAACATTCACAAAGATGGAGTTGCCTGAAAGACTTAAGGACATGTGCTGTTTCATTTAGCAATATATGAAACTACAATTCAGTAAACTCCTCCTACAGCATATTAGTAGATATGATATTTTTTATCAGGGTTGGGGATTTGAGATGACAACTATTCAAAAGGAGTCTGAAGACCTCAGATACATATTCCCCAGCAAAATCTCAAATTATTGAGAAACTGATCTCTCTTGAATTTTTTTAAAAACCCAGCCTTTGCACTTGGAACAGCTCTGTATTTTTCCTCAGGTGCTTTCTAAAATACCCAGGAACTTCTTTTCCCTGGAGTCCAAGTCTAATGAAGCCTGAAGTGTCCAAGGAGGTGTCAGTACAGAATATACAAAGTACAATTAATGTTTCGGATGTAGTGCTCTCTGCTGTCAAGTTCCTTTTTCTTTATTTGTGGTCCTACACAAGCAGCAGCTTTTTTTTTTTTTTTTAAACTGTAAGGTAAGGAGTCATACAGGCTTTTTTTTACTCTTATGCAGGGGTGCTCTTGTTCTGAATAATTTTTACACCTGAGTCTCTGCTCGTGATAAACTGTTGCCTTTTATCATGTAACTTCTGTAAGATTTAAAGACTCTTATTTTATGGGTGCAGATTTCTAGATATTATTCATTTCATTTATTTAGGTTGCTGACCTTTTTAAGTCTACAAGCTCAAGAAATATTTAAAAAGGTGGGGTTGGGCATTGAATGAATTACAATTTATTTTAGTTTCTTTTTTATGAAACTATTTTATAAAATTTAAAAAAAAAATATTTTTATCTTTCCAGGAATTAATTTTCTGATAATGTTTTTAGTGTTTGAAAGAATGCAGGTATCATAGATCTAGGAAAAAAATGTTTCCACCCTCTAAAACTGTTTAGTATAAGCTAGTGCCTTAAGGCATAATAGGTGTATGTTTGAACTCTTTGCGTTGCCTTCTTTTTTTTTTTTTTTCCCCTTGCCTTACCTTTTCCCTCTCATTATTCCCTAGTACTTTCAACTCAGAATATAATCCTCATATAATTTCACTCTGGATTTGAATTCAATGTCTGGACAGATCTATCCGTAAAGAAAGCAAATTTGCACACCCTTCATATTAATCTTTACAAAGGCTTCTTATTGACACTCTCATTAGGTATTAGGAAATAAACTTTATGTAAGGTTTTCTTCAGTGACACTCCTTGAACAAAATCTTACCAAAAGTTTATTTCTTTTCTTGCTCCATAGAAGCAACATTTTGGATAATTGGGGTCTGATTCAGCACATGCATTGAGCCCATTTCTTTGTTGTACTATACAGCCTGAGATTTTAGGATACCAAAAAAGATAATATGTATGTGACACATATGAAAGAAAGGGCAACAACAGAATATGTCTTTTCCTCCACTCCATCCAGCCCCCCATTAATTATGTATCACTCCAGGTTATTTGTTGTTGATGTTTCTTTCAGTTATGTAATTACTAGCTTCTAGCTTTCCCCTACCGTGTGGGGAACACAGTAGTTACAAATGTGGACCCATGCTAGCCAGGAAAGAAAGTAAAAGGGAAAGGCAGGTGACAGATGATCCCTCTGCCAATGTCCAGACTGAGATGAAATGCAGTATATCCTATTCACAGAAAAACTAAAAAAAAAAAAAAAAAAAGTTGATGATTTTTTACAAAACTTCCCAACTCCTACAGTTTTCAGTAAAACTGATGTCCTTATCAGATTCATTGTTAAGAGCACTGGTTGTTTGCTCAGCTGTAGAAATCTGGAGTAAAAGATTGTAGGTTCAATGAAATGGTATTTTCCAATTAAACTGTGTTTTGCTGGAAGTTCCCCAAGCTCTACCAAACACTATGGTTATACATCCTACACAAACTAGAGATTTGCAACATTTTTGCATGACAGATTTTTGAATACATAAGACTTGGGGGAACAAAGCTTTGTAAGGTGACCATTACAAAATGCCCGGTGCTTTTTCTTTCTCCCACAGGCTTTCCTGCAGGCACGGATAATAGGGACATTAGTTATTAAATTGACAGTGGGTCTTTCTCTATTTCACTATCATCTTCAAATTAAAGGTTAATTAAAGCACATTTATATGCCAGCTAAATAGAAGGTAACTTGAATCAGAGGAAACATCAACACCAATTTTTTAATAAATCCTCCTGAACTTACAAATGTCCTTCAATCACTTTCAATAACCGTCTCTTGGAAGTTACAAATATCTGCATCTTCATTTTTTTGCAAAACAAAGCAAATAAGTAATAACAATCTTTTTTTCTTTTTTTTAGGTGGGACTTTATTTTCCAAAATTCTGTATTATGATTGTAAATAAGCTCAAAAGAAGAAGTTATTTTATACAGTTATCATTCATAAAGAGTGAAAAGGTAGAAGAAAATATTCTCCTGAGATTAAGAGCAGAGTAACTGTTTATCATGTAGTTCATGGGCTGAGACGTGCAAAGGTACCAGTATTGGGCACCTCAATCTACTTTTTATCTAAGTGAGATGCAGGTAAACAAAGAAAGCATTTCATCCTCAGCCTCTCACTTTCTTTTGGGACAGATGTTCACGCAGTTGCAAGTGCATCTTCTATATACAGTTCTATCAATAACAGAAAACCCCAGGCACTGCTGGTATGCAAAAACCTTATTAGCCACAAGTACACAAAACTTTGTCATATTTGTTGCTCAAGACCCGAAACCAAAATGTTAGGGCTCACCCATACGGTCAAGTTACATTGCTGTCTCCTTTGTGTATGCTCTTAACCAATAGCAAAACAAGACAACATAGCGTGGCTCAATCTTCTTTCATGGTTTCATGCTTGTAGATAATGTCTTAATGTGAAGATGCACGTAACTATTTTGAAGCATCAGGAACAAGGGGTACACTCTTACATTCAAAAGAATATTTATTTCTACAGATCTGGTTTTATATATTTTCTTAGATTTTTCTTTTCCCTTTAATCTGGTAAGCTCCATGAAACTCTGTCACTGATAAATCATAAATACGGTGCTTCTGTGAAGCTAATACCCAGAATTGGTTTATTCTACTGTATCCCAAAAGACTGTCATAGAATATTCTAGCATAAAACAACTTGGATCATATGTTACCATCGATTTTTAGTCATAGTGCTTCATTGATTTCAGTGGGGAGTTCTCATTAAGCATCCCTGGCATGAAATGGCCACTTGTAATAGATTTTTTAGAAAAAAAAAACCACAGTTGGTAAAAATGTCAAAATAAG
>NW_008794836.1:2504136-2532592 GCF_000699145.1 Aptenodytes forsteri | reverse complement strand
ATCACTCCTTAGGAACTAAAAGTAGACAGATTAAACCGTATGAATTGGGATTACTTTCTTCAGAATGAAAAAATAAAATTTTCAGAGCCTGGTGTTTCTCACTGTAGGAGCCATCTTGTGGAGGGAAATTATTTTCCCTGTGGTAGCTTAAAAAGCAGATTTGCTCTACTTGAATTGGAAAAATATTCACAAGATGTAAAAAGCCCACAGCCCTAAGTATATCTCCCTTTCACAGCTTTAAGAGGAAAAAATATAGACAGATGAGTCAGGATAATGTTTTGGGCTTTTTTTATACCCATTATTGGATACTCATTCCCTAAAGTTTTCTGTGTGTGATCCTAGATCTACTGGAGGGAGAATTTTAAATTCTGAGGTCAAGAAACACACTCCTTTTCTAGGAAAAAATGATAAACACTCTTTAGAATTTGCATATGAATGTCCCTTATGCCATAGTACCAAAAAACTCATGCAATATAGTTTATCACTTTTATCACTGTCCTATTCTATGAGCAGTTTATAATACTTAAAGGACATATTTACTCACATGCAGCAAGTTATTATCTGTCCCTTTTTCCTAGAAAACAAGGAGGATTAAAGTAGGGTGTACAAGGAACTTGTGAAATAGGATGGAGTCAAACTTGAGAAGTTTTCTCCCTTCTCATGCCATGAGTTTAAAGACTGAGCTGTGCTTTTTTCCCATTAACAATTACAATGTTTATGTAGTTCCTCATTCTGTTATTCCCTACTCTAACTCAACAATTTAGTTAGTAATACACCTGATCTGGTTGGCAGTTCTGGCTGCAGGACTTTACAAGTTCTTTTTCTCTCTCAGCAGGGCTTGGAGATGCTTCTTTTCTTAGTCAGTCAAGCATCATTGATAGGGAAATCATGTCAGTTCTGGTTGCCTTTGCTCCTGCGTACATTTGATCTGCACATCTTTTCTCTTGATCCTTCACTTTTGCTGCGAAGTACTTGGCTTTTGCAGTGAGCTTATTCTAGCCCCGGTTTCCATTAGTCATGTTGAGATCTGAGATTGTTATTCAGTATTCGTATGCTGGAATGCACTCCCGTGAAAGAGCTGGCCTCATTGTCTCACTTCTGTGCTGCGGAGTTCATTTCTTTAATGATCTGACCATTGTTCGCTTTCATTTCTGCCTTTGCAAACTGAACTGGAGCCTCACTGCTGGCTGTCTGAGGAGAGGAAGATGGGCCTGCTGCTTCTCAATGGAATTGGGTGAGGATGGCAACTCTGTTAGGAAAACAGGTTTCTCTTCCTGAAAGATTATTCTTTAGTCCTCGCTTTTATCCTGAGCGCATTTATCCCAGCTTTCCCGCCTTGCAGAGACATGCTTTTCATGGGAATGGTTGTAAAAGAATGATGAGGCATTGCTCTTTTAGCTAATCAGCTGTCTTTGACACTGTCTTTCTAGAACACTCAAATAATTGATTTTAAAGTCCCTTTATGCCCAGATTTTCTTCAATATTGTTTATAGACTTAAAAATTTAAAATGTAAGAAAGAACATCAACAATCTTAAAATCCACCTGAATTCCTATGGGTCAATGATATGCAGCACGGAGGAATATGCCAGACTACCTCATTCTTGAAGATTAGCAGCAAAAATAGAATCACTGGAAAGTTTTAGAAAGCTATAAAGAAATATGAATGATGACTTAAGTAATGTTTCAAGGAACCAAGTTTTGGATTTTTCAAAGCTTTTTGGCAAGGGTTTTGAGCTTGGTTCAACTTCTGTTTTCTTTTTTATATTATACCATCAAAGCAAGTCAGTTCCACAATATCTTCTTTACTCTTTTGGTCTGTCTCTGACTTTCATGTTTTCATTGTAGGGTCAACTCTAAGAACTCAGAGCTTTCCCCAAAGACAAAGTTTTGTCATTTCTTCTAGGTTTGCTGACCCAGAAAAAATCTAGAAAAGCAAGTAATATGAACAAAGCAGCCATTTAGACTACAGAAAAGAAGTACAGATACCAAGACAGAAATGCAGTCAAGGAAAGAGGTATTTTTAAGGAATAAGGAGAAAGGAATTGTTAGAATAAAGGATGTCTAAAACAGTTAAGGCCTGCAGATAAATCAGGGAGTGGAGTTAGGGAAGGGATGTCTTTGGAAAGATTGCTTCCCTGCACCCCCCACTCCGCGCTTTTCTTTAATACAGCAAAATGGAATGTATTAAAATACACGTGAATCTTTCATTAAATTAAAATATCTGTGACCAAGCTCTTTCAATAAGCTTGGTTTATGTTCTTGAGGTACAGATATAGTATTAAAAATCTCTTCCTAAAACCCATGATTTCTGCTTCAGTGATAAAAGTGACACTGATGTCTTCAGCTTTGCTGTTAACGTATTCAGGTAGTTTCAGACAGCTTTCTGCCCATTTGACTTCTTTCAAGTTACCTTTGATTTTGTTTAAACAGGCAACAAAAACCAGGCATTTCTTACAGATTTAGTTACAGAATATATAATACTTCATCATCTTAAGCAGGCTACTCAGTCTAGCTAAAGAATGTTGTTGATTTTTCAGTGTTTGTGCAGCTACAGAAGATCTGACCTAAAACTCATTTAAATGAAAGACATCTATTGAATCCACCGGCTTTGGGGCATAAACCAGTCAGCCTTTCACTGAAATGCTGTAGTCAGATATATGATTCATGTTTCCTTCCAATGCCTTGGACTTGAATGTGGTTATTCAAGGAGTTAGTAATCACAGGGCCAGTATTTTATAAGCTATGAATGTTATAAGAATGCAGATATATCAACTCAGTACTGTTCTTTCTGAACAGAATGATTTTTTTTAACAGTGCAATTCAGCTTCAAAACAGAAATGAAAGAAAAAAACCCAAAAAGACAACATAAATACTGTGTTAAAATTGCGGTTCAAAACTGGAACCTGCAAGTATAAGCATTCACAATCATTGATGTTAGGAAAACAGGACAGGTAGATAAGGTGTTAGTTTGTAACCACAGATAAAAAAAAAAAGTTAAAGGGATTTAAATAGAGAAGAAATCTATGGATCAGGTTTTTTTATTACATTGATATCATGGACATTACCATTAGGGTTCACTAGAATTGCTAGCTAGATTTGTATAAAGTGGCAGCAGATTTGGTAAATGTGGGTGTAGATTATTTTGAATAAGGTATAAAAATAAGGATACGTAGGGAAAAAAAAACACAAAACACCAGGATGAAAATCCCAACTATATAAAAAGCTTTCATTAATTCCAAGAAAGAACAACTGGATAATTTATCTAGTTATCATTGTATGAAGATGTGTACCAGTGAAGAAACACAGACATCTATTTGCTGATTACTGATTTGTCACTTTCTCTCCCTCCAGTTTACTAGAAAGTAGAAGAGAAAAAGACATTCATATATTTTTTCTAGTTATTTTTCATTAATATTCTTTTATATATTCATTAACTAAATTTAGTAAATAATGCAAACTCTAATATAAAAAGAAATATTTCCTGCATTTAATCAAGGGCAATATATTTTAGGATATGGATCCATTTTTTCAGCCTGAATCAGTGCTTATCAGGCACCATTGATGACCACCATTATCACAAAGTAGTTACTTAAATAGGTGTTATTGAAGAGTTTTCTGTTGTTAAACTAAATCCTAATGCTGAAAACATTAGTGGAGTCACATAATGTATGTGATAACAATTGCCCTGAGAATTATTACAGGACCCACAAAGGTCCTTCTTCTTCTACCTGACTTTGTAGAATTTCAGTGGAATCCCCTTAACTTTGTAGCGAGAGAAGAAAGTTGAGTTACAGCAGCAGATAAGGAGGCCTTCAAGTTTCTAGACCAGATTTCATTCCTTCCTTGCTAGACAGCTAATGTGAAGAATGATTGCCATCTATAAAGCCTCTAATCTGCCCCACCAAGAAAAATAAAATGGAGAGCAATCAAAATTTTCAGGATACCCTTCACACTGTATCATCCGTGGTCAAATTACCTGTTTTCACCAGATTAAACTACACTTTAGTATATTTCTGAAAGGATGTGATAGAAACACAC
This sequence comes from Aptenodytes forsteri, assembly GCF_000699145.1. NCBI lineage: Eukaryota > Metazoa > Chordata > Aves > Sphenisciformes > Spheniscidae > Aptenodytes > Aptenodytes forsteri. The sequence goes on along the minus strand of NW_008794836.1, from coordinate 2,528,553 downwards.
TGTATAGCCAGGATGCTAGGGACTGGTATTTTAGGCTTACATAAAGTAAATCTTTAACGTGACATTTTTTCTCAATCAGAGGGACGAAATGATGAACCAAGAAATCTGGGCCTGCAATACGTCAGAATATGATCCTAAGGGACAGAAGTATTAGCAGAAAAAGACTACTTGCCTTAGTTTCCTAGATATATACAAGTAGCATTGCTAGAGGACAATTTCATGCCCCTGTGAAGAAACCTGAATGGAAAATTCATGTCACAATTAGCAGCAGAGATTCTGTGAATTGCTTTGTAACCACTGATAAAGTGCAATTGCTCGAGTTGTAGCAAAGGGAACTACACTTGGGTGCACCATCCTTCCTTTGGAAAAAAGGGGTTTTTTTCATTCTACTTTCCTTGGAAATGTTGCACACAATTTTTCAACCCCACCCTAACTTTTCTGGGTTGTGTGATAGGATCATTTTCAGATATCCCCTGTTTCAAGTCCACTAAGGGATGACTTGGCCTCTTGTGTCACTGACATGCAGTTGACAATCATTCTTATTTCTTGTTTTTAAGCAAGTAACATCACTGAAGACCAAATCTATCCTTAGTGATGGGTATGTGTCACTGCATGCCCCTCATTCCTAATCACCCAGATTGGTACTGTTGGAACTGTGCCCTCGAGTCCCATACAGACTTTGAGCCCAAACTTCCTTCCAGGGAAGGAACAGGGAGCAGGAGAGGAAACAGCTGGCGCATTCCCAGATCTCACTTCAAGAAGGAGTCAGGGTGTAGTTAGGGTATGAAGCTGGACCTGAAGGCTCAGAAACATACAGGTGGCCAGTATAGATACAGTCCCACAGTCTGGAGGATAGTGACCTGAGCATTGTAAATTACTTGATTCTCAAAAATAGGATAAAAATGTGATTTTTCCATTGTCTACTATATTAATGGACTATAAATGTCCTTTCTATCAATTCTGCATGCTCAGGACAACTGGGAACTACAAAATAGTTCCCAATTTTTTTAATTTAATGGAGAATTTGTGAAACCTACTATCACTACTAATATAGTACAATCTAAAGATTCCAATTGCCTTATTTTGCTGTACATTTTCCTGCAAAAAAGTGTAGTTTGAATAAAAGAAGCTGAAAAATTATATACATATGTATATATATACATTACACATATCAAAGGTCGTTATTTCTTGTTTTGTTGATGAGGAATTGAAGAACAGAGGCAGCAACTAGCCAAAGTGTACATATAAAAATCAAAATATTAGCCTCCCCAGTTCTAAGAGTGCAATGCCACCCTGTTGATTCTCCCTAAAATATGCAAGAGCATGGCACTGTCCCAGATGAATTACGACTTGGTGTTCTCCATAGGAGCTCACTGCCAGATGCTGTGTCCCTCCACCACCAGTCAGCGTGCAGGAATCGTAGTGCTTAGAGAGGCCAGCTATGTGAATCGAGTTTTGGTAGTTCTCTGATGAGGTCTGTGTCGTCTACCTGAAATACGAGTCAACACGGAGCGCTTTCACTAACAGATCCTAGCTGCATATGTAGGAAAAGTCCAAAGGGAGAACGTCCTCAGTGGTAGTTCCCAACCCTTGAACTTGCTCCACTGATGACCTGCCATAGCCCTAAAGGCCAGCAGACTCTGTCTCTGCCACACTCAGACAGCAAGAGTCTGAAGTCACCAATCATCACAGGGAGCCATATGCCCTTGTACTGAAGGAAAGGGATCAGAGAAGTTTTGTTTCAAGGAGAGAGAGTAAGGATTTCTTTAATAGACAGACAGCTTTCTTACGTCATTCAGTGTTGTTTGTTACTTTGAAGTAAGAAGGAGAGTTTCTATGCAATAAAAGTAACAATAGACTAAAATGGCTAAAATGGTTTTATATGAGTATCTGGCAGCTTTGCTTTGTAGTAGGCTATGCAAAGAGTATGAAGGTTAGAGAAAAGGACAGAAAGAATATTAACAGGGAAATTAATAATTTTATGAGTTTTACAGAAAGGCTTGGTCTGTAATGATAGTATGTACTGTGATATGCAGTACCTGCTGAAAGTCATAGTTAATGGTTAAGAGTAGATAATATTTAGCATTTATATAGTGCTCCACAGCTTCAAAGAACTATGCAAACATAAATTAATTAATCCTCAGGATTTTAAGATCTCTATTTAGATAGGTAGATTCCTCTTAGAAAGTTCTGTGTAACACAGATAATTACATCTACTTACAAAATAGGACAAACAACAGCAATAATATCACTGGCTTTGTGAATTAGTTAGCACCATTATCCCTCTTCTGCTGATGGAAAAGCTGAGGTTTAACTATCAGGAAATTTCTGTGAGACATGTCAGTGACAGAGCTGAAATTAAATTTTAGGAGTGGCCTATCTTTTGACTCCTATTTTCTGTCTGCTAAGTAAATCTAAGGAATGATATGGTTTAGTGATGTGAGATAGACAAATATATTTAAATTAAAAAGTTCAGAGTCATGATATTTCTGTTCTCATAACATTTCCATCACAATAGTGTAGTTTGGTGATATTTGTTTGAAGCCTACTTCATAAGTAATTTTAGGGTATGGGAAAAGATACGGGAAAATCATTCATCATAATATGGTCAGATTCTGACCACTGTCAAAGAAAAGACCAATTTCACAGCACCTATTAATTTATCTTTTCGGTGTTTTTTAAAAGCTCTTTCCTTATTATCCATCTCAGCTTTTCAAATACAGCTAACACATATGGCTGCAATAAAGTCTGACGTGATGCAGAGATGTCCACCAGAGTCTGCAGAGATCCTGTAATAACATTGATCCCACTTAGGAGTTAACTCAGAGGCCTGATGATAATTAAAAATGTCAACATCATTAAATATTTCATTTCTCAAATATGAACGAAGAGGTTGAGTCACATATTTGCATAATTTACATAACAGCCATCTAATTTTGGTGATTGAATTGATGACACCTGGGATATCTAAGCTTTTGGGTTTTTTCTCTTTAGTCCACAAAGAGTCAGACCCAGAGAATTTTTCAGATCCTATCAGTGTATTGAAGCTCCACTATGGGTATTCAAATCCAAAAATCTGAGAGAACACAAACAATCTTATTGTGGTTATTCACATCATTTTTTTTAAGTATGATGGCAGCTGATATGGATGGAGCACAGAGAGCTTTTCTCACTTTATTCTTCTCACCTGACTCCTGCTAGGAAGATAAATGGCAATGTTATCAGTCAAAAATATTTTAATATTAAGTTTTCTCTCTCAAGTTAGACTAAATGGTATTACAGCATTGCATCAATTATCTTATTACAACCTAGCTTTTAAGAACGGTAAATTGGGTTTTCAAAAATGAACTCGGTTCAACAGAAACAAACTATCATTAACAGTGCAGTCTGGTAACTTCCTGTTTTATTTTATTGCATCACTAATTTGCAGAAAAATGTCCCATTTGTAAACCAGAAATAGCTGAGGAGTAGAGCCAAGAAGATTCTTCATGGTGTAGGTAACTTAGTTAACTCCATTTTGAACCTTTTGCCACATAATTTAAAATGCTAAATCTTACAAAGTTTTCATTATAAATGTGTTTCTGGTGTTGGCAGCTGTGGTTTTTGGGGGGTTGCATTTTATTTTTGCATGAATATTACAATATATAGACCTAGAATTTTGTTGATAGGTAGTAAATAGCTTTGCTACAGTAGCTGTAAAAGATTGAAAACCAAAATGGCCTGGGTTAAAATCTTGACTCATGGGAAATTTAGCTGTCATGGGACAGGAGAGGTCTTCTCATGAATTAATGAATAGCTTAAATAGTAGAATTAAGTGATCAGCTTCAACAAAAGTAGAGGTTTAACAGCGGTGCCTCAGGGAGCTCTGCTGGAATATCTACTGCTTTACATAAATGATCTAGAAAAGGAAGTGAATAATGAGGTGACTAAGTGTTCTGATGATACAAAATTCTTCAAAATAATAACGAAGAAAGCTGACTGCTAAGAGTTGCAGTGGATTTCAGGGTACCGATCAACTACCGGACAAGGAGCAAATAAACATTACTGTTAATAAATGTAAGGTAATGTACACAGGGGAAAAAGCTCATCATTAGAAATACATAGTGATGGTCACTAAACAAGCTGTTATCATTCAGAAGAGATATTTAATTGTCATTGTCCATAGTCCTAGGAAAGCATTACTAGCCCAATACTCAGTGACAGTCAAAGGCTAAGCAGAATGATAAGAAAAAAACAGCTAAGAAAAAGAACAGAGAGTAAAAGAGACCATTATCATGGCGTCACATACAGTCATGGTATAGTCACATCCTGAATTACCAATTCATTCCAGTCTCCTCAACTGAAAAACAAGACTGCCAAAAAGGCGGGGGTAAAGAAAAACAAAGGTATGGATTGCTTTCAACACTAAACAGACCCTGACACATTGGCTTGGCAAAGTGAACTCTTAGGTATTTAAATTATGAACAGAGAAAAAAGAATGATTATTTATGGTTTTTCATGACAGAATTAAGAAACGTGAAGTTAGTAGACAGAAGCATTAAAACAAAAGTACATACTTTTCCAGCACAATTAATATCTTGTGGAGTTCATTGCAATACAATGCTTTGGATCTGAAATGGGTTTGAAATCAGACTAGCCTGCATCATGGAAAAGAGGCCCTGATGGGCTACTCTTACAATGCTAAATTACACCCTCTAGCTCAGACGCAGGGTGAAGAAAGGCAGAAGAAAAACCTAGAGAGGTGCCACTCTCTCCTTTCTCATGTGTCAGAAGCAGAAAGAATGGCTAGATTAAAGTTTCAGTCAAAGTGTTTTTATGATCTTGGGTGGTTTATTTCTTGTTATTGCACTTCTGCTTCTCATCTGTGAAATGGGGCTAAAAATACATACCACCCTTACTTTGGAAGCATGTTATGATTTGAGATTTTTTGTAATGTCCTTAAAGATGCTTAAGGTACACAGGTTGCAAGCTCTAGTTTTGATTGCAAAAATACTCTGACATTTGCTTATGATTAAATGATTTTAAATGTCTTCTAAATAATGTGGAGACAGTTTCATCTAGTTATAGCGACTTCTAAGGAGGAATGACATTGGGTGGAAATTGTACTGGCATCTTCATTCTACACTTCATCATTTGTATTTATTGAGGGGAGGTCTGTTAATGTTCTCTTTGGGCCAGCCTCTGGCTACATGTGCAGAAATCTATAAAATCACAATTCAACTGCATTTTAACATAAATAAATATCTAGCATTCTGCTATTCCCAGGATAATTCAACTCAAGTGTTTTTCAGACTCCTGTTTCCCTGTCCTTAACAGAGATGTAATGGATCCTCGTCACAGTCTCAAAGACACTTTTTGCTGCTGGAGCAACTGTAGCATTTTCTTCGGCCTCTTTTTGCAGCAATTGCTCAAATACTAAGTTTGTCTTGAGTGCTCTTTTCTGACTCGACTGCTAATGAAGGAGGTGGAGAAAGATGCCATAGTGTCTATTACTTTTCATGCAAGAACCACTTTCAAGTGAGTGGTGCCTTGGCCTGTGAAAGTAAGATGTCCATACTCCTGGTAAAAAGTGGTTGCTGTAATCTTGCTCACATGTATTCACCTCTGTTAAACATTCTGCTTGTTCTGGAATTTACTCTCTAGGCAGCTTGAAGGCCATTGAAGAAAGAGTTTTCATAATATATCATAATTACACAAACACCTGTGCTGAGCAACCTTGTACTGAGCTACTCAAAATTTTTTCAAGGGTTCAACAATGCTCAACACTCCTCAGCTGTGATTTGATGGTCTAATGGCTGAGTGTATGGTACAATGAAGTACAAATGGGAATTCTAGATCAAAGACTTTTAAAGAAAGGTGTCCAGATACACTTGTAGCACATTATTGATTTTGACATAGTTGTACAACACGTTTTGCAACATAAAACTGCTTCTCTTCACTGTAAGGGCAAACAAGAACTACACAGAGGGTCGTTCGCAGGTGTTCAGAACAGATTATATAAAAAACTTAATGGATTATTTGTTTGACTTGATATAGAAATGCCACTTTGCACAGTACTGTGTACAAGTGTCTTTTTAGAGATTTTTATTTCCTTTCCAGATTGCTCAGCTGGCTTTTGGAACCCATAATATTCTTGTTTGGAGTCATACAAAATTTAGAGTCTCCAAATCTCAAAGCTATTCTTTACTAAACATGTTCCTAGTAGCACAGTCTTTTGTGAAGTCATCTTTGAAAATATAAATATCCAACACTGGGTTTGAGAGTTCATCACAGTGATTTTTCAGAATGTCTTGAATGATTCACTCTGTCTTCAGCCACAAAATAGAGTTGATTTTTAGATGGGAAGTAATTCTCCCCACCTCTGAACTTCTTTCTAAAACGTGCTAGGATTTTCAACAAATTAGTACATCCTCAATTTTTTTCACATCAATATTATCTTGTATCATCAGCACAGACAATTCAAACACTTTTAAAGATATTAATATGGGAGATCTCTTTCTCTTCACCCCAATTTATAGCATCTTTTTTTTTTTTAGTGTCGTTCAAACTGCCTGAAAATCTAAGTCTACTAATGAGTTTATACATTGAGATTATTTAAAGAACTAGACCTTTCAATTTAGCATCAATGATGTCATTTGTTTCAGAACAATGTTAGTACTGGAAGTCAGACCCTTCAAAAATCTTACAACATTAAAGCAACTAAATCTAGTGTATTGACATATTGACTGACCAGAACTTGGGGTGGAATCGGAGAGATTCCCCTTTCTTACAAATGTTATAAAACACAACAAAAGATATATTTCTACACTCAATCATGTTAAAATTTGTGTGAGAATATGTATAATTATAACAGAAATCATAGGAATGGTCAAAGGAGTCAGACCATCCTGCCCTGAATTCTCTCTCCAGCAGTGGCCGCAAGTGGATTCCTCCAGAATAAAAAGCCAAAAACTGAGTGATACTTTTCCAGAGTACTCTTACAACCTCCAACAGCACAAAGGATTCCTAATGCTGAGGTTGTCCCTTTGTACTTAACAGCTTTCATTTGATTTTTCTCCCCCAGATTTGTCCAGTTTCTTTTTGAATCCATGTAAACATTTAGCATTCATTTTTAGAAAAGTATGTGTAATTACAAAGACTAGAGGTTTGGCTTAATTTTCTCTGTCTTGGTTTTTAATCTGTTTAGAAAACAATCTGCCTACTACGAAGCATGGGGATAGAGAATATCGTCACAAAAACCCAAGCTGTTAAACCATGAGCCTGACAAGAGATTAATTCCTTAAAAAATTGCCTAAGGGTTGCAGAGGATTTTAACAGTTGGGAATTAAAGAATGATGGAGTGGTTGCAGGTCGGCCATGATCTACTTCGCCCCAGGATGTGACTTGAGCAAAGCAAACAGCAATCAGGGAAGGGTGTTACTAAGCTAAAGCAAAAGAGGTTTCCTTCTTTAAAAAGTTTCATAATGTTTTCTTCTAGAGCTTCAGATCTCACAGGTCAACCTTTCAACTGAAGTCAGCAAAATATAAGCAAAATATTTCCTTCATGTACTCACTGTACTTAACAAAGACAGGTTTTGTTCATACGTGTGGAGGAAATGGAAAAGGCACTTTTGTCCTCTTTGTCCTACATGTTTTCACAATTCCTTTTAGTTTTAGTATCCTCTCATGTATTCAGTTTTACTGTTCTCTGTGTACTTTAGTCTTCATTAAAGTATCCAATGACTGTTTTAGATTACTATATAGACACAACGCCCCCTATAATATCTTTCATAATTCTCAAAAACATGTTCTGCAAACTTAAAATTTTATCAGTAGAGCTGCTTAAAATATATCTGTTGACATTTCTTGAGTAAAAACATTGAAAAAAGGTTACTAAGGTATAGCATTTATCCTCGGTCACCACATTTTTCCCACTTTTTTCAGTTTTAATTTGTTTGCACACATAGTACATTTCCCATTTCTTCCTCTGTATGTGTATAGACACACCTATTCAGACATAAAGTCTGAGATAAATAACATCAGTCACAGTGGTATCCAACAAGAAGACTAAACAATACTCAATATTGGAATTTGGTTTACATTTTTTGAATATGCAAGTATATAACCAAAAGAGGTTATGTTTTCAAATGTAGATTTGCAAAGCACAAAATTACTACGCACTAGAAATTTCATGGCATTGACCTACAAATTATGTTCTTTAAAAATTAATATAGCAGTTACCAAATTTATCTGACATTTATTTTTTTTTGAAATGTGTTTTGTTTACCTGTTTTAGTCTCATATTAGCTACTTAGCAGTGTTTACTTGTTATCTCTGAGGCAAAATAAGATTTTTGAGATGATCATTGAAAAGCTTCCTATTAGTTGTGCATTCTCAGAGCACCCTGTGAATATAAATTTTAAAACACTCTTAGACAATACTCTTTACATTCATAAATGCACACATACGTGTTCACATGTGTACTTGGCACTGTTGATTCATCTGAGGTATAATCAGGTTTTGCAACTATTCCTTTATTAATGTTTCACCAACAGTTCTAGTGAGAAGTTCTCCTTTATTTCTTAATAGTCGATGTTCTTTCTTCTGCAAAAACAACTTTAAAAACTAATTCAGTTGCTTAGGCATGTTAGAATCTTCATTTATTTCATTTTTTAATTCATTTATGGATGTAGCTACTATGTTTTTACAAGGGTTGGGGTTATATACTACCCCATGGTCAGCTTTCTATACGTACCTCTCTATATATAGTCAGCTTGAATTTTTTTACTATTTTTTTGCTACTCTTATCCTCTTCCTGAAAGACTTAATTGGCTCTGGAAATACTTGTAACCTTTACTTCCCAACATGTCCATTTCCAGTACTCTCAAATCTCTGAGCAGTCCATCACAAAGCCAAATTGGCCATCTCTCCCAGTCATAGTATATAGCCTGCCTTGGCTATCTTATACCACCCTGTATTCTAACATGTTTTAATAAAATCATAAGATTATTACACTTGGCAGAAATAAATTGTAATTTTACACTGTCACATCTCTACTATGTATATAACTTAAGATCTTTTATTCTTCTTGGACACTAATGTCCTAAAGAAATTTTCCAAGAATCATTTAAATGAATGGACATAATTTGATTCCTCTTTTAATTTTTGTTCAACTTGAGTTTCCATCACATGGAAAATACTTTTTTCTTCTGGTAAAATTCTAATTCAGATACTCCATTTCCAGTTTCACATTACTCTGTAGTAAGATATCTACACCTGGGAACTGCCACTTGCATTAGTATATCTTTTTTCCTGTAAATTCCAAACCTCTTCGAACATATTTCTCCTTGCAGTTTTGTTCTTCCTCTCAGGTTGCTACTATGTGACTCTCAAACCAGATAAGTTATAAAGTTTGAAGAATCTGCATAGTGTAAAAGACTTAATGAAAAGTAATTAATCTAGAATAATCTGTAGCATTCAGGAATTGAAATATTCTTCAGTTGTATAACTCTCAAAGTGAGATATTTTCAAGACCATTAAGTCATTTTCTTTGTTTATTTGACCTACACTGTGAATTGATCTTATGTCAGTACCAGCATATGTGCTCACACAGTACACTAAAGAGGTGACATTTCCTTACGATAGTAAAACTGTTTTGTTTTTTGGGGGTTGGGAGGGTATTGTTTGTTTGTTTGTTTGTTTTTAAACAATGACATAATTAGTAAGCTGAAATGAAAAAGATTGTTAAATTTTGAAACTTCAGTTCATCAGCTTGGGCTTGACTGGCAGGCAATTATTGAGACAGACTTCTGTCATTGAGATATTGCCCACAAACTAATTCACATGCAACCTGTAATTAGACTATAAAAGATGCAAGTTCTTCTTTTGCTTACATCAGGATTTTCTGAGTAAGAATCCTTCACTTTGTCCCTGATAGCCGTCTAGGTTTCTAGGGACAGTCACTTTGTGTTGCTTATCCATGGGAAAAAAAATATATTACTTATTAAGGATATTGCCAGACTTAAATAATGTTTATGACACAGAAATTTTCAAATGGAAGGAGCTATAAAAAATGAAGAATATTATAGACATAAAAGTGCTGGTGGACATTGTTTCTTTTTGATTTTAAATAGTAGGCCTTTCTAACCTGACTGAAGGAAGATGATGAAGCTATTAACATCAGATGGGAAGAGACAGACAATGGTATGTAGAAGTAGTACAGCTTGTGCTGCATGCTTGTAGCACAGCTTGTTTCACAGCACTGGGGGCAAATAGGTCTCTTCTACATCTAAAAGCTCTTCAGCCCTTTTGTTGCAATGTGCCAGATCTCCAAGGAAAAAAGATTGACTAGAAAGAAATATGCTGGGGTGGGGGGGAAGCAGACACAGGTGAAACAGTCAAAGATGAGGAGGACATCTGGATGACCTAACTTTTCTGTAGCAAAAATATCACAAAGACACCAGCTAATTACTCTCTGGTAGTTTGTATTTATAAATTTTGTCAAAACAAAACATTTCTGGCTCCTTGAAAATGGCACAAAGGTAAAAATTGATACAAATTCAAGTACAGGGATAGAAAACTGGAGAAGTTGGTGGGAAAAAAAGTGTATCACAAGTTTTGTGGCCATAAAAATATCCTTTGACCGTCATTATCTTCTGAATCCCAAACACAGGTTTATATTTAATATCAATTTTTGCAGACTTTAATCATGCTGTAACATCTCAAATTTCATACCAACAGAGCTTGACCAGCAAAAATTAAAGTACTACAGGAAACAAATAGTATGTACCTAACTTAGAGTCTTGCATAACTTGGCAGACAGTTGTGTAAATCAGATATATTGAACACAAACTTAGATTAATTTCTCATGAGGACATATACACAAAATTAAATAATTTGATCTTATTAAAAGCATTATGCCACAATAAAAATATATAGCCATTTCATATTTCAAAAGGTAATGAAATCCTTCTTACACAGTCTGCTCTGAAACTAGAAGTTTAGCAACTTAAATTTGATATAAATATCCCTGCTGAATCACTGTTAAAACATTACTAACTCTCATTCAAAGGTTCAAACATAGTCTGACGTTAACAGGGTTCTCCACTGCACCATTTCAAGTCACAGTAGTCTGATTTACTCCATTTCTGTAAGCAACATTTAGGCAAGCAGAATGAAAACTAAGAGAAGTCATCCTTTCATAAGATGCATTTGAGGAGACTGAAGAACTGGAACAGATTGCATGTATGACTACCTAGCAAAACCAGGAAAATTGTTTCTTCTAAGCAAAATTTTAGCCAATGAACTAAGTTTACCACTTTGGCATAAGTCAGACTTCCTGTAGAGCATCCTTGTGTTTAAAACCAGTAGAATTAAACAGTACAAGTAACAACCTGATAAATAAAGTCTGCCTTTTCAGTGACCTTTGATTGATCAACACCTTTGACATATGTAACCAGGAAGCCTGGGTGGAGAACAACTAATTTTAGGGGGTTTTATTTTTTTTTTTTTATATTTATGAAACAGCTACATCCACTTTTTTATTAACTGTTATACAAATGTCTAAAGTAACTGAGAAAAGAACATGGAAAAAATTCAATCTATACAACAATGACATTAAGAGCTCCTGTATTTCTAAACTGTAGATTATAGTTATTAAAATAATTGTTACTTTACTAATTATTCATTTTTGTTAAATTATTAAACAAGTAAGAAACAACTATTTTAATAATTATCATTAGTAATTAAAGTATTAAATATTTATGCAAATGTGCTTTGTTTCTTTTTCACACCTTTGCTAGACTGTATCACAGTGGAATAACTCCTTGTAGAGAAGCAGAGGAGCAAATTACAAGTTCTAAATCGGATGAGATGATTGTGAGGAAACATCAGATAGCAAATAGCATGTGTTTGCATTTCTTAACTTCAAATTTTTACAAATTTTTAGCTTTTGGATTTTTAAAAATTATTCTGAAACACCTAATTAATCTGCACCATTTTTCGCTCATTGATTTCAAAACACTGAGGAAAATATAATTCCCTTTCTAGAAGTGAAGAAAATGTGGGATGGTATAAGAGGGATTTGCTGAACATCACCCATAGCTTGGCAGGAGAAACAACAAAATATCACCATGAGTGTTAGTTCAGAATTTTGTATTTTAGAGTGTATTGCCTCTTCCAGCAAAGTACTACTTTCTTTTCCATGGAAGATTTGTTATTTGGGAACTGCATTATATCTTACTGAACTGTGACCATGGTTCAAATTAAAAATTATTTCAAAGGATATGTTGTACTGAAAGGAGCTTAAAATGCAATTTTCAGTTGGGGGGGGTTGTTTTATGTTTGTTTGTTTACAGGTCTAAAAATTCATTAGAATCAAATACGTGCTTAAGTGACTAAGGTATATCTGCCTGCAGACATGGCAAATGGAAAGCTATACAAACGCGAAATTACGGTGAACAGGCTTCTGATCAATGTCATTTAAATCTCTTATGAGTGAATTGTATCTTTAGCAGTTACTAAGGGGCAGATCTTGGAGACAGCCTCCTTGTAATAAGTAAAACTTAATGAGAGAAGTTATTCATGTGGCTCGTATCCGTGTATTTAGGCATCACAGTCAAAATAAATTTATGTTTAAAATTCTTACTAAATGACCTATACCTGACACAGTTCAGTGTATTCTGCTTCTACGATCACGAAGGTGAAAAATTGTTAAAAACTGAATTATATAAAGCAACTAGACTTGTCTTTCCTTGTAACTGTAAGCACAACAAACAGCCATTATCTCCCTTCATTAACACATTAATATTATTTAGTATTTCTATGTATCACTACACAAAAATATTGGTTGTTTTATATTGTTTTGTTAGTGCAATGTTTATTCCCTATATCTTGAGTTACAATATCCAAATGTATTTTGGCAGTACATTGTATTTCATCTATGCAGTAAAGGCACTTTATTAAAAATATATATAGACTTTATTTCTTTTGTTGGTTATGAAATAGTTGAAATAAAACTTGGAACCTGAATTTTACTTGTGTATGCATAGTCTTTCCATTATTTTCCTTTTTATTTCAACATTTTCACTTGTTCAATTTACTACAGGAGACAGATGGGATGAGACAATGCTAAGGTAAAAAGAAAGGAAGAAAATTGAAATTAATTAAACAACAGTTCACTGTCTATTAAATAACCACAAATGGGCATGTTTTATTTCAAAGCAAATTTTTAGTTTATTTGCAAAGAGTTACAATCATTCAACAGTAGGAAGTTAACACAGAAGGAATCTAGATGCAGTTTAAACTATGAAGACTTAAACTATTCATACTGCCAAACAAATCTGTGTTTATAGTCAACACTTCTAAAATTCTCTTGCTGAAGTTCATAAGGAATCACAGGATGAAACTGTAAACCCTCAGGTGTGTCAAAGATCCTCTAAGCAATGCTGTAATGTTGGATTGCATTTTCAAACTAAGTCTCTTTGTTTAGCCCTTACAATTTAAACCTGCTAGAGACATGTAATTTCATAGAAGTAAAATACATGAGAATTTTTCAGTTAAACAATTTGATTCATACAGTAGTAGTATTTACTTCCACTGAAATATATTGACCCTCTGCATTTTAGCTTCTTTAATATTTTTGCTGATTCAGGAATCAGCTATTACACGATTTATCAGTCATGATTAAGATTTTTAAAGCTGCTGAGAACATTTAGTCACATTTAGTTCCCTTCCATTGAGACGGTGAATGCATGAAGTCCCTTAAATAACATTTAAAAAAAAAAAAAAGTATCAACACTCCCTTTATATATGCAATAGTCCAAATGAAAAAATGCAACTAGAGGCAGACTAGCACATTCTCATATGCACTTTCATGCGTAAGTGGGTGTATATTTGTACACACACATTCCTCTTCTATACAATTGTATTTATGATATAAAGGATTACTTACTATCTACTATAATATAGTTACACATTCCTGAATGGTTGGGTTATTTTTCAATGAAACCTTTCAGTGGTATGCAGAGAGCAAGCATAAATGGTTATTGTATTACTGAAGTAAGGTTCAGCTTCTGAGTGTTAAGTGAAGCAAAGCTGGACTCTTTCTAATAAAGACATGAACCAGAGTTTGCAAAATCAGCAGCAGTTTTACTGCTAGGATTGTAGCTGTGAGGCCTCAGGTACTACTATATTACAATTGCACTTTTAAAGTACTGATGTGTGAATTACTTTGAGCAGATCATCATCATGACAAAGTGGAGTTTGACTATCATGTGGATAAGTGGCGTCTGTAACAAAATCAATAAGAACACAGTAAGTTTCATTTTACATGATTTATTTTTGCAGTACTATCAGCAATTGTTCAAACACTATGGTTTCCAGAAGGGCCACTTAAGTAAGGACAACTAGCTATGCTGCCGTGAACAAACAGTAAGTGTATTTGACTCTCCAACTCAAAAAGCAATTAGTCTAATGAATTAGTCCAAATGGGGAACAATGAAATTAGACTAAATGAAGAGAATAAATAGAAAATTAATGTGACTTGCAATCTGCTATGGCAAAATCAAAAATTACAGACAAAATATAATTTTACATATAAATGCCATATACTCTCTCTATATACACGATATATACACAATACATTTGTGTACAGTTATAATGTTAAAATTTAATATAAATTGTCCAAATGGGGAACAATGAAATTAGACTAAATGAAGAGAATAAATAGAAAATTAATGTGACTTGCAATCTGCTATGGCAAAATCAAAAATTACAGACAAAATATAATTTTACATATAAATGCCATATACTCTCTCTATATACACGATATATACACAATACATTTGTGTACAGTTATAATGTTAAAATTTAATATAAATTTGGCTAAAATATTTTATTTATTCTTCAACTATTTTCACAGTTTAAAAAAAAATCTTATTCCTCACTAGGATAAAATCAAGACATTTTCAGAAAGAAAATTTGCAGAGAATCCCATGCTAGATTAGCTTCAAATTCAGGATATGCACCAAAAATATAGGTCATAAGCAATGATGTTCATCTCCCCTAACTTTAACCATCAAAATAAGACACATAATCTAAGCTACTTGGCCAGACTTCTGGTTTTCAGCAGAAAGACACTGTGTTTGCACAATTCTCCCCACCCTTCAGATTTGGAGAACTACCTCTCTCCCCTGATTAATAAAGGAACTCAAATTTAGCCATTTTACTTCTTATATAGGCTTTACTTCTTCAGGTTTCTTATTTACATTTTTACTCATCATGAATTTCAGGGCCACTCCCCAAATTTTAATTATTGTAAGCTTGATTTTTTAGGTCATTAAAAATACTGTCTCTGGAAAAATTGCTTCTGAACCTTTCAGATAAACCAGAGAGATCAATGATTCTTACTGTAAGCATGGACTGTGCTACTGGATCCTCAGTTTTATACATATATTCAATTCTCATTTTCCATGTTTTCATTAATGAGCCAAGATTCAGCACGCTAGCCAGAATATTAAGTTACTTTGCATGCACTGTTTTGAAATATCTGCAAGTACAATCATAGACTGCTGTTATATAGAAATTTGGAGAATTATATCTGCCCATTTCTTGAGACCATCCCTGCATCCCGGTTTAGTTTTAGTTTCCAGGTATTACTGCTTATATAGTATTTATAACATTTTCTGGATGCAAGAACCAGTATAGAAATAAAACAATGCCTTCCATTTTTTCTTTAACAGTGTTTCAAACATTTTTTCTTTTTCCGAAATTACTTGAAGAGAGAGCAAAAATGTGTTTCAAGAAAGCAATAAAAGTGAACCTACAATAATAATCCTACAACAAATTTCCAATCAATAAACCACTTTTCTTCCAAGTAAACATTAGCATTAAACTGGCAGAGCTTCTATAGCCTTTTTTTTTATTATAACTATAACCCTTTTAACTAAGGCTTATTATTCATTCTCAGTTGACTGTTTCTTCATCCATGTCAGTGGCGACAACATTTTAGTGTGACCAGCAAATGTCTCTCATACAATGAATATTGAATAAAAGAAGCTTTAGATGAAGTTTTGTTTCATTTCAAAATACTCAGCTTTTCAGTGGAACAGATTCACTGGTATAATTGTCACATCAGAAAAAAAAAAACTGGTAAAATCATCAGATTATAGGTCAGAATCGTAGCTGCAAGTTTTTAATTTCTCAGCAACTCATTGTGATAGGTTAAAGGAATCACACATAGCAGTACTTTAGGGAAACTGATTCGCTTCAGTCTTCGTTTGTCACAGGTGTTATGAAGTTTTCCACACAGAAAGTAAGGAGAACTTTTACCCTTAAAATTTATCAAAGACACTTGTACAGGTAGTAACTGGTGTGAAAAAATTTTTTAACCACCTGTTCATGGTCAGCATATACAAATGTAATGTAGGGAATGCCCCTTGTAGATTAAAACATACTTCAGCTATACCATAAAGTGGGGAGGGGAAGATGTGAATGCAAACAAAATGTGGTTTGAGTGAATTTAACAACATGCAGAACTAAAGCATGTGAATGCAAAATAATCAGATAAAAAGGGGAGAAAATACTGATGGCACAGAGTAATCTAGAACAGAACAGACTAGTTGAGGTGGAAGGGACTTACAATGGTCATCTAGTCCAATTGCCTGACCACGTCAGGGCTGAAAAATAGTTAAAGCATGTTATTAAGGGCATTGTCCAAATGCCTCTTAAACACCGACAGGCTTGGGGCACCGCCCGCCCCTCTAGGAAGCCTGTTCCAGTGTTTGACCACCCTCTCGGTAAAGAAATGCTTCCTAATGTCCAGTCTAAACCTGCCCTGTGCAGCTTTGAACCATTCCCACGCATCCTGTCACTGGATCCCAGGGAGAAGAGATCAGCACCTCCCTCTCCACTTCCCCTCCTCAGGAGGCTGTAGAGAGCAATGAGGTTGCCCCTCAGCCTCCTTTTCTCCAAATTAGACAAACCCAGTGTGTGACAAACCCAGTATCTCTGCTAATAAGTTTCTTCTACTCCTACCTAAGGCTTCTGATACAGGATATACTGTGTATCATGGGACACTGAAATTGGGATTTTCTGTGTGTGGTTGATTGAACATCAACAGAGTTTTGGGGGGATGTGAGGGGGTTTTTTTGGGGGTTATTTGTTTTTCCAGTTGTTTTTAAAGCTGGCCATTAACAAAATTGTAGGGCAAATTTACTTAAATTTACTTGACCTAGAATAAATGTGAAGGGGTAACACTTCTGTGAACAAATCTTTTAGCTGCCTCAGAAACAGATCTTATTATTTGCCTTTGAACATGTGTTCAGTTAAATAGAAACTAGAAGGTGGATGATAATGTGTCCTTGGTATCATTCAATAACATTATTACTGGACTGTAGTACATTAAGATAAAAAAAGGCAAATAAAAACAAGAAACATGGCAGCCTTTTTCGTTATACTGATCTTTTTTCCTCTGTGGGCCAATTGCCCTTTCTTCCCTTCCCTGTCCTTTCCCAAAATGCATACCATGAAAAAGATCATGATACTATAATTTTATTCCAAGTATGCTTTTTTTTTTAGCACTTCTATACAATTAGCCTAAGGGGTGTTTTCACACATGCCATGAAAGGCAAATCCTACAAGGGCAATAACAAAAATATTGTTAATTTTGAGGATTCCGTTTCCTTCACCTTGAAAGATAAATCTCTTACCCAAATATCAGTCACGTATCCATGATGTGAATTCATGTGGATCCTTATTCCATTCTGCAAAGCCCCACAAAATTAATTTGAAAAATCCAGTAATGCTGTTACATTAAGTGATAGCACTGCAGTTCTTTGTCATACCATTTGCATCACCCAATCACTTACAAGTAGTAGAAAGAAAACAAAACGGCATCAGAAGTCTTAGGCTGTCTACATGTTAAACCTGCGTATTTTTTCATCTAAAATATAAATGGATGCATATTTTATTACCCCATGCTACAGCAAATGTGATTTCACATATGTAACTCTGCTTCTCAGTTTTTCTTACTTAAAAATGAAACAGATATTTATTTCCTGCTGAGTTACTGTTTTAAAAAAAATAATATTTCTGTTAATCTGAGTCTTTGTCTACCTATCTAGTTATTTATTTATGAAAGAATTCATAGTCATGTCATTGCTTCCTTCTCTAGCTGGATTTATAATTTGTTTACAAATTTGTATTTTGTGGTAGAAACAAGGAAACACTTAGAAGAAAATTAAATAGCAATAAACATGTCTTCCACAACTATCAAGTTGTCAAAAAAATTGTAAAACTCTGCAAATCTCAGAAAGTGTCCACTTCTCATTGTCAAAATCATCAGAATACATTCTGCTTTCAAGCAGATTTTGGTTTGTTGGGTTTTTTTAAATTTTAAGCATAACTTTTCTCCTTTGTTTGAAGATTTGAGCTCATTTTCAAAAAAGACATGACTGGTGTAGAAAACAGGCTCTAATTCTCTGAATTCAGGATTGCTTGAAATGAAGGAATAGGCACTAGGTACAGAAATACGCTTGTTTTTTTCCTGTTCTTCAGCCCAGAAATTCTATAGCAGCATGACCACATATGTTTTTCATGACTCAACCTGTTTTCAGTGAGGCGCATACTGAAATACTCTCGCACTACGCCAGTGAAAGGAGAATTGGCCGTTCAAGATGCACCCGGAATTCAGAATGCTTACCTTTTTGGAAATAAGGAAATCAATCCATCAGATAAAGAGAAGAAAGCCTGATATTATGACTAACCACATATTATGCAACTTTGATAAATTTGATATAGAGATGTACATGTTGCTAAACCTAAGCTTCCTGTTCATCATCCAATACATTATGGCTTTACAGTTATGGGGCAGCATGAAGAAGTAAGTCACTATTTCTGGCTCCGGGGGAACACATTGAATGATATTGTTCCCTGTAGAAAGCACAATGCCAGAACACAAAAACTCTTATATCTGGGAGAACAGTAGCAGATTTGTCAGGTTAATTGCTAGCAAACTGGCTTACTTTTATGTTTCCTTTCATGCAACAGCTTAATTCCCTTCCTCAAGCAGATGCAAAAGCCTTCAGAAAGAATCACATTTACCTATCTTGGGAAGTAAATGCCCAAAATAGTTAAATTTTATAAAGCAATGAGAACTTTGCAGGAGTAAATCATGTGGTTCAAATGACCTATGACTCATTTTAGCATTTGTATTAAGGTTGGAGGAGGCTTGTTCAATTATTAGGAACAGAAATTTGGAGTGCATCAGTCAACTAGTAAAAATAATATGGGTGAAAGTCCGTGTAACCACTTGATATATTCAGAATTCCTCATAGCTGAAAATATAATTTTCATTATAGAATTTAAAAAATGATAAAACAATGAGGCTCAAAAGAGATGGTCTTTCTCCCCAAAACTATCAGATAAATTTCACCAAAATAAGAGAATCCTCATTATATTTAAAGATTATTAAAAGACTGTTATTCGATCAGTATTAAACTTTGGAAAACTTTAGCATATTTCTTTTTTGAATACTTGCTATGGAGAAGAAAGTGCTGCCAATACTCTAGAAGTACAAGCCTGTAGGAAATGACACAAGCTTCTGGACTGTACAATCATATATAGAAATATATAAATTATAACAAATGCCAAAAAAGTGAAACCTGAGGGAATCTCTATAGAGGAAAAAAAACAGAGACAAAATTAAATTAACACAGTGAAAAAGCACTTTATAAGAACATTTTTTTTTTAGTTAATATGAATACAGAAGTCTTGGGCTTAGATGCACTACTCTTAAAACCTGCTTATAAGAATTTTCAGGCTCAACAAGAATCGTGATCCATTCACAGCAACTGCTAGCCTGTTCTTATGTACTCATTTTAGCTGCTGTAAAGACTTGACTACAGAGGAACAAGGAACAAGCTAGGTATAAACTCTCCATTAATTCCGTACCTCAAAGCTCAAAGCAGTTTCATGCTACTCTTCTCCCTCTTCTTTCCACTGAGTGGAAAAGCAATTTACAGTAGCCACACAGCTTGATTATTTTTTGTTGGGCTGTCTGCACGAAATCTCTTAAAATACTAGAGTACTGAAGTCCTTTTCTATCTCTTGTTATGCACCCCAAATGAGCAAAGTTCCCTTCTTAAAAGCTGCTATTTTAGCCATACTGACCTTGGAAATTATATGAATAAAACACTCATTAAAAAATGAGCTTCCTATATGTAGCATTTGCTTTTACAGTAATCTTGCTATAAAATTGGAGCTGAAAAAGTTGCCTGACTTCAGGTTCCCAGTCCTGTTAATGCTCCACCTCTTGTAAACAATTATAAAAACTTAATATTATGAGTGAAAGAATGTTTGTAATATAGACTTAATGTTGGCACTGCATTTCCATTAGGAACACTCTTCAAAAGATATCCCTTTTTAGAAAAATTAGCATACAAAAAGCACAAAACATGAAGGCCTTTTTTTGAATCAAACTGCTATCAAACTGCTGAAAGATACCTCCTATAATGAAATCCCATCTAAATCTATGCTGACATTTTTTAAATCAAATGCCACAATTTCACCTAAAAAAAATTAATGTGTTATTCATTAACCTAGGTATCCACAAGCAATAACTTTAGAAAAAAATCAACAGCTTCAATAGAACTTCTGTCAGTATTTGAGCTATCAGTAATCCTTGTGATAGACAGAGGAAAAAAAATTGAAAGATGTTCTGGCTAACCATGAAGCAATTTGATCTAATATAGAAGTGCTTGGGTACAACTGAAGAACAATTCCATTCATCCTGCTAATAGAAACAGACTAGATTTTCATCCATATCTGTGGTAAGGGCATGAAATAGAAGAAAAAGTCTTAGAGAAGGTCATAGTCATGAACAGAGAATGAAGCAAAACCACTGTCTTCAGAGGGTTGAGGATTTCTGTAATAATGAAAAACTGGCAGCTGGACTTGTGCTAGGAGAGACAAAAGGTTTTGTGTGGGTAGGAAATAAAAGTGGGGAATAAAGGTCTGAAGACAAAAGTTTGCTGAATACTGATTTAATAGAAATCGATCTTTTCCATTGTTACCTCAAGGCTGTCATCTACCTGTAAAACATATAGAATTTACGTAAGTGAAAATGTTTAACACAGAACCATTAATTCAGAAACTCTCTTAGAAAAACAGGGATCCAATATTCAGCTGTTCAGGTGTGTCTGGAAAGTATTTATACCTTTCTCATATGAAATAAGAGGAGCTTCTACTGCTGTCTACATAATTGCTTTCAACATCTTCAGAAAACTCTGATTGTAATTTTATGGTGACTGAGTCCTCTTGAGAAAATGTGAGGCACCCCACTGGTCAGTAACAAAAAATGGTAACAGAACAGAATCTAAACTAACACAGGAAAAATTCGGAGTGAGATTTGGATTATAGGCCATTGTTACCTCAAGGCAGTCATCTAACTGCAAAACATATAGAATTTACGTAAGTGAAAATGTTTAACACAGAACCATTAATTCAGAAACTCTCTTAGAAAAACAGGGATCCAATATTCAGCTGTTCAGGTGTGTCTGGAAAGTATTTATACCTTTCTCATATGAAATAAGAGGAGCTTCTACTGCTGTCTACATAATTGCTTTCAACATCTTCAGAAAACTCTGATTGTAATTTTATGGTGACTGAGTCCTCTTGAGAAAATGTGAGGCACCCCACTGGTCAGTAACAAAAAATGGTAACAGAACAGAATCTAAACTAACACAGGAAAAATTCGGAGTGAGATTTGGATTATAGGGGTCGATGGATGCTACACTGAGAGGAGAAAAAGAAAAGGAAGTAGGTAAGAACAAAGTGGAATAACACAGAACTGGACTATAGAAAAGACAGAAGTGAATAGAACATATTTATTTTGTTGAAAGGAAGCTAAAGAGGTTTTAGCCACAATGAGTAAACAAGATGCAGGAAGAGGGGATAAAGAGAATATGGAAGTCCTGGATGAGGAAGAAAAAAGTTGTAATAGCATCATCTTTTCTCCTCTCATTTCTTGAGAACATTTTTATACTATCAGTTTACATCTTCTGTTGCATATTTTTTCCCTCAAATACAAAGCCCTGAATTAAAGAAGAATAATATTTCAACACTAAAGTTATTCATAATCGAGGTGAAGAGAGGGTAAGTACACTGAGCTTGGGCTGTATTTTGGTTGAGAGAGAATAAAAAGAACCTAAAACAAACAGCCCTGATTCAGCAAAAGCTGTTGGGCAGGTATTTATTAAATTTTTTTGGAATCCAAGATAACCGTCCCACATTTATTTATAATTGCTGTATAATTTGTGTATGCTAGCACATGCTCCAGGAAGTTCAGAATGGAGTTTGAGTTCTTAAATAATGTAGACACTTAAAAAACCTCTGATGTGTTTGACATTTCTAGGTTTATAATGATGTCTATAAAAATTAGAAAAATGAGAGAAATCTTAGAAGCACAGCTATGAGGAAATGAAGGGAGTTTCATTTGGCTTGTACAACATGAACAGAAGTGCCAACTTTGCCTCTGTTTACAATATATAACTAAGCAATATTTAATTAATGACATTATAATATCATGTTTCCAATCCACGATTACACTTGAGCCTTTGGAACCTTGAACATCTGCTTGAGCAATGTTACACAATTTGACCTTTATCTGATGTCTGAGAAGAATGTATGTGCAGGATTACAGAATAAGGGAAGGAAAAGAAAAGATACAATAAGCATACTGCGAGCTCAGTCATTTGACAAAAATGACCATATTAAGTACTTGGAATAAATCACTTTAGAAGAAAATCCACACCTACACACTGGATTCCAAAAGTCTGAATTTGCAACCAGGTCTACAGTATTATATAGCAAATGGTCTTAAAAATGACAACAGTATCCAACAAATGGCATAGAAAACTGGTGGCAATTCTAAATTGCCAATAGAATTCTCTATTCTAAATAATGAATAGAATATGCTGTCTTGCACAAGCTGTCTGATAACTGTTAGGGAATGAGAACGTGATTACTTTTTAATAGTACCGGTATTAATTCTTAGCATTTTGTTTCACTTTGAATGAGTCTGATCTGCAATAATAAAACATATTTCTCATAGAGGTTGAGCTGATGACAATGGTCTTTTAAATAACCAGGCAGAACAGGGACAGCCTATAAACTGATATAGCCCATCTACCAGGGGGACTGGCTACTCAAATGCACGTCAAAAGTAGTAATCAGGAGAAAAATTATCAGCTACTGTCAGAAAACCACCAATCCTCAGCCAGTCTCTATTAAACATGCCAGGTCAAAGTTTAGATCTGGTAAAAGAGTGCTAATCAGAAAAAAGGGCATTCACTATTAACTTAGTTTTCAATAAGTAAAGGACTTACAGAGCTCAGTAACATATGAAGGTTTATGAAAATTAGGATTGGGACATGGCAGACATTGAATTTCATGTACAGAACATATTTCATATTCTTACCAATTAATATCATCTCCAAATCTGGAAACTGGGGGCATGAATAACATGCATAAATAGTTGTGATGATTTTTTTTCCCCCCTCCAATTTATAAATATGTAAATACTTCTGCCTCAAAAGAAACTGAATAGAAAGGATTAGGTGGACTAACAGAATAGAAAAAAAAAAAAATAAGGAGACATCTATAGTATATATCAAATCTAAAACATGCAGCTAAATCATGAACTCAGAAACAAACACAAGCTCAATATTATTTGACAAGTTATCTGTCCAAGACAACCTTGAATGAGTTTGACACAGACTTGGAAAAAGCCTTGGTAACTGTTTTAGGACCATATCTACATCTGGCAACACAGAACCTTGTGCAGAATTGGTTCAAACAAACCTCTATGACATTTTAATGAGTATTAATGCTATACTGGACTGGGACATCTGTAATCAGGGACTTTCTCTGTATTCACAAGAGCTGGGAAAAAATCAATTAAATATGCTAAGCTAAAATGCATAACTTCAGCATGTTAAATCCCTGGGTGGAAGCTTTAACTAGAAAATAATTTAGCTCGTGATGTGAGCGTTTGTTCATTTGTTTTAACTTTTCCACACATTTCAGACTCTACTCCTTATTGAAAAGAGAAAAAAAAAAGTAATCTCTATTATCACAAACAGATCTTTAAGGCAGAGTAGTCTAAATCTTTTCCTTAATGAAGAAAAAAATTATAAAGATTAATGTTTGTAACTTGATTTTGTGAAATACATATAATGACTTATGTCATATACTTGATGTTTTCATTACCAATTATAGCTGTTCTTCATGTTTAATGGTGTCAATACTAACAAGTAGACAGGTGTACTCTGCGCTGGGTAAAAAACTGGCTGGTCGGCCGGGCCCAGAGAGTTGTGGTGAATGGAGTTACATCCAGTTGGCGGCCGGTCACGAGCGGTGTTCCCCAGGGCTCAGTACTGG